>NW_027184629.1:3033181-3335000 GCF_032405125.1 Capricornis sumatraensis
GTTTCCCCCTCGGAGCTCGAGATGAGGGATCCTTTCCCTGCTTTCAACGGGAAAGAATTCACGGCGTTCCCGTCGCATCTCAAGAGGAGGCACTCTCAACAGGAAAGGCGAGAGGAACTCCATGGTCGTACCACCATTCCAAGAGTCCCCCAGATGGCTCAGTCCATTCCAGAGGAACCTCTTTGCCCTGCACTGGCTCATCTTTCACGCCGAGGATCGACTCACACCACGGTGGCACGTGGGACAGCCCAGTGGGAAAGCCTCGAGGGAAAGCCTCGAGGGAAAACCACAGATCCTTTGATCCACAAGACGGGAAGTGTGACATTGCTGCTACAGTCTGGAAGGAAAGCGCACGTGCATGCCCCCAATCGAGAGGAGGCCTGACTCCCCTGGGGAGACTCCAGAAGTACTCAAAGATCCATGTCAGCCCCTGAGAGGAATCCTCGGTTCGGGCCCTGACTCCACACAAGGTTATTGGCCCCGGTATCGACGGGAGAGGAATCCCGAGAGGCCCCCTAGCAACTCGCATGGGGACTGGCCTCTCCTGAGGCCACCAGGGCGGGTCCCTGAGGTCCCCGTCGTAACTCGAGAACACCTGCCGCAACTCGAGAAAATCCAGGAAGTTCTCCCTTCCAGGCGAGATGAGGCCTATTTCCGATGAGGCGTCTGGAGACTAATGACACCTAACCTCTGGAATTTCGAAAGGGTCTTTCACACCCTTGCTGCAACTCAAGAAGTACATCGCCATACCCGTCTCCACTCGAGAGGAAGCACGATGGTCCCGCCCACATCCAGAGGAGCCCCGTTTCCCCCTCGTAGCTCGAGATGAGGGATCCTTTCCCTGCTTTCAACGGGAAAGAATTCCCAGCGTTCCCGTCGCATCTCAAGAGCAGGCACTCTCAACAGGAAAGGCGAGAGGAACTCCATGGTCGTACCACCATTCCAAGAGTCCCCCAGATGTCTCAGTCCATTCCAGAGGAACCTCTTTGCCCTGCACTGGCTCATCTTTCACGCCGAGGATCGACTCACACCACGGTGGCACGTGGGACAGCCCAGTGGGAAAGCCTCGAGGGAAAGCCTCGAGGGAAAACCACAGATCCTTTGATCCACGCGACGGGAAGCGTGACATTGCTGCTACAGCCTGGAAGGAAAGCGCACGTGCATGCCCCCACTCGAGACGAGGTCTGACTCCCCTGGGGAGACTCCCGAAGTACCCAAAGATACATGTCACCCCTGAGAGGAATCCTCGGTTCCGGCCCTGACTCCACACAAGGTTTTTGGCCCCGGTATCGACGGGAGAGGAATCCCGAGAGGCCCCCTAGCAACTCGCATGGGGACTGGCCTCTCCTGAGGCAACCAGGGCGGGTCCCTGAGGTCCCCGTCGTAACTCGAGAACACCTGCCGCAACTCGAGAAAATCCAGGAAGTTCTCCCTTGCAGGCGAGATGAGGCCTATTTCCGATGAGGCGTCTGGAGACTAATGACACCTAACCTCTGGAACTTCGAAAGGGTCTTTCACACCCTTGCTGCAACTCAAGAAGTTCACCGCCATACCCGTCTCCACTCGAGAGGAAGCACGATGGTCCCGCCCACATCCAGAGGAGCCCCGTTTCCCCCTCGTAGCTCGAGATGAGGGATCCTTTCCCTGCTTTCAACGGGAAAGAATTCCCGGCGTTCCCGTCGCATCTCAAGAGGAGGCACTCTCAACAGGAAAGGCGAGAGGAACTCCATGGTCGTACCACCATTCCAAGAGTCCCCCAGATGACTCAGTCCATTCCAGAGGAACCTCTTTGCCCTGCACTGGCTCATCTTTCACGCCGAGGATCGACTCACACCACGGTGGCACGTGGGACAGCCCTGTGGGAAAGCCTCGAGGGAAAGCCTCGAGGGAAAACCACAGATCCTTTGATCCACGCGACGGGAAGCGTGACATTGCTGCTACAGCCTGGTAGGAAAGCGCACGTGCATGGCCCCACTCGAGAGGAGGCCTGACTCCCCTGGGGAGACTCCAGAAGTACCCAAAGATCCATGTCACCCATGAGAGGAATCCTCGTTCCCGGCCCTGACTCCACACAAGGTTTTTGGCCCCGGTATCGACGGGAGAGGAATCCCGAGAGGCCCCCTAGCAACTCGCATGGGGACTGGCCTCTCCTGAGGCCACCAGGGCGGGTCCCTGAGGTCCCCGTCGTAACTCGAGAACACCTGCCGCAACTCGAGAAAATCCAGGAAGTTCTCCCTTCCAGGCGAGATGAGGCCTATTTCCGATGAGGCGTCTGGAGACTAATGACACCTAACCTCTGGAACTTCGAAAGGGTCTTTCACACCCTTGCTGCAACTCAAGAAGTTCACCGCCATACCCGTCTCCACTCGAGAGGAAGCACGATGGTCCCGCCCACATCCAGAGGAGCCCCGTTTCACCCTCGGAGCTCGAGATGAGGGATCCTTTCCCTGCTTTCAACGGGAAAGAATTCCCGGCATTCCCGTCGCATCTCAAGAGGAGGCACTCTCAACAGGAAAGGCGAGAGGAACTCCATGGTCGTACCAACATTCCAAGAGTCCCCCAGATGTCTCAGTCCATTCCAGAGGAACCTCTTTGCCCTGCACTGGCTCATTTTTCACGCCGAGGATCGACTCACACCACGGTGGCACGTGGGACAGCCCTGTGGGAAAGCCTCGAGGGAAAGCCTCGAGGGAAAACCACAGATCCTTTGATCCACGCGACGGGAAGCGTGACATTGCTGCTACAGCCTGGAAGGAAAGCACACGTGCATGCCCCCCCTCGAGACGAGGCCTGACTCCCCTGGGGAGACTCCAGAAGTACCCAAAGATCCATGTCAGCCCCTGAGAGGAATCCTCGGTTCGGGCCCTGACTCCACACAAGGTTCTTGGCCCCGGTATCGACGGGAGAGGAATCCCGAGAGGCCCCCTAGCAACTCGCATGGGGACTGGCCTCTCCTGAGGCCACCAGGGCGGGTCCCTGAGGTCCCCGTCGTAACTCGAGAACACCTGCCGTAACTCGAGAAAATCCAGGAAGTTCTCCCTTCCAGGCGAGATGAGGCCTATTTCCGATGAGGCGTCTGGAGACTAATGACACCTAACCTCTGGAATTTCGAAAGGGTCTTTCACACCCTTGCTGCAACTCAAGAAGTTCACCGCCATACCCGTCTCCACTCGAGAGGAAGCACGATGGTCCCGCCCACATCCAGAGGAGCCCCGTTTCCCCCTCGGAGCTCGAGATGAGGGATCCTTTCCCTGCTTTCAACGGGAAAGAATTCCCGGCGTTCCCGTCGCATCTCAAGAGGAGGCACTCTCAACAGGAAAGGCGAGAGGAACTCCATGGTCGTACCACCATTCCAAGAGTCCCCCAGATGTCTCAGTCCATTCCAGAGGAACCTCTTTGCCCTGCACTGGCTCATCTTTCACGCCGAGGATCGACTCACACCACGGTGGCACGTGGGACAGCCCTGTGGGAAAGCCTCGAGGGAAAGCCTCGAGGGAAAACCACAGATCCTTTGATCCACGCGACGGGAAGTGTGACATTGCTTCTACAGTCTGGAAGGAAAGCGCACGTGCATGCCCTCACTCGAGAGGAGGCCTGACTCCCCTGGGGAGACTCCAGAAGTACTCAAAGATCCATGTCAGCCCCTGAGAGGAATCCTCGGTTCGGGCCCTGACTCCACACAAGGTTATTGGCCCCGGTATCGACGGGAGAGGAATCCCGAGAGGCCCCCTAGCAACTCGCATGGGGACTGGCCTCTCCTGAGGCAACCAGGGCGGGTCCCTGAGGTCCCCGTCGTAACTCGAGAACACCTGCCGCAACTCGAGAAAATCCAGGAAGTTCTCCCTTCCAGGTGAGATGAGGCCTATTTCCGATGAGGCGTCTGGAGACTAATGACACCTAACCTCTGGAATTTCGAAAGGGTCTTTCACACCCTTGCTGCAACTCAAGAAGTACATCGCCATACCCGTCTCCACTCGAGAGGAAGCACGATGGTCCCGCCCACATCCAGAGGAGCCCCGTTTCCCCCTCGTAGCTCGAGATGAGGGATCCTTTCCCTGCTTTCAACGGGAAAGAATTCCCAGCGTTCCCGTCGCATCTCAAGAGGAGGCACTCTCAACAGGAAAGGCGAGAGGAACTCCATGGTCGTACCACCATTCCAAGAGTCCCCCAGATGTCTCAGTCCATTCCAGAGGAACCTCTTTGCCCTGCACTGGGTCATCTTTCACGCCGAGGATCGACTCACACCACGGTGGCACGTGGGACAGCCTTGTGGGAAAGCCTCGAGGGAAAGCCTCGAGGGAAAACCACAGATCCTTTGATCCACTCGACGGGAAGCGTGACATTGCTGCTACAGCCTGGAAGGAAAGCGCACGTGCATGCCCCCACTCGAGACGAGGCCTGACTCCCCTGGGGAGACTCCAGAAGTACCCAAAGATACATGTCACCCCTGAGAGGAATCCTCGGTTCCGGCCCTGACTCCACACAAGGTTTTTGGCCCCGGTATCGACGGGAGAGGAATCCCGAGAGGCCCCCTAGCAACTCGCATGGGGACTGGCCTCTCCTGAGGCAACCAGGGCGGGTCCCTGAGGTCCCCGTCGTAACTCGAGAACACCTGCCGCAACTCGAGAAAATCCAGGAAGTTCTCCCTTGCAGGCGAGATGAGGCCTATTTCCGATGAGGCGTCTGGAGACTAATGACACCTAACCTCTGGAAGTTCGAAAGGGTCTTTCACACCCTTGCTGCAACTCAAGAAGTTCACCGCCATACCCGTCTCCACTCGAGAGGAAGCACGATGGTCCCGCCCACATCCAGAGGAGCCCCGTTTCCCCCTCGTAGCTCGAGATGAGGGATCCTTTCCCTGCTTTCAACGGGAAAGAATTCCCGGCGTTCCCGTCGCATCTCAAGAGGAGGCACTCTCAACAGGAAAGGCGAGAGGAACTCCATGGTCGTACCACCATTCCAAGAGTCCCCCAGATGACTCAGTCCATTCCAGAGGAACCTCTTTGCCCTGCACTGGCTCATCTTTCACGCCGAGGATCGACTCACACCACGGTGGCACGTGGGACAGCCCTGTGGGAAAGCCTCGAGGGAAAGCCTCGAGGGAAAACCACAGATCCTTTGATCCACGCGACGGGAAGCGTGACATTGCTGCTACAGCCTGGTAGGAAAGCGCACGTGCATGGCCCCACTCGAGAGGAGGCCTGACTCCCCTGGGGAGACTCCAGAAGTACCCAAAGATCCATGTCACCCCTGAGAGGAATCCTCGTTCCCGGCCCTGACTCCACACAAGGTTTTTGGCCCCGGTATCGACGGGAGAGGAATCCCGAGAGGCCCCCTAGCAACTCGCATGGGGACTGGCCTCTCCTGAGGCCACCAGGGCGGGTCCCTGAGGTCCCCGTCGTAACTCGAGAACACCTGCCGCAACTCGAGAAAATCCAGGAAGTTCTCCCTTCCAGGCGAGATGAGGCCTATTTCCGATGAGGCGTCTGGAGACTAATGACACCTAACCTCTGGAACTTCGAAAGGGTCTTTCACACCCTTGCTGCAACTCAAGAAGTTCACCGCCATACCCGTCTCCACTCGAGAGGAAGCACGATGGTCCCGCCCACATCCAGAGGAGCCCCGTTTCCCCCTCGGAGCTCGAGATGAGGGATCCTTTCCCTGCTTTCAACGGGAAAGAATTCCCGGCGTTCCCGTCGCATCTCAAGAGGAGGCACTCTCAACAGGAAAGGCGAGAGGAACTCCATGGTCGTACCACCATTCCAAGAGTCCCCCAGATGTCTCAGTCCATTCCAGAGGAACCTCTTTGCCCTGCACTGGCTCATTTTTCACGCCGAGGATCGACTCACACCACGGTGGCACGTGGGACAGCCCTGTGGGAAAGCCTCGAGGGAAAGCCTCGAGGGAAAACCACAGATCCTTTGATCCACGCGACGGGAAGCGTGACATTGCTGCTACAGCCTGGAAGGAAAGCACACGTGCATGCCCCCACTCGAGACGAGGCCTGACTCCCCTGGGGAGACTCCAGAAGTACTCAAAGATCCATGTCAGCCCCTGAGAGGAATCCTCGGTTCGGGCCCTGACTCCACACAAGGTTATTGGCCCCGGTATCGACGGGATAGGAATCCCGAGAGGCCCCCTAGCAACTCGCATGGGGACTGGCCTCTCCTGAGGCCACCAGGGCGGGTCCCTGAGGTCCCCGTCGTAACTCGAGAACACCTGCCGCAACTCGAGAAAATGCAGGAAGTTCTCCCTTCCAGGTGAGATGAGGCCTATTTCCGATGAGGCGTCTGGAGACTAATGACACCTAACCTCTGGAATTTCGAAAGGGTCTTTCACACCCTTGCTGCAACTCAAGAAGTACATCGCCATACCCGTCTCCACTCGAGAGGAAGCACGATGGTCCCGCCCACATCCAGAGGAGCCCCGTTTCCCCCTCGTAGCTCGAGATGAGGGATCCTTTCCCTGCTTTCAACGGGAAAGAATTCCCAGCGTTCCCGTCGCATCTCAAGAGGTGGCACTCTCAACAGGAAAGGCGAGAGGAACTCCATGGTCGTACCACCATTCCAAGAGTCCCCCAGATGTCTCAGTCCATTCCAGAGGAACCTCTTTGCCCTGCACTGGCTCATCTTTCACGCCGAGGTTCGACTCACACCACGGTGGCACGTGGGACAGCCCTGTGGGAAAGCCTCGAGGGAAAGCCTCGAGGGAAAACCACAGATCCTTTGATCCACGCGACGGGAAGTGTGACATTGCTGCTACAGTCTGGAAAGAAAGCGCACGTGCATGCCCCCACTCGAGACGAGGCCTGACTCCCCTGGGGAGACTCCAGAAGTACTCAAAGATCCATGTCACCCCTGAGAGGAATCCTCGGTTCGGGCCCTGACTCCACACAAGGTTCTTGGCCCCGGTATCGACGGGAGAGGAATCCCGAGAGGCCCCCTAGCAACTCGCATGGGGACTGGCCTCTCCTGAGGCCACCAGGGCGGGTCCCTGAGGTCCCCGTCGTAACTCGAGAACACCTGCCGTAACTCGAGAAAATCCAGGAAGTTCTCCCTTCCAGGCGAGATGAGGCCTATTTCCGATGAGGCGTCTGGAGACTAATGACACCTAACCTCTGGAATTTCGAAAGGGTCTTTCACACCCTTGCTGCAACTCAAGAAGTTCACCGCCATACCCGTCTCCACTCGAGAGGAAGCACGATGGTCCCGCCCACATCCAGAGGAGCCCCGTTTCCCCCTCGGAGCTCGAGATGAGGGATCCTTTCCCTGCTTTCAACGGGAAAGAATTCCCGGCGTTCCTGTCGCATCTCAAGAGGAGGCACTCTCAACAGGAAAGGCGAGAGGAACTCCATGGTCGTACCACCATTCCAAGAGTCCCCCAGATGTCTCAGTCCATTCCAGAGGAACCTCTTTGCCCTGCACTGGCTCATCTTTCACGCTGAGGATCGACTCACACCACGATGGCACGTGGGACAGCCCTGTGGGAAAGCCTCGAGGGAAAGCCTCGAGGGAAAACCACAGATCCTTTGATCCACGCGACGGGAAGTGTGACATTGCTGCTACAGTCTGGAAGGAAAGCGCACGTGCATGCCTTCACTCGAGAGGAGGCCTGACTCCCCTGGGGAGACTCCAGAAGTACTCAAAGATCCATGTCAGCCCCTGAGAGGAATCCTCGGTTCGGGCCCTGACTCCACACAAGGTTATTGGCCCCGGTATCGACGGGAGAGGAATCCCGAGAGGCCCCCTAGCAACTCGCATGGGGACTGGCCTCTCCTGAGGCCACCAGGGCGGGTCCCTGAGGTCCCCGTCGTAACTCGAGAACACCTGCCGCAACTCGAGAAAATCCAGGAAGTTCTCCCTTCCAGGTGAGATGAGGCCTATTTCCGATGAGGCGTCTGGAGACTAATGACACCTAACCTCTGGAATTTCGAAAGGGTCTTTCACACCCTTGCTGCAACTCAAGAAGTACATCGCCATACCCGTCTCCACTCGAGAGGAAGCACGATGGTCCCGCCCACATCCAGAGGAGCCCCGTTTCCCCCTCGTAGCTCGAGATGAGGGATCCTTTCCCTGCTTTCAACGGGAAAGAATTCCCAGCGTTCCCGTCGCATCTCAAGAGGAGGCACTCTCAACAGGAAAGGCGAGAGGAACTCCATGGTCGTACCACCATTCCAAGAGTCCCCCAGATGTCTCAGTCCATTCCAGAGGAACCTCTTTGCCCTGCACTGGGTCATCTTTCACGCCGAGGATCGACTCACACCACGGTGGCACGTGGGACAGCCTTGTGGGAAAGCCTCGAGGGAAAGCCTCGAGGGAAAACCACAGATCCTTTGATCCACTCGACGGGAAGCGTGACATTGCTGCTACAGCCTGGAAGGAAAGCGCACGTGCATGCCCCCACTCGAGACGAGGCCTGACTCCCCTGGGGAGACTCCAGAAGTACCCAAAGATACATGTCACCCCTGAGAGGAATCCTCGGTTCCGGCCCTGACTCCACACAAGGTTTTTGGCCCCGGTATCGACGGGAGAGGAATCCCGAGAGGCCCCCTAGCAACTCGCATGGGGACTGGCCTCTCCTGAGGCAACCAGGGCGGGTCCCTGAGGTCCCCGTCGTAACTCGAGAACACCTGCCGCAACTCGAGAAAATCCAGGAAGTTCTCCCTTGCAGGCGAGATGAGGCCTATTTCCGATGAGGCGTCTGGAGACTAATGACACCTAACCTCTGGAAGTTCGAAAGGGTCTTTCACACCCTTGCTGCAACTCAAGAAGTTCACCGCCATACCCGTCTCCACTCGAGAGGAAGCACGATGGTCCCGCCCACATCCAGAGGAGCCCCGTTTCCCCCTCGTAGCTCGAGATGAGGGATCCTTTCCCTGCTTTCAACGGGAAAGAATTCCCGGCGTTCCCGTCGCATCTCAAGAGGAGGCACTCTCAACAGGAAAGGCGAGAGGAACTCCATGGTCGTACCACCATTCCAAGAGTCCCCCAGATGACTCAGTCCATTCCAGAGGAACCTCTTTGCCCTGCACTGGCTCATCTTTCACGCCGAGGATCGACTCACACCACGGTGGCACGTGGGACAGCCCTGTGGGAAAGCCTCGAGGGAAAGCCTCGAGGGAAAACCACAGATCCTTTGATCCACGCGACGGGAAGCGTGACATTGCTGCTACAGCCTGGTAGGAAAGCGCACGTGCATGGCCCCACTCGAGAGGAGGCCTGACTCCCCTGGGGAGACTCCAGAAGTACCCAAAGATCCATGTCACCCCTGAGAGGAATCCTCGTTCCCGGCCCTGACTCCACACAAGGTTTTTGGCCCCGGTATCGACGGGAGAGGAATCCCGAGAGGCCCCCTAGCAACTCGCATGGGGACTGGCCTCTCCTGAGGCCACCAGGGCGGGTCCCTGAGGTCCCCGTCGTAACTCGAGAACACCTGCCGCAACTCGAGAAAATCCAGGAAGTTCTCCCTTCCAGGCGAGATGAGGCCTATTTCCGATGAGGCGTCTGGAGACTAATGACACCTAACCTCTGGAACTTCGAAAGGGTCTTTCACACCCTTGCTGCAACTCAAGAAGTTCACCGCCATACCCGTCTCCACTCGAGAGGAAGCACGATGGTCCCGCCCACATCCAGAGGAGCCCCGTTTCCCCCTCGGAGCTCGAGATGAGTGATCCTTTCCCTGCTTTCAACGGGAAAGAATTCCCGGCGTTCCCGTCGCATCTCAAGAGGAGGCACTCTCAACAGGAAAGGCGAGAGGAACTCCATGGTCGTACCACCATTCCAAGAGTCCCCCAGATGTCTCAGTCCATTCCAGAGGAACCTCTTTGCCCTGCACTGGCTCATTTTTCACGCCGAGGATCGACTCACACCACGGTGGCACGTGGGACAGCCCTGTGGGAAAGCCTCGAGGGAAAGCCTCGAGGGAAAACCACAGATCCTTTGATCCACGCGACGGGAAGCGTGACATTGCTGCTACAGCCTGGAAGGAAAGCACACGTGCATGCCCCCACTCGAGACGAGGCCTGACTCCCCTGGGGAGACTCCAGAAGTACTCAAAGATCCATGTCAGCCCCTGAGAGGAATCCTCGGTTCGGGCCCTGACTCCACACAAGGTTATTGGCCCCGGTATCGACGGGAGAGGAATCCCGAGAGGCCCCCTAGCAACTCGCATGGGGACTGGCCTCTCCTGAGGCCACCAGGGCGGGTCCCTGAGGTCCCCGTCGTAACTCGAGAACACCTGCCGCAACTCGAGAAAATCCAGGAAGTTCTCCCTTCCAGGTGAGATGAGGCCTATTTCCGATGAGGCGTCTGGAGACTAATGACACCTAACCTCTGGAATTTCGAAAGGGTCTTTCACACCCTTGCTGCAACTCAAGAAGTACATCGCCATACCCGTCTCCACTCGAGAGGAAGCACGATGGTCCCGCCCACATCCAGAGGAGCCCCGTTTCCCCCTCGTAGCTCGAGATGAGGGATCCTTTCCCTGCTTTCAACGGGAAAGAATTCCCAGCGTTCCCGTCGCATCTCAAGAGGAGGCACTCTCAACAGGAAAGGCGAGAGGAACTCCATGGTCGTACCACCATTCCAAGAGTCCCCCAGATGTCTCAGTCCATTCCAGAGGAACCTCTTTGCCCTGCACTGGCTCATCTTTCACGCCGAGGATCGACTCACACCACGGTGGCACGTGGGACAGCCCTGTGGGAAAGCCTCGAGGGAAAACCACAGATCCTTTGATCCACGCGACGGGAAGTGTGACATTGCTGCTACAGTCTGGAAAGAAAGCGCACGTGCATGCCCCCACTCGAGACGAGGCCTGACTCCCCTGGGGAGACTCCAGAAGTACTCAAAGATCCATGTCACCCCTGAGAGGAATCCTCGGTTCCGGCCCTGACTCCACACAAGGTTTTTGGCCCCGAATCGACGGGATAGGAATCCCGAGAGGCCCCCTAGCAACTCGCATGGGGACTGGCCTCTCCTGAGGCAACCAGGGCGGGTCCCTGAGGTCCCCGTCGTAACTCGAGAACACCTGCCGCACCTCGAGAAAATCCAGGAAGTTCTCCCTTGCAGGCGAGATGAGGCCTATTTCCGATGAGGCGTCTGGAGACTAATGACACCTAACCTCTGGAACTTCGAAAGGGTCTTTCACACCCTTGCTGCAACTCAAGAAGTTCACCGCCATACCCGTCTCCACTCGAGAGGAAGCACGATGGTCCCGCCCACATCCAGAGGAGCCCCGTTTCCCCCTCGTAGCTCGAGATGAGGGATCCTTTCCCTGCTTTCAACGGGAAAGAATTCCCGGCGTTCCCGTCGCATCTCAAGAGGAGGCACTCTCAACAGGAAAGGCGAGAGGAACTCCATGGTCGTACCACCATTCCAAGAGTCCCCCAGATGACTCAGTCCATTCCAGAGGAACCTCTTTGCCCTGCACTGGCTCATCTTTCACGCCGAGGATCGACTCACACCACGGTGGCACGTGGGACAGCCCTGTGGGAAAGCCTCGAGGGAAAGCCTCGAGGGAAAACCACAGATCCTTTGATCCACGCGACGGGAAGCGTGACATTGCTGCTACAGCCTGGTAGGAAAGCGCACGTGCATGGCCCCACTCGAGAGGAGGCCTGACTCCCCTGGGGAGACTCCAGAAGTACCCAAAGATCCATGTCACCCCTGAGAGGAATCCTCGTTCCCGGCCCTGACTCCACACAAGGTTTTTGGCCCGGGTATCGACGGGAGAGGAATCCCGAGAGGCCCCCTAGCAACTCGCATGGGGACTGGCCTCTCCTGAGGCCACCAGGGCGGGTCCCTGAGGTCCCCGTCGTAACACGAGAACACCTGCCGCAACTCGAGAAAATCCAGGAAGTTCTCCCTTCCAGGCGAGATGAGGCCTATTTCCGATGAGGCGTCTGGAGACTAATGACACCTAACCTCTGGAACTTCGAAAGGGTCTTTCACACCCTTGCTGCAACTCAAGAAGTTCACCGCCATACCCGTCTCCACTCGAGAGGAAGCACGATGGTCCCGCCCACATCCAGAGGAGCCCCGTTTCACCCTCGGAGCTCGAGATGAGGGATCCTTTCCCTGCTTTCAACGGGAAAGAATTCCCGGCATTCCCGTCGCATTTCAAGAGGAGGCACTCTCAACAGGAAAGGCGAGAGGAACTCCATGGTCGTACCACCATTCCAAGAGTCCCCCAGATGTCTCAGTCCATTCCAGAGGAACCTCTTTGCCCTGCACTGGCTCATTTTTCACGCCGAGGATCGACTCACACCACGGTGGCACGTGGGACAGCCCTGTGGGAAAGCCTCGAGGGAAAGCCTCGAGGGAAAACCACAGATCCTTTGATCCACGCGACGGGAAGCGTGACATTGCTGCTACAGCCTGGAAGGAAAGCACACGTGCATGCCCCCACTCGAGACGAGGCCTGACTCCCCTGGGGAGACTCCAGAAGTACCCAAAGATCCATGTCAGCCCCTGAGAGGAATCCTCGGTTCGGGCCCTGACTCCACACAAGGTTCTTGGCCCCGGTATCGACGGGAGAGGAATCCCGAGAGGCCCCCTAGCAACTCGCATGGGGACTGGCCTCTCCTGAGGCCACCAGGGCGGGTCCCTGAGGTCCCCGTCGTAACTCGAGAACACCTGCCGTAACTCGAGAAAATCCAGGAAGTTCTCCCTTCCAGGCGAGATGAGGCCTATTTCCGATGAGGCGTCTGGAGACTAATGACACCTAACCTCTGGAATTTCGAAAGGGTCTTTCACACCCTTGCTGCAACTCAAGAAGTTCACCGCCATACCCGTCTCCTCTCGAGAGGAAGCACGATGGTCCCGCCCACATCCAGAGGAGCCCCGTTTCCCCCTCGGAGCTCGAGATGAGGGATCCTTTCCCTGCTTTCAACGGGAAAGAATTCCCAGCGTTCCCGTCGCATCTCAAGAGGAGGCACTCTCAACAGGAAAGGCGAGAGGAACTCCATGGTCGTACCACCGTTCCAAGAGTCCCCCAGATGTCTCAGTCCATTCCAGAGGAACCTCTTTGCCCTGCACTGGGTCATCTTTCACGCCGAGGATCGACTCACACCACGGTGGCACGTGGGACAGCCTTGTGGGAAAGCCTCGAGGGAAAGCCTCGAGGGAAAACCACAGATCCTTTGATCCACTCGACGGGAAGCGTGACATTGCTGCTACAGCCTGGAAGGAAAGCGCACGTGCATGCCCCCACTCGAGACGAGGCCTGACTCCCCTGGGGAGACTCCAGAAGTACCCAAAGATACATGTCACCCCTGAGAGGAATCCTCGGTTCCGGCCCTGACTCCACACAAGGTTTTTGGCCCCGGTATCGACGGGAGAGGAATCCCGAGAGGCCCCCTAGCAACTCGCATGGGGACTGGCCTCTCCTGAGGCAACCAGGGCGGGTCCCTGAGGTCCCCGTCGTAACTCGAGAACACCTGCCGCAACTCGAGAAAATCCAGGAAGTTCTCCCTTGCAGGCGAGATGAGGCCTATTTCCGATGAGGCGTCTGGAGACTAATGACACCTAACCTCTGGAAGTTCGAAAGGGTCTTTCACACCCTTGCTGCAACTCAAGAAGTTCACCGCCATACCCGTCTCCACTCGAGAGGAAGCACGATGGTCCCGCCCACATCCAGAGGAGCCCCGTTTCCCCCTCGTAGCTCGAGATGAGGGATCCTTTCCCTGCTTTCAACGGGAAAGAATTCCCGGCGTTCCCGTCGCATCTCAAGAGGAGGCACTCTCAACAGGAAAGGCGAGAGGAACTCCATGGTCGTACCACCATTCCAAGAGTCCCCCAGATGACTCAGTCCATTCCAGAGGAACCTCTTTGCCCTGCACTGGCTCATCTTTCACGCCGAGGATCGACTCACACCACGGTGGCACGTGGGACAGCCCTGTGGGAAAGCCTCGAGGGAAAGCCTCGAGGGAAAACCACAGATCCTTTGATCCACGCGACGGGAAGCGTGACATTGCTGCTACAGCCTGGTAGGAAAGCGCACGTGCATGGCCCCACTCGAGAGGAGGCCTGACTCCCCTGGGGAGACTCCAGAAGTACCCAAAGATCCATGTCACCCCTGAGAGGAATCCTCGTTCCCGGCCCTGACTCCACACAAGGTTTTTGGCCCCGGTATCGACGGGAGAGGAATCCCGAGAGGCCCCCTAGCAACTCGCATGGGGACTGGCCTCTCCTGAGGCCACCAGGGCGGGTCCCTGAGGTCCCCGTCGTAACTCGAGAACACCTGCCGCAACTCGAGAAAATCCAGGAAGTTCTCCCTTCCAGGCGAGATGAGGCCTATTTCCGATGAGGCGTCTGGAGACTAATGACACCTAACCTCTGGAACTTCGAAAGGGTCTTTCACACCCTTGCTGCAACTCAAGAAGTTCACCGCCATACCCGTCTCCACTCGAGAGGAAGCACGATGGTCCCGCCCACATCCAGAGGAGCCCCGTTTCCCCCTCGGAGCTCGAGATGAGGGATCCTTTCCCTGCTTTCAACGGGAAAGAATTCCCGGCGTTCCCGTCGCATCTCAAGAGGAGGCACTCTCAACAGGAAAGGCGAGAGGAACTCCATGGTCGTACCACCATTCCAAGAGTCCCCCAGATGTCTCAGTCCATTCCAGAGGAACCTCTTTGCCCTGCACTGGCTCATTTTTCACGCCGAGGATCGACTCACACCACGGTGGCACGTGGGACAGCCCTGTGGGAAAGCCTCGAGGGAAAGCCTCGAGGGAAAACCACAGATCCTTTGATCCACGCGACGGGAAGCGTGACATTGCTGCTACAGCCTGGAAGGAAAGCACACGTGCATGCCCCCACTCGAGACGAGGCCTGACTCCCCTGGGGAGACTCCAGAAGTACTCAAAGATCCATGTCAGCCCCTGAGAGGAATCCTCGGTTCGGGCCCTGACTCCACACAAGGTTATTGGCCCCGGTATCGACGGGAGAGGAATCCCGAGAGGCCCCCTAGCAACTCGCATGGGGACTGGCCTCTCCTGAGGCCACCAGGGCGGGTCCCTGAGGTCCCCGTCGTAACTCGAGAACACCTGCCGCAACTCGAGAAAATCCAGGAAGTTCTCCCTTCCAGGTGAGATGAGGCCTATTTCCGATGAGGCGTCTGGAGACTAATGACACCTAACCTCTGGAATTTCGAAAGGGTCTTTCACACCCTTGCTGCAACTCAAGAAGTACATCGCCATACCCGTCTCCACTCGAGAGGAAGCACGATGGTCCCGCCCACATCCAGAGGAGCCCCGTTTCCCCCTCGTAGCTCGAGATGAGGGATCCTTTCCCTGCTTTCAACGGGAAAGAATTCCCAGCGTTCCCGTCGCATCTCAAGAGGAGGCACTCTCAACAGGAAAGGCGAGAGGAACTCCATGGTCGTACCACCATTCCAAGAGTCCCCCAGATGTCTCAGTCCATTCCAGAGGAACCTCTTTGCCCTGCACTGGCTCATCTTTCACGCCGAGGATCGACTCACACCACGGTGGCACGTGGGACAGCCCTGTGGGAAAGCCTCGAGGGAAAGCCTCGAGGGAAAACCACAGATCCTTTGATCCACGCGACGGGAAGTGTGACATTGCTGCTACAGTCTGGAAGGAAAGCGCACGTGCATGCCCCCACTCGAGACGAGGCCTGACTCCCCTGGGGAGACTCCAGAAGTACTCAAAGATCCATGTCACCCCTGAGAGGAATCCTCGGTTCCGGCCCTGACTCCACACAAGGTTTTTGGCCCCGGTATCGACGGGATAGGAATCCCGAGAGGCCCCCTAGCAACTCGCATGGGGACTGGCCTCTCCTGAGGCAACCAGGGCGGGTCCCTGAGGTCCCCGTCGTAACTCGAGAACACCTGCCGCAACTCGAGAAAATCCAGGAAGTTCTCCCTTGCAGGCGAGATGAGGCCTATTTCCGATGAGGCGTCTGGAGACTAATGACACCTAACCTCTGGAACTTCGAAAGGGTCTTTCACACCCTTGCTGCAACTCAAGAAGTTCACCGCCATACCCGTCTCCACTCGAGAGGAAGCACGATGGTCCCGCCCACATCCAGAGGAGCCCCGTTTCCCCCTCGTAGCTCGATATGAGGGATCCTTTCCCTGCTTTCAACGGGAAAGAATTTCCGGCGTTCCCGTCGCATCTCAAGAGGAGGCACTCTCAACAGGAAAGGCGAGAGGAACTCCTTGGTCGTACCACCATTCCAAGAGTCCCCCAGATGACTCAGTCCATTCCAGAGGAACCTCTTTGCCCTGCACTGGCTCATCTTTCACGCCGAGGATCGACTCACACCACGGTGGCACGTGGGACAGCCCTGTGGGAAAGCCTCGAGGGAAAGCCTCGAGGGAAAACCACAGATCCTTTGATCCACGCGACGGGAAGCGTGACATTGCTGCTACAGCCTGGAAGGAAAGCGCACGTGCATGCCCCCACTCGAGACGAGGCCTGACTCCCCTGGGGAGACTCCAGAAGTACCCAAAGATCCATGTCACCCCTGAGAGGAATCCTCGTTCCCGGCCCTGACTCCACACAAGGTTTTTGGCCCCGGTATCGACGGGAGAGGAATCCCGAGAGGCCCCCTAGCAACTCGCATGGGGACTGGCCTCTCCTGAGGCCACCAGGGCGGGTCCCTGAGGTCCCCGTCGTAACTCGAGAACACCTGCCGCAACTCGAGAAAATCCAGGAAGTTCTCCCTTCCAGGCGAGATGAGGCCTATTTCCGATGAGGCGTCTGGAGACTAATGACACCTAACCTCTGGAACTTCGAAAGGGTCTTTCACACCCTTGCTGCAACTCAAGAAGTTCACCGCCATACCCGTCTCCACTCGAGAGGAAGCACGATGGTCCCGCCCACATCCAGAGGAGCCCCGTTTCCCCCTCGGAGCTCGAGATGAGGGATCCTTTCCCTGCTTTCAACGGGAAAGAATTTCCGGCGTTCCCGTCGCATCTCAAGAGGAGGCACTCTCAACAGGAAAGGCGAGAGGAACTCCATGGTCGTACCACCATTCCAAGAGTCCCCCAGATGTCTCAGTCCATTCCAGAGGAACCTCTTTGCCCTGCACTGGCTCATTTTTCACGCCGAGGATCGACTCACACCACGGTGGCACGTGGGACAGCCCTGTGGGAAAGCCTCGAGGGAAAGCCTCGAGGGAAAACCACAGATCCTTTGATCCACGCGACGGGAAGCGTGACATTGCTGCTACAGCCTGGAAGGAAAGCACACGTGCATGCCCCCACTCGAGACGAGGCCTGACTCCCCTGGGGAGACTCCAGAAGTACTCAAAGATCCATGTCAGCCCCTGAGAGGAATCCTCGGTTCGGGCCCTGACTCCACACAAGGTTATTGGCCCCGGTATCGACGGGAGAGGAATCCCGAGAGGCCCCCTAGCAACTCGCATGGGGACTGGCCTCTCCTGAGGCCACCAGGGCGGGTCCCTGAGGTCCCCGTCGTAACTCGAGAACACCTGCCGCAACTCGAGAAAATCCAGGAAGTTCTCCCTTCCAGGTGAGATGAGGCCTATTTCCGATGAGGCGTCTGGAGACTAATGACACCTAACCTCTGGAATTTCGAAAGGGTCTTTCACACCCTTGCTGCAACTCAAGAAGTACATCGCCATACCCGTCTCCACTCGAGAGGAAGCACGATGGTCCCGCCCACATCCAGAGGAGCCCCGTTTCCCCCTCGTAGCTCGAGATGAGGGATCCTTTCCCTGCTTTCAACGGGAAAGAATTCCCAGCGTTCCCGTCGCATCTCAAGAGGAGGCACTCTCAACAGGAAAGGCGAGAGGAACTCCATGGTCGTACCACCATTCCAAGAGTCCCCCAGATGTCTCAGTCCATTCCAGAGGAACCTCTTTGCCCTGCACTGGCTCATCTTTCACGCCGAGGATCGACTCACACCACGGTGGCACGTGGGACAGCCCTGTGGGAAAGCCTCGAGGGAAAGCCTCGAGGGAAAACCACAGATCCTTTGATCCACGCGACGGGAAGTGTGACATTGCTGCTACAGTCTGGAAGGAAAGCGCACGTGCATGCCCCCACTCGAGACGAGGCCTGACTCCACTGGGGAGACTCCAGAAGTACTCAAAGATCCATGTCACCCCTGAGAGGAATCCTCGGTTCCGGCCCTGACTCCACACAAGGTTTTTGGCCCCGGTATCGACGGGATAGGAATCCCGAGAGGCCCCCTAGCAACTCGCATGGGGACTGGCCTCTCCTGAGGCAACCAGGGCGGGTCCCTGAGGTCCCCGTTGTAACTCGAGAACACCTGCCGCAACTCGAGAAAATCCAGGAAGTTCTCCCTTGCAGGCGAGATGAGGCCTATTTCCGATGAGGCGTCTGGAGACTAATGACACCTAACCTCTGGAACTTCGAAAGGGTCTTTCACACCCTTGCTGCAACTCAAGAAGTTCACCGCCATACCCGTCTCCACTCGAGAGGAAGCACGATGGTCCCGCCCACATCCAGAGGAGCCCCGTTTCCCCCTCGTAGCTCGAGATGAGGGATCCTTTCCCTGCTTTCAACGGGAAAGAATTTCCGGCGTTCCCGTCGCATCTCAAGAGGAGGCACTCTCAACAGGAAAGGCGAGAGGAACTCCATGGTCGTACCACCATTCCAAGAGTCCCCCAGATGACTCAGTCCATTCCAGAGGAACCTCTTTGCCCTGCACTGGCTCATCTTTCACGCCGAGGATCGACTCACACCACGGTGGCACGTGGGACAGCCCTGTGGGAAAGCCTCGAGGGAAAGCCTCGAGGGAAAACCACAGATCCTTTGATCCACGCGACGGGAAGCGTGACATTGCTGCTACAGCCTGGAAGGAAAGCGCACGTGCATGCCCCCACTCGAGACGAGGCCTGACTCCCCTGGGGAGACTCCAGAAGTACCCAAAGATCCTTGTCACCCCTGAGAGGAATCCTCGGTCCCGGCCCTGACTCCACACAAGGTTTTTGGCCCCGGTATCGACGGGAGAGGAATCCCGAGAGGCCCCCTAGCAACTCGCATGGGGACTGGCCTCTCTTGAGGCCACCCGGGCGGGTCCCTGAGGTCCCCGTCGTAACTCGAGAACACCTGCCGCAACTCAAGAAAATCCAGGAAGTTCTCCCTTCCAGGCGAGATGAGGCCTATTTCCGATGAGGCGTCTGGAGACTAATGACACCTAACCTCTGGAACTTCGAAAGGGTCTTTCACACCCTTGTTGCAACTCAAGAAGTTCACCTCCATACCCGTCTCCACTCGAAAGGAAGTACGATGGTCCCGCCCACATCCAGAGGAGCCCCGTTTCCCCCTCGGAGCTCGAGATGAGGGATCCTTTCCCTGCTTTCAACGGGAAAGAATTCCCGGCTTTCCCGTCGCATCTCAACAGGAGGCACTCTCAACAGGAAAGGCGAGAGGAACTCCATGGTCGTACCACCATTCCAAGACTCCCCCAGATGTCTCAGTCCATTCCAGAGGAAACTCTTTGCCCTGCACTGGCTCATCTTTCACGCCGAGGATCGACTCACACCACGGTGGCACGTGGGACAGCACTGTGGGAAAGCCTCGAGGGAAAGCCTCGAGGGAAAACCACAGATCCTTTGATCCACGCGACGGGAAGCGTGACATTGCTGCTACAGCCTGGTAGGAAAGCGCACGTGCATGGCCCCACTCGAGAGGAGGCCTGACTCCCCTGGGGAGACTCCAGAAGTACCCAAAGATCCATGTCACCCCTGAGAGGAATCCTCGGTCCCGGCCCTGACTCCACACAAGGTTTTTGGCCCCGGTATCGACGGGAGAGGAATCCCGAGAGGCACCCTAGCAACTCGCATGGGGACTGGCCTCTCCTGAGGCCACCAGGGCGGGTCCCTGAGGTCCCCGTCGTAACTCGAGAACACCTGCCGCAACTCGAGAAAATCCAGGAAGTTCTCCCTTCCAGGCGAGATAAGGCCTATTTCCGATGAGGCGTCTGGAGACTAAAGACACCTAAACTCTGGAACTTTGAAAGGGTCTTTCACACCCTTGCTGCAACTCAAGAAGTTCACCGCCATACCCGTCTCCACTCGAGAGGAACCACGATGGTCCCGCCCACATCCAGAGGAGCCCCGTTTCCCCCTCGGAGCTCGAGATGAGGGATCCTTTCCCTGCTTTCAACGGGAAAGAATTCCCGGCGTTCCCGTCGCATCTCAAGAGGAGGCACTCTCAACAGGAAAGGCGAGAGGAACTCCATGGTCGTACCACCATTCCAAGAGTCCCCCAGATGTCTCAGTCCATTCCAGAGGAACCTCTTTGCCCTGCACTGGCTCATTTTTCACGCCGAGGATCGACTCACACCACGGTGGCACGTGGGACAGCCCTGTGGGAAAGCCTCGAGGGAAAGCCTCGAGGGAAAACCACAGATCCTTTGATCCACGCGACGGGAAGCGTGACATTGCTGCTACAGCCTGGAAGGAAAGCACACGTGCATGCCCCCACTCGAGACGAGGCCTGACTCCCCTGGGGAGACTTCAGAAGTACCCAAAGATCCATGTCAGCCCCTGAGAGGAATCCTCGGTTCGGGCCCTGACTCCACACAAGGTTCTTGGCCCCGGTATCGACGGGAGAGGAATCCCGAGAGGCCCCCTAGCAACTCGCATGGGGACTGGCCTCTCCTTAGGCCACCAGGGCGGGTCCCTGAGGTCCCCGTCGTAACTCGAGAACACCTGCCGTAACTCGAGAAAATCCAGGAAGTTCTCCCTTCCAGGCGAGATGAGGCCTATTTCCGATGAGGCGTCTGGAGACTAATGACACCTAACCTCTGGAATTTCGAAAGGGTCTTTCACACCCTTGCTGCAACTCAAGAAGTTCACCGGCATACCCGTCTCCACTCGAGAGGAAGCACGATGGTCCCGCCCACATCCAGAGGAGCCCCGTTTCCCCCTCGTAGCTCGAGATGAGGGATCCTTTCCCTGCTTTCAACGGGAAAGAATTCCCGGCGTTCCCGTCGCATCTCAAGAGGAGGCACTCTCAACAGGAAAGGCGAGAGGAACTCCATGGTCGTACCACCATTCCAAGAGTCCCCCAGATGTCTCAGTCCATTCCAGAGGAACCTCTTTGCCCTGCACTGGCTCATTTTTCACGCCGAGGATCGACTCACACCACGGTGGCACGTGGGACAGCCCTGTGGGAAAGCCTCGAGGGAAAGCCTCGAGGGAAAACCACAGATCCTTTGATCCACGCGACGGGAAGCGTGACATTGCTGCTACAGCCTGGAAGGAAAGCACACGTGCATGCCCCCACTCGAGACGAGGCCTGACTCCCCTTGGGAGACTCCAAAAGTACCCAAAGATCCATGTCAGCCCCTGAGAGAAATCCTCGGTTCGGGCCCTGACTCCACACAAGGTTCTTGGCCCCGGTATCGACGGGAGAGGAATCCCGAGAGGCCCCCTAGCAACTCGCATGGGGACTGGCCTCTCCTTAGGCCACCAGGGCGGGTCCCTGAGGTCCCCGTCGTACCTCGAGAACACCTGCCGTAACTCGAGAAAATCCAGGAAGTTCTCCCTTCCAGGCGAGATGAGGCCTATTTCCGATGAGGCATCTGGAGACTAATGACACCTAACCTCTGGAATTTCGAAAGGGTCTTTCACACCCTTGCTGCAACTCAAGAAGTTCACCGCCATACCCGTCTCCACTCGAGAGGAAGCACGATGGTCCCGCCCACATCCAGAGCAGCCCCGTTTCCCCCTCGGAGCTCGAGATGAGGGATCCTTTCCCTGCTTTCAACGGGAAAGAATTCCCGGCGATCCCGTCGCATCTCAAGAGGAGGCACTCTCAACAGGAAAGGCGAGAGGAACTCCATGGTCGTACCACCATTCCAAGAGTCCCCCAGATGTCTCAGTCCATTCCAGAGGAACTTCTTTGCCCTGCACTGGCTCATCTTTCACGCCGAGGATCGACTCACACCACGGTGGCACGTGGGACAGCCCTGTGGGAAAGCCTCGAGGGAAAGCCTCGAGGGAAAACCACAAATCCTTTGATCCACGCGACGGGAAGTATGACATTGCTGCTACAGTCTGGAAGGAAAGCGCACGTGCATGCCCCCACTCGAGACGAGGCCTGACTCCCCTGGGGAGACTCCAGAAGTACTCAAAGATCCATGTCAGCCCCTGAGAGGAATCCTCGGTTCGGGCCCTGACTCCACACAAGGTTATTGGCCCCGGTATCGACGGGAGAGGAATCCCGAGAGGCCCCCTAGCAACTCGAATGGGGACTGGCCTCTCCTGAGGCCACCAGGGCGGGTCCCTGAGGTCCCCGTCGTAACTCGAGAACACCTGTCGCAACTCGAGAAAATCCAGGAAGTTCTCCCTTCCAGGTGAGATGAGGCCTATTTCCGATGAGGCGTCTGGAGACTAATGACACCTAACCTCTGGAATTTCGAAAGGGTCTTTCACACCCTTGCTGCAACTCAAGAAGTACACCGCCATACCCGTCTCCACTCGAGAGGAAGCACGATGGTCCCGCCCACATCCAGAGGAGCCCCGTTTCCCCCTCGTAGCTCGAGATGAGGGATCCTTTCCCTGCTTTCAACGGGAAAGAATTCCCAGCGTTCCCGTCGCATCTCAAGAGGAGGCACTCTCAACAGGAAAGGCGAGAGGAACTCCATGGTCGTACCACCATTCCAAGAGTCCCCCAGATGTCTCAGTCCATTCCAGAGGAACCTCTTTGCCCTGCACTGGCTCATCTTTCACGCCGAGGATCGACTCACACCACGGTGGCACGTGGGACAGCCTTGTGGGAAAGCCTCGAGGGAAAGCCTCGAGGGAAAACCACAGATCCTTTGATCCACTCGACGGGAAGCGTGACATTGCTGCTACAGCCTGGAAGGAAAGCGCACGTGCATGCCCCCACTCAAGACGAGGCCTGACTCCCCTGGGGAGACTCCAGAAGTACCCAAAGATACATGTCACCCCTGAGAGGAATCCTCGGTTCCGGCCCTGACTCCACACAAGGTTTTTGGCCCCGGTATCGACGGGAGAGGAATCCCGAGAGGCCCCCTAGCAACTCGCATGGGGACTGGCCTCTCCTGAGGCAACCAGGGCGGGTCCCTGAGGTCCCCGTCGTAACTCGAGAACACCTGCCGCAACTAGAGAAAATCCAGGAAGTTCTCCCTTGCAGGCGAGATGAGGCCTATTTCCGATGAGGCGTCTGGAGACTAATGACACCTAACCTCTGGAACTTCGAAAGGGTCTTTCACACCCTTGCTGCAACTCAAGAAGTTCACCGCCATACCCGTCTCCACTCGAGAGGAAGCACGATGGTCCCGCCCACATCCAGAGCAGCCCCGTTTCCCCCTCGTAGCTCGAGATGAGGGATCCTTTCCCTGCTTTCAACGGGAAAGAATTCCCGGCGTTCCCGTCGCATCTCAAGAGGAGGCACTCTCAACAGGAAAGGCGAGAGGAACTCCATGGTCGTACCACCATTCCAAGAGTCCCCCAGATGACTCAGTCCATTCCAGAGGAACCTCTTTGCCCTGCACTGGCTCATCTTTCACGCCGAGGATCGACTCACACCACGGTGGCACGTGGGACAGCCCTGTGGGAAAGCCTCGAGGGAAAACCACAGATCCTTTGATCCACGCGACGGGAAGCGTGACATTGCTGCTACAGCCTGGAAGGAAAGCGCACGTGCATGCCCCCACTCGAGAGGAGGCCTGACTCCCCTGGGGAGACTCCAGAAGTACCCAAAGATCCTTGTCACCCTTGAGAGGAATCCTCGGTCCCGGCCCTGACACCACACAAGGTTTTTGGCCCCGGTATCGACGGGAGAGGAATCCAGAGAGGCCCCCTAGGAACTCGCATGGGGACTGGCCTCTCTTGAGGCCACCCGGGCGGGTCCCTGAGGTCCCCGTCGTAACTCGAGAACACCTGCCGCAACTCGAGAAAATCCAGGAAGTTCTCCCTTGCAGGCGAGATGAGGCCTATTTCCGATGAGGCGTCTGGAGACTAATGACGCCTAACCTCTGGAACTTCGAAAGGGTCTTTCACACCCTTGCTGCAACTCAAGAAGTTCACCGCCATACCCGTCTCCACTCGAGAGGAAGTACGATGGTCCCGCCCACATCCAGAGGAGCCCCGTTTCCCCCTCGGAGCTCGAGATGAGGGATCCTTTCCCTGCTTTCAACGGGAAAGAATTCCCGGCGATCCCGTCGCATCTCAAGAGGAGGCACTCTCAACAGGAAAGGCGAGAGGAACTCCATGGTCGTACCACCATTCCAAGAGTCCCCCAGATGTCTCAGTCCATTCCAGAGGAACCTCTTTGCCCTGCACTGGCTCATCTTTCACGCCGAGGATCGACTCACACCACGGTGGCACGTGGGACAGCCCTGTGGGAAAGCCTCGAGGGAAAGCCTCGAGGGAAAACCACAAATCCTTTGATTCACGCGACGGGAAGTATGACATTGCTGCTACAGTCTGGAAGGAAAGCGCACGTGCATGCCCCCACTCGAGACGAGGCCTGACTCCCCTGGGGAGACTCCAGAAGTACTCAAAGATCCATGTCAGCCCCTGAGAGGAATCCTCGGTTCGGGCCCTGACTCCACACAAGGTTATTGGCCCCGGTATCGACGGGAGAGGAATCCCGAGAGGCCCCCTAGCAACTCGCATGGGGACTGGCCTCTCCTGAGGCCACCAGGGCGGGTCCCTGAGGTCCCCGTCGTAACTCGAGAACACCTGTCGCAACTCGAGAAAATCCAGGAAGTTCTCCCTTCCAGGTGAGATGAGGCCTATTTCCGATGAGGCGTCTGGAGACTAATGACACCTAAACTCTGGAATTTCGAAAGGGTCTTTCACACCCTTGCTGCAACTCAAGAAGTACACCGCCATACCCGTCTCCACTCGAGAGGAAGCACGATGGTCCCGCCCACATCCAGAGGAGCCCCGTTTCCCCCTCGTAGCTCGAGATGAGGGATCCTTTCCCTGCTTTCAACGGGAAAGAATTCCCAGCGTTCCCGTCGCATCTCAAGAGGAGGCACTCTCAACAGGAAAGGCGAGAGGAACTCCATGGCCGTACCACCATTCCAAGAGTCCCCCAGATGTCTCAGTCCATTCCAGAGGAACCTCTATGCCCTGCACTGGCTCATCTTTCACGCCGAGGATCGACTCACACCACGGTGGCACGTGGGACAGCCTTGTGGGAAAGCCTCGAGGGAAAGCCTCGAGGGAAAACCACAGATCCTTTGATCCACTCGACGGGAAGCGTGACATTGCTGCTACAGCCTGGAAGGAAAGCGCACGTGCATGCCCCCACTCAAGACGAGGCCTGACTCCCCTGGGGAGACTCCAGAAGTACCCAAAGATACATGTCACCCCTGAGAGGAATCCTCGGTTCCGGCCCTGACTCCACACAAGGTTTTTGGCCCCGGTATCGACGGGAGAGGAATCCCGAGAGGCCCCCTAGCAACTCGCATGGGGACTGGCCTCTCCTGAGGCAACCAGGGCGGGTCCCTGAGGTCCCCGTCGTAACTCGAGAACACCTGCCGCAACTAGAGAAAATCCAGGAAGTTCTCCCTTGCAGGCGAGATGAGGCCTATTTCCGATGAGGCGTCTGGAGACTAATGACACCTATCCTCTGGAACTTCGAAAGGGTCTTTCACACCCTTGCTGCAACTCAAGAAGTTCACCACCATGCCCGTCTCCACTCGAGAGGAAGCACGATGGTCCCGCCCACATCCAGAGGAGCCCCGTTTCCCCCTCGGAGCTCGAGATGAGGGATCCTTTCCCTGCTTTCAACGGGAAAGAATTCCCGGCGTTCCCGTCGCATCTCAAGAGGAGGCACTCTCAACAGGAAAGGCGAGAGGAACTCCATGGTCGTACCACCATTCCAAGTGTCCCCCAGATGTCTCAGTCCATTCCAGAGGAACCTCTTTGCCCTGCACTGGCTCATCTTTCACGCCGAGGATCGACTCACACCACGGTGGCACGTGGGACAGCCCTGTGGGAAAGCCTCGAGGGAACGCCTCGAGGGAAAACCACAGATCCTTTGATCCACTCGACGGGAAGCGTGACATTGCTGCTACAGCCTGGAAGGAAAGCGCACGTGCATGCCCCCACTCGAGACGAGGCCTGACTCCCCTGGGGAGACTCCAGAAGTACCCAAAGATACATGTCACCCCTGAGAGGAATCCTCGGTCCCGGCCCTGACTCCACACAAGGTTTTTGGCCCCGGTATCGACGGGAGAGGAATCCCGAAAGGCCCCCTAGCAACTCGCATGGGGACTGGCCTCTCCTGAGGCCACCAGGGCGGGTCCCTGAGGTCCCCGTCGTAACTCGAGAACACCTGCCGCAACTCGAGAAAATCCAGGAAGTTCTCCCTTGCAGGCGAGATGAGGCCTATTTCCGATGAGGCGTCTGGAGACTAATGACACCTAACCTCTGGAACTTCGAAAGGGTCTTTCACACCCTTGCTGCAACTCAAGAAGTTCACCGCCATACCCGTCTCCACTCGAGAGGAAGCACGATGGTCCCGCCCACATCCAGAGGAGCCCCGTTTCCCCCTCGTAGCTTGAGATGAGGGATCCTTTCCCTGCTTTCAACGGGAAAGAATTCCCGGCGTTCCTGTCGCATTTCAAGAAGAGGCACTCTCAACAGGAAAGGCGAGAGGAACTCCATGGTCGTACCACCATTCCTAGAGTCCCCTAGATGTCTCAGTCCATTCCAGAGGAACCTCTTTGACCTGCACTGGCTCATCTTTCACGCCGAGGATCGATTCACACCACGGTGGCACGTGGGACAGCCCTGTGGGAAAGCCTCGAGGGAAAGACTCGAGGGAAAGCCACAGACCCTTTGATAAATGCGACGGGAATCGTGACATTGCTGCTACAGCCAGGAAGGAAAGCGCACGTGCATGCCCCCACTCGAGACGAGGCCTGACTCCCCTTTGGAGACTCCAGAAGTACCCAAAGATACATGTCACCCCTGAGAGGAATCCTCGGTTCCGGCCCTGACTCCACACAAGGTTTTTGTCCCTGGTATCGACGGGAGAGGAATCCCGAGAGGCCCCGTATCAACTCGCATGGGGACTGGCCTCTCCTGAGGCAACCAGGGCGGGTCCCTGAGGTCCCCGTCGTAACTCGAGAACACCTGCCGCAACTCGAGAAAATCCAGGAAGTTCTCCCTTGCAGGCGAGATGAGGCCTATTTCCGATGAGGCGTCTGGAGACTAATGACACCTAACCTCTGGAACTTCGAAAGGGTCTTTCACACCCTTGCTGCAACTCAAGAAGTTCACCGCCATACCCGTCTCCACTCGAGAGGAAGCACGATGGTCCCGCCCACATCCAGAGGAGCCCCGTTTCCCCCTCGTAGCTCGAGATGAGGGATCCCTTCCCTGCTTTCAACGGGAAAGAATTCCCGGCGTTCCCGTCGCATCTCAAGAGGAGGCACTCTCAACAGGAAAGGCGAGAGGAACTCCATGGTCGTACCACCATTCCAAGAGTCCCCCAGATGTCTCAGTCCATTCCAGAGGAACCTCTTTGCCCTGCACTGGCTCATCTTTCACGCCGAGGATCGACTCACACCACGGTGGCACGTGGGACAGCCCTGTGGGAAAGCCTCGAGGGAAAGCCTCGAGGGAAAACCACAGATCCTTTGATCCACCCGACGGGAAGCGTGACATTGCTGCTACAGCCTGGAAGGAAAGCGCAAGTTCATGCCACCACTCGAGACGAGGCCTGACTCCCCTGGGGAGACTCCAGAAGTACCCAAAGATCCATGTCAGCCCCTGAGAGGAATCCTCGGTTCCGGCCCTGACTCCACACAAGGTTTTTGGCCCCGGTATCGACGGGAGAGGAATCCCGAGAGGCCGCCTAGCAACTCGCACGGGGAGTGGCCTCTCCTGAGGCCACCAGGGCGGGTCCCTGACGTCCCCGTCGTAACTCGAGAACACCTGCCGCAACTCGAGAAAATCCAGGAAGTTCTCCCTTCCAGGCGAGATGAGGCCTATTTCCGATGAGGCGTCTGGAGTCTAATGACACCTAACCTCTGGAACTTCGAAAGGGTCTTTCACACCCTTGCTGCAACTCAAGAATTTCACCGCCATACCCGTCTCCACTCGAGAGGAAGCACGATGGTCCCGCCCACATCCAGAGGAGCCCCGTTTCCCCCTCGTAGCTCGAGATGAGGGATCCTTTCCCTGCTTTCAACGGGAAAGAATTCCCGGCGTTCCCGTCGCATCTCAAGAGGAGGCACTCTCAACAGGAAAGGCGAGAGGAACTCCATGGTCGTACCACCATTCCAAGACTCCCCCATATGTCTCAGTCCATTCCAGAGGAAACTCTTTGCCCTGCACTGGCTCATCTTTCACGCCGAGGATCGACTCACAACACGGTGGCACGTGGGCCAGCCCTGTGGGAAAGCCTCGAGGGAAAGCCTCGAGGGAAAGCCACAGATCCTTTGATAAATGCGACGGGAATCGTGACATTGCTGCTACAGCCTGGAAGGAAAGCGCACGTGCATGCCCCCACTCGAGACGAGGCCTGACTACCGTGGGGAGACTCCAGAAGTACCCAAAGATCCATGTCAGCCCCTGAGAGGAATCCACGGTCCCGGCCCTGACTCCACACAAGGTTTTTGGCCCCGGTATCGACGGGAGAGGAATCCCGAGAGGCCCCCTAGCAACTCGCATGGGGACTGGCCTCTCCTGAGGCCACCAGGGCGGGTCCCTGAGGTCCCCGTCGTAACTCGAGAACACCTGCCGCAACTCGAGAAAATCCAGGAAGTTCTCCCTTCCAGGCGAGATGAGGCCTATTTCCGATGAGGCGTCTGGAGACTAATGACACCTAAACTCTGGAACTTCGAAAGGGTCTTTCACACCCTTGCTGCAACTCAAGAAGTTCACCGCCATACCCGTCTCCACTCGAGAGGAAGCACGATGGTCCCGCCCACATCCAGAGGAGCCCCGATTCCCCCTCGTAGCTCGAGATGAGGGATCCTTTCCCTGCTTTCAACGGGAAAGAATTCCCAGCGTTCCCGTCGCATCTCAAGAGGAGGCACTCTCAACAGGAAAGGCGAGAGGAACTCCATGGTCGTACCACCATTCCAAGAGTCCCCCAGATGTCTCAGTCCATTCCAGAGGAACCTTTTGCCCTGCACTGGCTCATCTTTCACGCCGAGGATCGACTCACACCACGGTGGCACGTGGGAAAGCCTTGTGGGAAAGCCTCGAGGGAAAGCCTCGAGGGAAAACCACAGATCCTTTGATCCACGCGACGGGAAGCGTGACATTGCTGCTGCAGCCTGGAAGGAAAGCGCACGTGCATGCCCCCACTCGAGACGAGTCCTGACTCCCCTGGGGAGACTCCAGAAGTACCCAAAGATACATGTCACCCCTGAGAGTAATCCTCGCTTCCGGCCCTGACTCTACACAAGGCTTTTGGCCCCGGTATCGACGGGAGAGGAATCACGAGAGGCCCCCTAGCAACTCGCATGGGGACTGGCCTCTCCTGAGGCAACCAGGGCGGGTCCCTGAGGTCCCCGTCGTAACTCGAGAACACCTGCCGCAACTCGAGAAAATCCAGGAAGTTCTCCCTTCCAGGCGAGATGAGGCCTATTTCCGATGAGGCGTCTGGAGACTAATGACACCTAACCTCTGGAACTTCGAAAGGGTCTTTCACACCCTTGCTGCAACTCAAGAAGTTCACCGCCATACCCGTCTCCACTCGAGAGGAAGCACGATGGTCCCGCCCACATCCAGAGGAGCCCCGTTTCCCCCTCGTAGCTCGAGATGAGGGATCCTTTCCCTGCTTTCAACGGGAAAGAATTCCCGGCGTTCCCGTCGCATCTCAAGAGGAGGCACTCTCAACAGGAAAGGCGAGAGGAACTCCATGGTCGTACCACCATTCCAAGAGTCCCCCAGATGTCTCAGTCCATTCCAGAGGAACCTCTTTGCCCTGCACTGGCTCATCTTTCACGCCGAGGATCGACTCACACCAAGGTGGCACGTGGGACAGCCCTGTGGGAAAGCCTCGAGGGAAAGCCTCGAGGGAAAACCACAGATCCTTTGATCCACGCGACGGGAAGCGTGACATTGCTGCTACAGCCTGGAAGGAAAGCGCACGTGCATGCCCCCACTCGAGAGGAGGCCTGACTCCCCTGGGGAGACTCCAGAAGTACCCAAAGATCCATGTCAGCCCCTGAGAGGAATCCTCGGTTCCGGGCCTGACTCCACACAAGGTTTTTGGCCCCGGTATCGACGGGAGAGGAATCCCGAGAGGCCCCCTAGCAAATTGCATGGGGACTGGCCTCTCCTCAGGCCACCAGGGCGGGTCCCTGAGGTCCCCGTCGTAACTCGAGAACACCTGCCGCAACTCGAGAAAATCCAGGAAGTTCTCCCTTCCAGGCGACATGTGGCCTATTTCCGATGAGGCGTCTGGAGACTAATGACACCTAACCTCTGGAACTTCGAAAGGGTCTTTCACACCCTTGCTGCAACTCAAGAAGTTCACCGCCATACCCGTCTCCACTCGAGAGGAAGCACGATGGTCCCGCCCACATCCAGAGGAGCCCCGTTTCCCCCTCGTAGCTCGAGATGAGGGATCCTTTCCCTGCTTTCAACGGGAAAGAATTCCCAGTGTTCCCGTCGCATCTCAAGAGGAGGCATTCTCAACAGGAAAGGCGAGAGGAACTCCATGGTCGTACCACCATTCCAGGATTGCCCAGATGTCTCAGTCCATTCCAGAGGAACCTCTTTGCCCTGCACTGGCTCATCTTTCACGCCGAGGATCGACTCACACCACGGTGGCACGTGGGACAGCCCTGTGGGAAAGCCTCGAATGAAAGCCTCGAGGGAAAACCACAGATCCTTTGATCCACGCGACGGGAAGCGTGACATTGCTGCTACAGCCTGGAAGGAAAGCGCACGTGCATGCCCCCACTCGAGACGAGGCCTGACTCCCCTTTGGAGACTCCAGAAGTACCCAAAGATACATGTCACCCCTGAGAGGAATCCTCGGTTCCGGCCCTGACTCCACACAAGGTTTTTGTCCCCGGTATCGACGGGAGAGGAATCCCGAGAGGCCCCCTATCAACTCGCATGGGGACTGGCCTCTCCTGAGGCAACCAGTGCGGGTCCCTGAGGTCCCCGTCATAACTTGAGAACACCTGCCGCAACTCGAGAAAATCCAGGAAGTTCTCCCTTGCAGGCGAGATGAGGCCTATTTCCGATGAGGCGTCTGGAGACTAATGACACCTAACCTCTGGAACTACGAAAGGGTCTTTCACACCCTTGCTGCAACTCAAGAAGTTCACCGCCATACCCGTCTCCACTCGAGAGGAAGCACGATGGTCCCGCCCACATCCAGAGGAGCCCCGTTTCCCCCTCGTAGCTCGAGATGAGGGATCCCTTCCCTGCTTTCAACGGGAAAGAATTAACGGCGTTCCCGTCGCATCTCAAGAGGAGGCACTCTCAACAGGAAAGGCGAGAGGAACTCCATGGTCTTACCACCATTCCAAGAGTCCCCCAGATGTCTCAGTCCATTCCAGAGGAACCTCTTTGCCCTGCACTGGCTCATCTTTCACGCCGAGGATCGACTCTCACCACGGTGGCACGTGGGCCAGCCCTGTGGGAAAGCCTCGAGGGAAAGCCTCGAGGGAAAACCACAGATCCTTTGATCCACCCGACGGGAAGCGTGACATTGCTGCTACAGCCTGGAAGGAAAGTGCAAGTTCATGCCACCACTCGAGACGAGGCCTGACTCCCCTGGGGAGACTCCAGAAGTACCCAAAGATCCATGTCAGCCCCTGAGAGGAATCCTCGGTTCCGGCCCTGACTACACACAAGGTTTTTGGCCGCGGTATCGACGGGAGAGGAATCCCGAGAGGCCGCCTAGCAACTCGCACGGGGAGTGGCCTCTCCTGAGGCCACCAGGGCGGGTCTCTGACGTACCCGTCGTAACTCGAGAACACCTGCCGCAACTCGAGAAAATCCAGGAAGTTCTCCCTTCCAGGCGAGATGAGGCCTATTTCCGATGAGGCGTCTGGAGTCTAATGACACCTAACCTCTGGAACTTCGAAAGGGTCTTTCACACCCTTGCTGCAACTCAAGAAGATCACCGCCATACCCGTCTCCACTCGAGAGGAAGCACGATGGTCCCACCCACATCCAGAGGAGCCCCGTTTCCCCCTCGTAGCTCGAGATGAGGGATCCCTTCCCTGCTTACAACGGGAAAGAATTCCCGGCGTTCCCGTCGCATCTCAAGAGGAGGCACTCTCAACAGGAAAGGCGAGAGGAACTCCATGGTCGTACCACCATTCCAAGACTCCCCCAGATGTCTCAGTCCATTCCAGAGGAAACTCTTTGCCCTGCACTGGCTCATCTTTCACGCCGAGGATCGACTCACAAAACGGTGGCACGTGGGACAGCCCTGTGGGAAAGCCTCGAGGGAAAGCCTCGAGGGAAAGCCACAGATCCTTTGATAAATGCGACGGGAATCGTGACATTGCTGCTACAGCCTGGAAGGAAAGCGCACGTGCATGCCCCCACTCGAGACGAGGCCTGACTCCCGTGGGGAGACTCCAGAAGTACCCAAAGATCCATGTCAGACCCTGAGAGGAATCCTCGGTCCCGGCCCTGACTCCACACAAGGTTTTTGGCCCCGGTATCGACGGGAGAGGAATCCCGAGAGGCCGCCTAGCAACTCGCATGGGGACTGGCCTCTCCTGAGGCCACCAGGGCGGGTCCCTGAGGTCCCCGTCGTAACTCGAGAACACCTGCCGCAACTCGAGAAAATCCAGGAAGTTCTCCCTTCCAGGCAAGATGAGGCCTATTTCCGATGAGGCGTCTGGAGACTAATGACACCTAACCTCTGGAAGTTCGAAAGGGTCTTTCACACCCTTGCTGCAACTCAAGAAGTTCACCGCCATACCCGTCTCCACTAGAGAGGAAGCACGATGGTCCCGCCCACATCCAGAGGAGCCCCGTTTCCCCCTCGTAGCTCGAGATGAGGGATCCTTTCCCTGCTTTCAACGGGAAAGAATTCCCGGCGTTCCCGTCGCATCTCAAGAGGAGGCACTCTCAACAGGAAAGGCGAGAGGAACTCCATGGTCGTACCACCATTCCAAGAGTCCCCCAGATGTCTCAGTCCATTCCAGAGGAAACTCTTTGACCTGCACTGGCTCATCTTTCACGCCGAGGATCGACTCACACCATGGTGGCACGTGGGACAGCCCTGTGGGAAAGCCTCGAGGGAAAGCCTCGAGGGAAAACCACAGATCCTTTGATCCACGCGACGGGAAGCGTGACATTGCTGCTAGAGCCTGGAAGGAAAGCGCACGTGCATGCCCCCACTCGAGACGAGGCCTGACTCCCCTGGGGAGACTCCAGAAGTACCCAAAGATCCATGTCAGACCCTGAGAGGAATCCTCGGTTCCGGCCCTGACTCCACACAAGGTTTTTGGCCCCGGTATCGACGGGAGAGGAATCCCGAGGGGCCCTCTAGCAACTAGCATGGGGACTGGCCTCTCCTGAGGCCACCAGGGCGGGTCCCTGAGGTCCCCGTCGTAACTCGAGAACACCTGCCGCAACTCGAGAAAATCCAGGAAGTTCTCCCTTCCAGGCGAGATGAGGCCTATTTCCGATGAGGCGTCTGGAGACTAATGACACCTAACCTCTGGAACTTCGAAAGGGTCTTTCACACCCTTGCTGCAACTCAAGAAGTTCACCGCCATACCCGTCTCCACTCGGGAGGAAGCACGATGGTCCCGCCCACATCCAGAGGAGCCCCGTTTCCCCCTCGGAGCTCGAGATGAGGGATCCTTTCCCTGCTTTCAACGGAAAAGAATTCCTGGCGTTCCCGTCGCATGTCAAGAGGAGGCACTCTCAACAGGAAAGGCGAGAGGAACACCATGGTCGTACCACCATTCCAAGAGTCCCCCAGATGTCTCAGTCCATTCCAGAGGAACCTCTTTGCCCTGCACTGGCTCATCTTTCACGCCGAGGATCGACTCACACCACAGTGGCACGTGGGACAGCCCTGTGGGAAAGCCTCGAGGGAAAGCCTCGAGGGAAAACCACAGATCCTTTGATCCACGCCACGGAAAGCGTGACATTGCTGCTACAGCCTGGAAGGAAAGCGCACATGCATGCCCCCACTCGAGACGAGGCCTGACTCCCCTGGGGAGACTCCAGAAGTACCCAAAGATCCATGTCAGCCCCTGAGATGAATCCTCGGTTCCGGCCCTGACTCCACACAATGTTTTTGGCCCCAGTATTGATGGGAGAGGAATCCCGAGAGGCCCCCTAGCAACTCGCATGGGGACTGGCCGTTCCTGAGGCCACCAGGGCGGGTCCCTGAGGTCCCCGTCCTAACACGAGAACACCTGCCGCAACTCGAGAAAATCCAGGAAGTTCTCCCTTCCAGGCGAGATGAGGCCTATTTCCGATGAGGCGTCTGGAGACTAATGACACCTAACCTCTGGAACTTCGAAAGGGTCTTTCACACCCTTGCTGCAACTCAAGAAGTTCACCGCCATACCCGTCTCCACTCGAGAGGAAGCACGATGGTCCCGCCCACATCCAGAGGAGCCCCGTTTCCCCCTCGGAGCTCGAGATGAGGGATCGTTTCCCTGCTTTCAACAGGAAAAAATTCCCAGCATTCCCGTCGCATCTCAAGAGGAGGCTCTCTCAACAGGAAAGGCGAGAGGAACTCAATGGTTGTACCACCATTCCTAGAGTCCCCTAGATGTTTCAGTCCATTCCAGAGGAACCTCTTTGACCTGCACTGGCTCATCTTTCACGCCGAGGATCGACTCACACCACGGTGGCACGTGGGACAGCCCTGTGGGAAAGCCTCGAGGGAAAGCCTCGAGGGAAAGCCACAGATCCTTTGATAAATGCGACGGGAAGAATGACATTGCTGCTACAGCCTGGAAGGAAAGCGCACGTGCATGCCCCCACTCGAAACGAGGCCTGACTCCCCTGGGGAGACTCCAGAAGTACCCAAAGATCCATGTCAGCCCCTGAGAGGAATCCTCGGTTCCGGCCCTGACTCCACACAAGATTTTTGGCCCCGGTATCGACGGGAGAGGAATCCCGAGGGGCCCCCTAGCAACTAGCATGGGGACTGGCCTCTCCTGAGGCCACCAGGGCGGGTCCCTGAGGTCCCCGTCGTAACTCGAGAACACCTGCCGCAACTCGAGCAAATCCAGGAAGTTCTCCCTTCCAGGCGAGATGAGGCCTATTTCCGATGAGGCGTCTGGAGACTAATGACACCTAACCTCAGGAACATCGAAAGGGTCATTCACACCCTTGCTGCAACTCAAGAAGTTCACCGAAATACCCGTCTCCACTCGGGAGGAAGCACGATGGTCCCGCCCACATCCAGAGGAGCCCCGTTTCCCCCTCGGAGCTTGAGATGAGGGATCCTTTCCCTGCTTTCAACGGGAAAGATTTCCCGGCGTTCCCGTCGCATCTCAAGAGGAGGCACTCTCAACAGGAAAGGCGAGAGGAACTCCATGGTCGTACCACCATTCCAAGCTTCCCCCAGATGTCTCAGTCAATTCCAGAGGAACCTCGTTGCCCTGCACTGGCTCATCTTTCACGCCGAGGATCGACTCACACCACGGTGGCACGTGGGACAGCCCTGTGGGAAAGCCTCGAGGGGAAGTCTCGAGGGAAAGCCACAGATCCTTTGATAAATGCGACGGGAAGAATGACATTGCTGCTACAGCCTGGAAGGAAAGCGCACGTGCATGCCCCCACTCGAGACGAGGCCTGACTCCCCTGGGGAGACTCCAGAAGTACCCAAAGATCCATGTCAGCCCCTGAGAGGAATCCTCGGTTCCGGCCCTGACTCCACACAAGGTTTTTGGCCCCGGTATCGAAGGGAGAGGAATCCCGAGGGGCCCCCTAGCAACTAGCATGGGGACTGGCCTCTCCTGAGGCCACCAGGGCGGGTCCCTGAGGTCCCCGTCGTAACTCGAGAACACCTGCCGCAACTCGAGCAAATCCAGGAAGTTCTCCCTTCCAGGCCAGATGAGGCCTATTTCCGATGAGGCGTCTGGAGACTAATGACACCTAACCTCTGGAACTTCGAAAGGGTCATTCACACCCTTGCTGCAACTCAAGAAGTTCACCGCCATACCCGTCTCCACTCGGGAGGAAGCACGATGGTCCCGCCCACATCCAGAGGAGCCCCGTTTCCCCCTCGTAGCTCGAGATGAGGGATCCTTTCCCTGCTTTCAACGGGAAAGAATTCCCGGCGTTCTCGTCGCATCTCAAGAGGAGGCACTCTCAACAGGAAAGGCGAGAGGAACTCCATGGTCGTACCACCATTCCAAGAGTCCCCCAGATGTCTCAGTCCATTCCAGAGGAACCTCTTTGCCCTGCACTGGCTCATCTTTCACGCCGAGGATCGACTCACACCACGGTCGCACGTGGGACAGCCCTGTGGGAAAGCCTCGAGGGAAAGCCTCGAGGGAAAACCACATATCCTTTGATCCACGCGACGGGAAGCGTGACATTGCTGCTACAGCCTGGAAGGAAAGCGCACGTGCATGCCCCCACTCGAGACGAGGCCTGACTCCCCTGGGGAGACTCCAGAAGTACCCAAAGATCCATGTCAGCCCCTGAGAGGAATCCTCGGTTCCGGCCCTGACTCCACACAAGGTTTTTGGCCCCAGTATCGACGGGAGAGGAATCCCGAGGGGCCCCCTAGCAACTAGCATGGGGACTGGCCTCTCCTGAGGCCACCAGGGCGGGTCCCTGAGGTCCCCGTCGTAACTCGAGAACACCTGCCCCAACTCGAGAAAATCCAGGAAGTTCTCCCTTCCAGGCGAGATGAGGCCTATTTCCGATGAGGCGTCTGGAGCCTAATGACACCTAACCTCTGGAACTTCGAAAGGGTCATTCACAACCTTGCTGCAACTCAAGAATTTCACCGCCATACCCGTCTCCACTCGGGAGGAAGCACGATGGTCCCGCCCACATCCAGAGGAGCCCCGTTTCCCCCTCGGAGCTCGAGATGAGGGATCCTTTCCCTGCTTTCAACGGAAAAGAATTCCTGGCGTTCCCGTCGCATCTCAAGAGGAGGCACTCTCAACAGGAAAGGCGAGAGGAACTCCATGGTCGTACCACCATTCCAAGAGTCCCCCAGATGTCTCAGTCCATTCCAGAGGAAACTCTTTGCCCTGCACTGGCTCATCTTTCACGCCGAGGATTGACTCACACCACAGTGTCACGTGGGACAGCCCTGTGGGAAAGCCTCGAGGGAAAGCCTCGAGGGAAAACCACAGATCCTTTGATCCACGCGACAGGAAACGTGACATTGCTGCTACAGCCTGGAAGGAAAGCGCACGTGCATGCCCCCACTCGAGACGAGGCCTGACTCCCCTGGGGAGACTCCAGAAGTACCCAAAGATCCATGTCAGCCCCTGAGAGGAATCCTCGGTTCCGGCCCTGACTCCACACAAGGTTTTTGGCCCCAGTATCGATGGGAGAGGAATCCCGAGAGGCCCCCTAGCAACTCGCATGGGGACTCTCCGTTCCCTAGGCCACCAGGGCGGGTCCCTGAGGTCCCCGTCGTAACTCGAGAACACCTGCCGCAACTCGAGAAAATCCAGGAAGTTCTCCCTTCCAGGCGAGATGAGGCCTATTTCCGATGAGGCGTCTGGAGACTAATGACACCTAACCTCTGGAACTTCGAAAGGGTCTTTCACACCCTTGCTGCAACTCAAGAAGTTCACCGCCATACCAGTCTCCACTCGAGAGGAAGCACGATGGTCCCGCCCACATCCAGAGGAGCCCCGTTTCCCCCTCGGAGCTCGAGATAAGGGATCGTTTCCCTGCTTTCAACGGGAAAAAATTCCCAGCATTCCCGTCGCCTCTCAAGAGGAGGCAATCTCAACAGGAAAGGCGAGAGGAATTCCATGGTCGTGCCACCATTCCTAGAGTCCCCTAGATGTCTCAGTCCATTCCAGAGGAACCTCTTTGACCTGCACTGGCTCATCTTTCACGCCGAGGATCGACTCACACCACGGTGCCACGTGGGACAGCCCTGTGGGAAAGCCTCGAGGGAAAGCCTCGAGGGAAAGCCACAGATCCTTTCATAAATGCGACGGGAAGAATGACATTGCTGCTACAGCCTGGAAGGAAAGCGCACGTGCATGCCCCCACTCGAGACGAGGCCTGACTCCCCTGGGGAGACTCCAGAAGTACCCAAAGATCCATGTCAGCCCCTGAGAGGAATCCTCGGTTCCGGCCCTGACTCCACACAAATTTTTTGGCCCCGGTATCGACGGGAGAATAATCACGAGAGGCCACCTAGCAAGACGCATGGGGACTGTTCTCTATTGAGGCCACCAGGGCGGGTCCCTGAGGTCCCCGTCTTAACTCTAGAACACCTCCCGCAACTCGAGAAAATCCAGGAAGTTCTCCCTTCCAGGCGAGATGAGGCCTATTTCCGATGAGGCGTCTGGAGACTAATGACACCTAACCTCTGGAACTTCGAAAGGGTCTTTCACACCCTTGCTGCAACTCAAGAAGTTCACCGCCATACCCGTCTCCACTCTAGAGGAAGCACGATGGTCCCGCCCACATCCAGAGGAGCCCCGTTTCCCCCTCGTAGCTCGAGATGAGTGATCCTTTCCCTGCATTCAACGGGAAAGAATTCCCGGCGTTCCCGTCACATCTCAAGAGGAGGCACTCTCAACAGGAAAGGCGAGAGGAACTCCATGGTCGTACCACCATTCCAAGAGTCCCCCAGATGTCTCAGTCCATTCAAGAGGAACCTCTTTGACCTGCACTGGCTCATCTTTCACGCCGAGGATCGACTCACACCACGGTGGCACTTGGGACAGTCCTGTGGGAAAGCCTCGAGGGAAAGCCTCGAGGGAAAACCACAGATCCTTTGATCCACGCGACGGGAAGCGTGACATTGCTGCTACAGCCTGGAAGGAAAGCGCACGTGCATGCCCCCACTCGAGACGAGGCCTGACTCCCCTGGGGAGTCTCCAGAAGTACCCAAAGAACCATGTCACCCCTGAGAGGAATCCTCGGTTCCGGCCCTGACTCCACACAAGGTTTTTGGCCCCGGTATCGACGGGAGAGGAATCCCGAGAGGCCCCCTAGCAACTCGCATGGGGACTGGCCTTTGCTGAGGCCACCAGGACGGGTCCCTGAGGTCCCCGTCTTAACTCGAGAACACCTCCCGCAACTCGAGAAAATCCAGGAAGTTCTCCCTTCCAGGCAAGATGAGGCCTATTTCCGATGAGGCGTCTGGAGATTAATGACACCTAACCTCTGGAACTTCGAAAGGGTCTTTCACACCCTTGCTGCAACTCAAGAAGTTCACCGCCATAACCGTCTCCACTCGAGAGGAAGCACGATGGTCTCGCCCACATCCAGAGGAGCCCCGTTTCCCCCTCGGAGCTCGAGATGAGGGATCCTTTCCCTGCTTTCAACGGGAAAGAATTCCCGGCGTTCCCGTCGCATCTCAAGAGGAGGCACTCTCAACAGGAAAGGCGAGAGGAACTCCATGGTCGTATCATCATTCCAAGAGTCCCCCAGATATCTCAGTCCATTCCAGAGGAACCTCTTTGCCCTGCACTGGCTCATCTTTCACGCCTAGGATCGACTCACACCACGGTGGTACGTGGGACAGCCCTGTGGGAAAGCCTCGAGGGAATGCCTCGGGGGAAAACCACAGATCCTTTGATCCACGCGACGGGAAGCGTCACATTGCTGCTACAGCCTGGAAGGAAAGCGCACGTGCATGCCCCCGCTCGAGACGAGGCCTGACTCCCCTGGGGAGACTCCAGAAGTACCCAAAGATCCATGTCACCCCTGAGAGGAATCCTCGGTTCCGGCCCTGACTCCACACAAGATTTTTGGCCCCGGAATCGACAGGAGAGGAATCCCGAGAGGCCACCTAGCAACTCGCATGGACCTGGACTCTCCTGAGGCCATCAGGGCGGGTCCCTGAGGTCCCCGTCGTAACTCGAGAACACCTGCCGCAACTCAAGAAAATCCAGGAAGTTCTCCCTTACAGGCCAGATGAGGCCTATTTCCGATGAGGCGTCTGGAGACTAATGACACCTAACCTCTGGAACTTCGAAAGGGTCTTTCACACCCTTGCTGCAACTCAAGAAGTTCACCGCCATACCCGTCTCCACTCGAGAGGAAGCACGACGGTCCCGCCCACATCCAGAGGAGCCCCGTTTCCCCCTCGTAGCTCGAGATGAGGGATCCTTTCCCTGCATTCAACGGGAAAGAATTCCCGGCGTTCCCGTCACATCTCAAGAGGAGGCACTCTCAACAGGAAAGGCGAGAGGAACTCCATGGTCGTACCACCATTCCAAGAGTCCCCCAGATGTCTCAGTCCATTCCAGAGGAAGCTCTTTGCCCTGCACTGGCTCATCTTTCACGCCGAGGATCGACTCACACCACGGTGGCACGTGGGACAGCCCTGTGGGAAAGCCTCGAGGGAAAGCCTCGAGGGAAAACCACAGATCCTTTGATCCACGCCACGGGAAGCGTGACATTGCTGCTACAGCCTCGAAGGAAAGCGCACGTGCATGTCCCCACTCGAGACGAGGCCTGACTCAGCTGGGGAGACTCCAGAAGTACCCAAAGATCCATGTCAGCCCCTGAGAGGAATCCTCGGTTCCGGCCCTGACTCCACACAAGTTTTTTGGCCCCGGTATCGACGGGAGAAGAATCACGAGAGGCCACCTAGCAAGACGCATGGGGACTGTTCTCTATTGAGGCCACCAGGGCGGGTCCCTGAGGTCCCCGTCTTAACTCTAGAACACCTCCCGCAACTCGAGAAAATCCAGGAAGTTCTCCCTTCCAGGCGAGATGAGGCCTATTTCCGATGAGGCGTCTGGAGACTAATGACACCTAACCTCTGGAACTTCGAAAGGGTCTTTCACACCCTTGCTGCAACTCAAGAAGTTAACCGCCATACCCGTCTCCACTCTAGAGGAAGCACGATGGTCCCGCCTACATCCAGAGGAGCCCCGTTTCCCCCTCGTAGCTCGAGATGAGGGATCCTTTCTCTGCTTTCAACGGGAAATAATTCCCAGCGTTCCCGTCGCATCTCAAGAGGAGGCACTCTCAACAGAAAAGGCGAGAGGAACTCCATGGTCGTACCACCATTCCAAGAGTCCCCCAGATGTCTCAGTCCATTCAAGAGGAACCTCTTTGCCCTGCACTGGCTCATCTTTCACGCCGAGGATCGACTCACACCACGGTGGCACGTGGGACAGTCCTGTGGGAAAGCCTCGAGGGAAAGCCTCGAGGGAAAACCACAGATCCTTTGATCCACGCGACGGGAAGCGTGACATTGCTGCTACAGCCTGGAAGGAAAGCGCACGTGCATGCCCCCACTCGAGACGAGGCCTGACTCCCCTGGGGAGTCTCCAGAAGTACCCAAAGAACCATGTCACCCCTGAGAGGAATCCTCGGTTCCGGCCCTGACTCCACACAAGGTTTTTGGCCCCGGTATCGACGGGAGAGGAATCCCAAGAGGCCCCCTAGCAACTCGCATGGGGACTGGCCTTTGCTGAGGCCACCAGGACGGGTCCCTGAGGTCCCCGTCTTAACTCGAGAACACCTCCCGCAACTCGAGAAAATCCAGGAAGTTCTCCCTTCCAGGCAAGATGAGGCCTATTTCCGATGAGGCGTCTGGAGACTAATGACACCTAACCTCTGGAACTTCGAAAGGTTCTTTCACACCCTTGCTGAAACTCAAGAAGTTCACCGCCATACCCGTCTCCACTCGAGAGGAAGCACGATGGTCTCGCCCACATCCAGAGGAGCCCCGTTTACCCCTCGGAGCTCGAGATGAGGGATCCTTTCCCTGCTTTCAACGGGAAAGAATTCCCGGCGTTCCCGTCGCATCTCAAGAGGAGGCACTCTCAACAGAAAAGCCGAGAGGAACTCCATGGTCGTACCACCATTCCAAGAGTCCCCCAGATGTCTCAGTCCATTCCAGTGGAACCTCTTTGCCCTGCACTGGCTCATCTTTCACGCCGAGGATCGACTCACACCACGGTGGCACGTGGGACAGCCCTGTGGGAAAGCCTCGAGGGAAAGCCTCGAGGGAAAACCACAAAACCTTTGATCCACGCGACGGGAAGCGTGACATTGCTGCTACAGCCTGGAAGGAAAGCGCACGTGCATGCCCCCACTCGAGACGAGGCCTGACTCCCCTGGGAAGACTCCAGAAGTACCCAAAGATCCATGTCAGCCCCTGAGAGGAATCCTCGGTTCCGGCCCTGACTCCACACAAGGTTTTTGGCCCCGGTATCGACGGGAGAGGAATCCCGAGAGGCCCCCTAGCAACTCGCATGGGGACTGGCCTCTCCTGAGGCCACCAGGGCGGGTCCCTGAGGTCCCCGTCGTAACTCGAGAACACCTGCCGCAACTCGAGAAAATCCAGGAAGTTCTCCCTTCCAGGCGAGATGAGGCCTATTTCCGATGAGGCGTCTGGAGTCTAATGACACCTAACCTCTGGAACTTCGAAAGGGTCTTTCACACCCTTGCTGCAACTCAAGAAGTTCACCGCCATACCCGTCTCCACTCTAGAGGAAGAACGATGGTCCTGCCCACATCCAGAGGAGCCCCGTTTCCCCCTCGTAGCTCGAGATGAGGGATCCTTTCCCTGCTTTCAACGGGAAAGAATTCCCAGCGTTCCCGTCGCATCTCAAGACAAGTCACTCTCAACAGAAAAGGCGAGAGGAACTCCATGGTCGTACCACCATTCCAAGAGTACCCCAGATGTCTCAGTCCATTCCAGAGGAACCTCTTTGCCCTGCACTGGCTCATCTTTCACGCCGAGGATCGACTCACACCACGGTGGCACGTGGGACAGCCCTGTGGGAAAGCCTCGAGGGAAAACCACAGATCCTTTGATCCACGCCACGGGAAGCGTGACATTGCTGCTACAGCCTGTAAGGAAAGCGCACGTGCATGCCCCCACTCGAGACGAGGCCTGACTCCCCTGGGGAGACTCCAGAAGTACCCAAAGTTCCATGTCAGCCCCTGAGAGGAATCCTCGGATCCGGCCCTGACTCCAAACAAGGTTTTTGGCCCCGGTATCGACAGAAGAGGAATCCCGAGAGGCCCCCTAGCAACTCGCATGGGGAATGGCCTCTCCTGAGGCCACCAGGGCGGGTCCCTGAGGTCCCCGTCGTAACTCGAGAACACCTGCCGCAACTCGAGAAAATCCAGGAAGTTCTCCCTTCCAGGCGAGATGAGGCCTATTTCCGATGAGGCGTCTGGAGACTAATGACACCTAACCTCTGGAACTTCGAAAGGGTCTTTCACACCCTTGCTGCAACTCAAGAAGTTCACCGCCATACCCGTCTCCACTCGAGAGGAAGCACGATGGTCCCGCCCACATCCAGAGGAGCCCCGTTTCCCCCTCGTAGCTCGAGATGAGGGATCCTTTCCCTGCTTTCAACGGGAAAGAATTCCCGGCATTCACGTCGCATCTCAAGAGGAGGCACTCTCAACAGGAAAGGCGAGCGGAACTCCATGGTCGTACCACCATTCCAAGAGTCCCCCAGATGTCTCAGTCCATTCCAGAGGAACCTCTTTGCCCTGCACTGGCTCATCTTTCACGCCGAGGATCGACTCACACCACGGTGGCACGTGGGACAGCCCTGTGGGAAAGCCTCGAGGGAAAGCCTCCAGGGAAAACTACAGATCCTTTGATCCACGCGACGGGAAGCGTCACATTTCTGCTACAGCCTGGAAGGAAAGCGCACGTGCATGCCCCCGCTCGAGACGAGGCCTGACTCCCCTGGGGAGACTCCAGAAGTACCCAAAGATCCATGTCACCCCTGAGAGGAATCCTCGGTTCCGGCCCTGACTCCACACAAGGTTTTTGGCCCCGGTATCGACAGGAGAGGAATCCCGAGAGGCCACCTAGCAACTCGCATGGACCTGGCCTCTCCTGAGGCCATCAGGGCGGGTCCCTGAGGTCCCCGTCGTAATCGAGAACACCTGCCGCAACTCAAAAAAATCCAGGAAGTTCTCCCTTCCAGGCGAGATGAGGCCTATTTCCGATGAGGCGTCTGGAGACTAATGACACCTAACCTCTGGAACTTCGAAAGGGTCTTTCACACCCTTGCTGCAACTCAAGAAGTTCACCGCCATACCCATCTCCACTCGAGAGGAAGCACGACGGTCCCGCCCACATCCAGAGGAGCCCCGTTTCCCCCTCGGAGCTCGAGATGAGGGATCCTTTCCCTGCATTTAACGGGAAAGAATTCCCGGCGTTCTCGTCGCATCTCAAGAGGAGGCACTCTCAACAGGAAAGGCTTGAGGAACTCCATGGTCGTACCACCATGCCAAGAGTCCCCCAGATGTCTCAGTCCATTCCAGAGGAACCTCTTTGCCCTGCACTGGCTCATCTTTCACGCCTAGGATCGACTCACACCACGGTGGTACGTGGGACAGCCCTGTGGGAAAGCCTCGAGGGAAAGCCTCGAGGGAAAACCACAGATCCTTTGATCCACGCGACGGGAAGCGTCACATTGCTGCTACAGCCTGGAAGGAAAGCGCACGTGCATGCCCCCGCTCGAGACGAGGCCTGACTCCCCTGGGGAGACTCCAGAAGTACCCAAAGATCCATGTCACCCCTGAGAGGAATCCTCGGTTCCGGCCCTGACTCCACACAAGATTTTTGGCCCCGGAATCGACAGGAGAGGAATCCCGAGAGGCCACCTAGCAACTCGCATGGACCTGGCCTCTCCTGAGGCCATCAGGGCGGGTCCCTGAGGTCCCCGTCGTAACTCGAGAACACCTGCCGCAACTCGAGAAAATCCAGGAAGTTCTCCCTTCCAGGCGAGATGAGGCCTATTTCCGATGAGGCGTCTGGAGACTAATGACACCTAACCTCTGGAACTTCGAAAGGGTCTTTCACACCCTTGCTGCAACTCAAGAAGTTCACCGCCATACCCGTCTCCACTCGAGAGGAAGCACGATGGTCCCGCCCACATCCAGAGGAGCCCCGTTTCCCCCTCGTAGCTCGAGATGATGGATCCTTTCCCTGCTTTCAACGGGAAAGAATTCCCGGCATTCACGTCGCATCTCAAGAGGAGGCACTCTCAACAGGAAAGGCGAGTGGAACTCCATGGTCGTACCACCATTCCAAGAGTCCCCCAGATGTCTCAGTCCATTCCAGAGGAACCTCTTTGCCCTGCACTGGCTTATCTTTCACGCCGAGGATCGACTCACACCACGGTGGCACGTGGGACAGCCCTGTGGGAAAGCCTCGAGGGAAAGCCTCGAGGGAAAACCACAGATCCTTTGATCCACGCGACGGGAAGCGTCACATTTCTGCTACAGCCTGGAAGGAAAGCGCACGTGCATGCCCCCGCTCGAGACGAGGCCTGACTCCCCTGGGGAGACTCCAGAAGTACCCAAAGATCCATGTCACCCCTGAGAGGAATCCTTGGTTCCGGCCCTGACTCCACACAAGGTTTTTGGCCCCGGTATCGACAGGAGAGGAATCCCGAGAGGCCACCTAGCAACTCGCATGGACCTGGCCTCTCCTGAGGCCATCAGGGCGGGTCCCTGAGGTCCCCGTCGTAATCGAGAACACCTGCCGCAACTCAAAAAAATCCAGGAAGTTCTCCCTTCCAGGCGAGATGAGGCCTATTTCCGATGAGGCGTCTGGAGACTAATGACACCTAACCTCTGGAACTTCGAAAGGGTCTTTCACACCCTTGCTGCAACTCAAGAAGTTCACCGCCATACCCATCTCCACTCGAGAGGAAGCACGACGGTCCCGCCCACATCCAGAGGAGCCCCGTTTCCCCCTCGTAGCTCGAGATGAGGGATCCTTTCCCTGCATTTAACGGGAAAGAATTCCCGGCGTTCTCGTCGCATCTCAAGAGGAGGCACTCTCAACAGGAAAGGCTTGAGGAACTCCATGGTCGTACCACCATGCCAAGAGTCCCCCAGATGTCTCAGTCCATTCCAGAGGAACCTCTTTGCCCTGCACTGGCTCATCTTTCACGCCTAGGATCGACTCACACCACGGTGGCACGTGGGACAGCCCTGTGGGAAAGCCTCGAGGGAAAGCCTCGAGGGAAAACCACAGATCCTTTGATCCACGCGACGGGAAGCGTGACATTCCTGCTACAGCCTCGAAGGAAAGCGCACGTGCATGTCCCCACTCGAGACGAGGCCTGACTCAGCTGGGGAGACTCCAGAAGTACCCAAAGATCTATGTCAGCCCCTGAGAGGAATCCTCGGTTCCGGCCCTGACTCCACACAAGTTTTTTGGCCCCGGTATCGACGGGAGAGGAATCCCGAGAGGCCACCTAGCAACACGCATGGGGACTGTCCTCTATTGAGGCCACCAGGGCGGGTCCCGGAGGTCCCCGTCTTAACTCTAGAACACCTCCCGCAACTCGAGAAAATCCAGGAAGTTCTCCCTTCCAGGCGAGATGAGGCCTATTTCCGATGAGGCGACTGGAGACTAATGACACGGAACCTCCCGGAACTTCGAAAGGTTCATTCACACCCTTGCTGCAACTCAAGAAGTTCACCGCCATACCCGTCTCCACTCGAGAGGAAGCACGATGGTCCCGCCCACATCCAGAGGAGCCGCGTTTCCCCCTCATAGCTCGAGATGAGGGATCCTTTCCCTACTTTCAACGGGAAAGAATTCCCGGCGTTCCCGTCGCATCTCAAGAGGAGGCACTCTCAACAGGAAAGGCGAGAGGAACTCCATGGTCGTCCCACCATTCCAAGAGTCCCCCAGATATCTCACTCCATTCCAGAGGAACCTCTTTGCCCTGCACTGGCTCATCTTTCACGCCGAGGATCGACTCACACCACGGTGGCACGTGGGACAGCCCTGTGGGAAAGCCTCGATGGAAAATCACAGATCCTTTGATCCACGCGACGGGAAGCGTGACATTGGTGCTACAGCCTGGAAGGAAAGCGCACGTGCATGCCCCCACTCGAGACGAGGCCTGACTCCCCTGGGGAGACTCCAGAAGTACCCAAAGATCCATGTCAGCCCCTGAGAGGAATCCTCGGTTCCGGCCCTGACTCTACACAAGGTTTTTGGCCCCGGTATCGACGGGAGAGGAATCCCGAGACGCCCCCTAGCAACTCGCATGGGGACTGGCCTCTCCTGAGGCCACCAGGGCGGGTCCCTGAGGTCCCCGTCGTAACTCGAGAACACCTGCCGCAACTCGAGAAAATCCAGGAAGTTCTCCCTTCCAGGCGAGATGAGGCCTATTTCCGATGAGGCGTCTGGAGACTAATGACACCTAACCTCTGGAACTTCGAAAGGGTCTTTCACACCCTTGCTGCAACTCAAGAAGTTCACCGCCATACCCGTCTCCACTCGAGAGGATGCACGATGGTCCCGCCCACATCCAGAGGAGCCCCGTTTCCCCCTCGTAGCTCGAGATGAGGGATCCTTTCCCTGCTTTCAACGGGAAAGAATTCCCGGCGTTACCGTCGCATCTCAAGAGGAGGCACTCTCAACAGGAAAGGCGAGAGAAACTCCATGGTCGTACCACCATTCCAAAAGTCCCCCAGATGTCTCAGTCCATTCCAGAGGAACCTCTTTGCCCTGCACTGGCTCATCTTTCACGCCGAGGATCGACTCACACCACGGTGGCACGTGGTTCAGCCCTGTGGGAAAGCCTCGAGGGAAAGCCTCGAGGGAAAACCACAGATCCTTTGATCCACGCGACGGGAAGCGTCACATTGCTGCTACAGCCTGGAAGGAAAGCGCACGTGCATGCCCCCACTCGAGACGAGGCCTGACTCCCCTGGGGAGACTCCAGAAGTACCCAAAGATCCATGTCAGCCCTTGAGAGGAATTCTCGGTTCCGGCCCTGACTCCACACAAGGTTTTTGGCCCCGGTATCGACGGGAGAGGAATCCCGAGAGGCCTCCCAGCAACTCGCATGGGGACTGGCCTCTCCTGAGGCCACCAGGGCGGGTCCCTGAGGTCCCCGTCGTAACTCGAGAACACCTGCCGCAACTCGAGAAAATCCAGGAAGTTCTCCCTTCCAGGTGAGATGAGGCCTATTTCCGATGAGGCGTCTGGAGACTAATGACACCTAACCTCTGGAACTTCGAAAGGGTCTTTCACACCCTTGCTGCAACTCAAGAAGTTCACCGCCATACCCGTCTCCACTCGAGAGGAAGCACGATGGTCCCGCCCACATCCAGAGGAGCCCCGTTTCCCCCTCGTAGCTCGAGATGAGGGATCCTTTCCCTGCTTTCAACGGGAAAGAATTCCCGGCGTTCCCGTCGCATCTCAAGAGGAGGCACTCTCCACAGGAAAGGCGAGCGGAACTCCATGGTCGTACCACCATTCCAAGAGTCCCCCAGATGTCTCAGTCCATTCCAGAGGAACCTCTTTGCCCTGCACTGGCTCATCTTTCACGCCGAGGATCGACTCACACCACGGTGGCACGTGGGACAGCCCTGTGGGAAAGCCTCGAGGGAAAACCACAGATCCATTACTCCACGCGACGGGATGCGTGACATTGCTGCTACAGCCTTGAAGGAAATCGCACGTGCATGCCCCCACACGAGCCGAGGCCTGACTCCCCTGGGGAGACTCCAGAAGTACCCAAAGATCCATGTCAGCCCCTGAGAGGAATCCTCGGTTCCGGCCCTGACTCCACACAAGGTTTTTGGCCCCGGTATCGACGGGAGATTAATCCCGAGAGGCCCCCTAGCAACTCGCATGGGTACTGGCCTCCCCTGAGGCCACCAGGGCGGGTCCCTGAGGTCCCCGTCGTAACTCGAGAACACCTGCCGCAACTCGAGAAAATCCAGGAAGTTCTCCCTTCCAGGCGAGATGAAGCCTATTTCCGATGAGGCGTCTGGAGACGAATGACACCTAACCTCTGGAACTTCGAAAGGGTCTTTCACACCCTTGCTGCAACTCAAGAAGTTCACCGCCATACCCGTCTCCACTCGAGAGGAAGCACGATGGTCCCGCCCACATCGAGAGGAGCCCCGTTTCCCCCTCGAAGCTCGAGATGAGGGATCCTTTCCCTGCTTTCAACGCAAAGAATTCCCAGCGTTCCCGTCACATCTCAAGAGGAGGCACTCTCAACAGGAAAGGCGAGAGGAACTCCATGGTCGTACCACCATTCCAAGAGTCCCCGAGATGTCTCAGTCCATTCCAGAGGAACCTCTTTGCCCTGCACTGGCTCATCTTTCACGCCGAGGATCGACTCACACCACGGTGGCACGTGGGACAGCCCTGTGGGAAAGCCTCGAGGGAAAGCCTCGAGGGAAAACCACAGATCCTTTGATCCACGCCACGGGAAGCGTGACATTGCTGCTACAGCCTGGAAGGAAAGCGCACGTGCATGCCCCCACTCGAGACGAGGCCTGACTCCCCTGGGGAGACTCCAGAGGTACCCAAAGATCCATGTCAGCCCTTGAGAGGAATTCTCGGTTCCGGCCCTGACTCCACACAAGGTTTTTGGCCCCGGTATCGACGGGAGAGGAATCCCGAGAGGCCTCCCAGCAACTCGCATGGGGACTGGCCTCTCCTGAGGCCACCAGGGCGGGTTCCTGAGGTCCCCGTCGTAACTCGAGAACACCTGCCACAACTCGAGAAAATCCAGGAAGTTCTCCCTTCCAGGCGAGATGAGGCCTATTTCCGATGAGGCGTCTGGAGACTAATGACACCTAACCTCTGGAACTTCGAAAGGGTCTTTCACACCCTTGCTGCAACTCAAGAAGTTCACCGCCATACCCGTCTCCACTCGAGAGGAAGCACGATGGTCCCGCCCACATCCAGAGGAGCCCCGTTTCCCCCTCGTAGCTCGAGATGAGGGATCCTTTCCCTGCTTTCAACGGGAAAGAATTCCCGGCGTTCCCGTCGCATCTCAAGAGGTGGCACTCTCAACAGGAAAGGCGAGCGGAACTCCATGGTCGTACCACCATTCCAAGAGTCCCCCAGATGTCTCAGTCCATTCCAGAGGAACCTCTTTGCCCTGCACTGGCTCATCTTTCACGCCGAGGATCGACTCACACCACGGTGGCACGTGGGACAGCCCTGTGGGAAAGCCTCGAGGGAACGCCTCGAGGGAAAACCACAGATCCTTTGATCCACGCGACGGGAAGCGTGACATTGCTGCTACAGCCTGGAAGGAAAGCGCACGTGCATGCCCCCACTCGAGACGAGGCCTGACTCCCCTGGGGAGACTCCTGAAGTACCCAAAGATCCATGTCAGCCATTGAGAGGAATTCTCGGTTCCGGCCCTGACTCCACACAAAGTTTTTGGCCCCAGTATCGACGGGAGAGGAATCCCGAGAGGCCTCCCAGCAACTCGCATGGGGACTGGCCTCTCCTGAGGCCACCAGGGCGGGTCCCTGAGGTCCCCGTCGTAACTCGAGAACACCTGCCGCAACTCGAGAAAATCCAGGAAGTTCTCCCTTCCAGGCGAGATGAGGCTTATTTCCGATGAGGCGTCTGGAGACTAATGACACCTAACCTCTGGAACTTCGAAAGGGTCTTTCACACCCTTGCTGCAACTCAAGAAGTTCACCGCCATACCCGTCTCCACTCGAGAGGAAGCACGATGGTCCCGCCCACATCCAGAGGAGCCCCGTTTCCCCCTCGTAGCTCGAGATGAGGGATCCTTTCACTGCTTTCAAAGCAAAGAATTCCCGGCGTTCCTGACGCATCTCAAGAGGTGGCACTCTAAACAGGAAAGGCGAGAGGAACTCCATGGTCGTACCACCATTCCAAGAGTCCCCCAGATGTCTCAGTCCATTCCAGAGGAACCTCTTTGCCCTGCACTGGCTCATCTTTCACGCCGAGGATCGACTCACACCACGGTGGCACGTGGGACAGCCCTGTGGGAACGCCTCGATGGAAAATCACAGATCCTTTGATCCACGCGACGGGAAGCGTGACATTGCTGCTACAGCCTGGAAGGAAAGCGCACGTGCATGCCCCCACTCGAGACGAGGCCTGACTCCCCTGGGGAGACTCCAGAAGTACCCAAAGATCCATGTCAGCCCCTGAGAGGAATCCTCGGTTCCGGCCCTGACTCTACACAAGGTTTTTGGCCCCGGTATCGACGGGAGAGGAATCCCGAGACGCCCCCTAGCAACTCGCATGGGGACTGGCCTCTCCTGAGGCCACCAGGGCGGGTCCCTGAGGTCCCCGTCGTAACTCGAGAACACCTGCCGCAACTCGAGAAAATCCAGGTATTTCTCCCTTCCAGGCGAGATGAGGCCTATTTCCGATGAGGCGTCTGGAGACTAATGACACCTAACCTCTGGAACTTCGAAAGGGTCTTTCACACCCTTGCTGCAACTCAAGAAGTTCACCGCCATACCCGTCTCCACTCGAGAGGAAGCACGATGGTCCCGCCCACATCCAGAGGAGCCCCGTTTCCCCCTCGTAGCTCGAGATGAGGGATCCTTTCACTGCTTTCAAAGCAAAGAATTCCCGGCGTTCCTGACGCATCTCAAGAGGTGGCACTCTCAACAGGAAAGGCGAGAGGAACTCCATGGTCGTACCACCATTCCAAGAGTCCCCCAGATGTCTCAGTCCATTCCAAAGGAACCTCTTTGCCCTGCACTGGCTCATCTTTCACGCCGAGGATCGACTCACACCACGGTGGCACGTGGGACAGCCCTGTGGGAAAGCCTCGATGGAAAATCACAGATCCTTTGATCCACGCGACGGGAAGCGTGACATTGCTGCTACAGCCTGGAAGGAAAGCGCACGTGCATGCCCCCACTCCAGACGAGGCCTGACTCCCCTGGGGAGACTCCAGAAGTACCCAAAGATCCATGTCAGCCCCTGAGAGGAATCCTCGGTTCCGGCCCTGACTCTACACAAGGTTTTTGGCCCCGGTATCGATGGGAGAGTAATTCCGAGAGGCCCCCTAGCACCTCGCATGGGGACTGGCCTCTCCTGAGGCCACCAGGGCGGGTCCCTGAGGTCCCCGTCGTAACTCGAGAACACCTGCCGCAACTCCAGAAAATCCAGGAAGTTCTCCCTTCCAGGCGAGATGAGGCCTATTTCCGATGAGGCGTCTGGAGACTAATGACACCTAACCTCTGGAACTTCGAAAGGGTCTTTCACACCCTTGCTGCAACTCAAGAAGTTCACCGCCATACCCGTCTCCACTCGAGAGGATGCACGATGGTCCCGCCCACATCCAGAGGAGCCCCGTTTCCCCCTCGTAGCTCGAGATGAGGGATCCTTTCCCTGCTTTCAACGGGAAAGAATTCCCGGCGTTCCCGTCGCATCTCAAGAGGAGGCACTCTCAACAGGAAAGGCGAGAGAAACTCCATGGTCGTACCACCATTCCAAGAGTCCCCCAGATGTCTCAGTCCATTCCAGAGGAACCTCTTTGCCCTGCACTGGCTCATCTTTCACGCCGAGGATCGACTCACACCACGGTGGCACGTGGGGCAGCCCTGTGGGAAAGCCTCGAGGGAAAGCCTCGAGGGAAAACCACAGATCCTTTGATCCACGCGACGGGAAGCGTCACATTTCTGCTACAGCCTGGAAGGAAAGCGCACGTGCATGCCCCCGCTCGAGACGAGGCCTGACTCCCCTGGGGAGACTCCAGAAGTACCCAAAGATCCATGTCACCCCTGAGAGGAATCCTTGGTTCCGGCCCTGACTCCACACAAGGTTTTTGGCCCCGGTATCGACAGGAGAGGAATCCCGAGAGGCCACCTAGCAACTCGCATGGACCTGGCCTCTCCTGAGGCCATCAGGGCGGGTCCCTGAGGTCCCCGTCGTAATCGAGAACACCTGCCGCAACTCAAAAAAATCCAGGAAGTTCTCCCTTCCAGGCGAGATGAGGCCTATTTCCGATGAGGCGTCTGGAGACTAATGACACCTAACCTCTGGAACTTCGAAAGGGTCTTTCACACCCTTGCTGCAACTCAAGAAGTTCACCGCCATACCCATCTCCACTCGAGAGGAAGCACGACGGTCCCGCCCACATCCAGAGGAGCCCCGTTTCCCCCTCGTAGCTCGAGATGAGGGATCCTTTCCCTGCATTTAACGGGAAAGAATTCCCGGCGTTCTCGTCGCATCTCAAGAGGAGGCACTCTCAACAGGAAAGGCTTGAGGAACTCCATGGTTGTACCACCATGCCAAGAGTCCCCCAGATGTCTCAGTCCATTCCAGAGGAACCTCTTTGCCCTGCACTGGCTCATCTTTCACGCCTAGGATCGACTCACACCACGGTGGCACGTGGGACAGCCCTGTGGGAAAGCCTCGAGGGAAAGCCTCGAGGGAAAACCACAGATCCTTTGATCCACGCGACGGGAAGCGTGACATTCCTGCTACAGCCTCGAAGGAAAGCGCACGTGCATGTCCCCACTCGAGACGAGGCCTGACTCAGCTGGGGAGACTCCAGAAGTACCCAAAGATCTATGTCAGCCCCTGAGAGGAATCCTCGGTTCCGGCCCTGACTCCACACAAGTTTTTTGGCCCCGGTATCGACGGGAGAGGAATCCCGAGAGGCCACCTAGCAACACGCATGGGGACTGTCCTCTATTGAGGCCACCAGGGCGGGTCCCGGAGGTCCCCGTCTTAACTCTAGAACACCTCCCGCAACTCGAGAAAATCCAGGAAGTTCTCCCTTCCAGGCGAGATGAGGCCTATTTCCGATGAGGCGAGTGGAGACTAATGACACGGAACCTCCCGGAACTTCGAAAGGTTCATTCACACCCTTGCTGCAACTCAAGAAGTTCACCGCCATACCCGTCTCCACTCGAGAGGAAGCACGATGGTCCCGCCCACATCCAGAGGAGCCGCGTTTCCCCCTCATAGCTCGAGATGAGGGATCCTTTCCCTACTTTCAACGGGAAAGAATTCCCGGCGTTCCCGTCGCATCTCAAGAGGAGGCACTCTCAACAGGAAAGGCGAGAGGAACTCCATTGTCGTCCCACCATGCCAAGAGTCCCCCAGATATCTCACTCCATTCCAGAGGAACCTCTTTGCCCTGCACTGGCTCATCTTTCACGCCGAGGATCGACTCACACCACGGTGGCACGTGGGACAGCCCTGTGGGAAAGCCTCGATGGAAAATCACAGATCCTTTGATCCACGCGACGGGAAGCGTGACATTGGTGCTACAGCCTGGAAGGAAAGCGCACGTGCATGCCCCCACTCGAGACGAGGCCTGACTCCCCTGGGGAGACTCCAGAAGTACCCAAAGATCCATGTCAGCCCCTGAGAGGAATCCTCGGTTCCGGCCCTGACTCTACACAAGGTTTTTGGCCCCGGTATCGACGGGAGAGGAATCCCGAGAGGCCCCCTAGCAACTCGCATGGGGACTGGCCTCTCCTGAGGCCACCAGGGCGGGTCCCTGAGGTCCCCGTCGTAACTCGAGAACACCTGCCGCAACTCGAGAAAATCCAGGAAGTTCTCCCTTCCAGGCGAGATGAGGCCTATTTCCGATGAGGCGTCTGGAGACTAATGACACCTAACCTCTGGAACTTCGAAAGGGTCTTTCACACCCTTGCTGCAACTCAAGAAGTTCACCGCCATACCCGTCTCCACTCGAGAGGATGCACGATGGTCCCGCCCACATCCAGAGGAGCCCCGTTTCCCCCTCGTAGCTCGAGATGAGGGATCCTTTCCCTGCTTTCAACGGGAAAGAATTCCCGGCGTTACCGTCGCATCTCAAGAGGAGGCACTCTCAACAGGAAAGGCGAGAGAAACTCCATGGTCGTACCACCATTCCAAAAGTCCCCCAGATGTCTCAGTCCATTCCAGAGGAACCTCTTTGCCCTGCACTGGCTCATCTTTCACGCCGAGGATCGACTCACACCACGGTGGCACGTGGTTCAGCCCTGTGGGAAAGCCTCGAGGGAAAGCCTCGAGGGAAAACCACAGATCCTTTGATCCACGCGACGGGAAGCGTCACATTGCTGCTACAGCCTGGAAGGAAAGCGCACGTGCATGCCCCCACTCGAGACGAGGCCTGACTCCCCTGGGGAGACTCCAGAAGTACCCAAAGATCCATGTCAGCCCTTGAGAGGAATCCTCGGTTCCGGCCCTGACTCCACACAAGGTTTTTGGCCCCGGTATCGACGGGAGAGGAATCCCGAGAGGCCTCCCAGCAACTCGCATGGGGACTGGCCTCTCCTGAGGCCACCAGGGCGGGTCCCTGAGGTCCCCGTCGTAACTCGAGAACACCTGCCGCAACTCGAGAAAATCCAGGAAGTTCTCCCTTCCAGGTGAGATGAGGCCTATTTCCGATGAGGCGTCTGGAGACTAATGACACCTAACCTCTGGAACTTCGAAAGGGTCTTTCACACCCTTGCTGCAACTCAAGAAGTTCACCGCCATACCCGTCTCCACTCGAGAGGAAGCACGATGGTCCCGCCCACATCCAGAGGAGCCCCGTTTCCCCCTCGTAGCTCGAGATGAGGGATCCTTTCCCTGCTTTCAACGGGAAAGAATTCCCGGCGTTCCCGTCGCATCTCAAGAGGAGGCACTCTCCACAGGAAAGGCGAGCGGAACTCCATGGTCGTACCACCATTCCAAGAGTCCCCCAGATGTCTCAGTCCATTCCAGAGGAACCTCTTTGCCCTGCACTGGCTCATCTTTCACGCCGAGGATCGACTCACACCACGGTGGCACGTGGGACAGCCCTGTGGGAAAGCCTCGAGGGAAAACCACAGATCCATTACTCCACGCGACGGGATGCGTGACATTGCTGCTACAGCCTTGAAGGAAATCGCACGTGCATGCCCCCACACGAGCCGAGGCCTGACTCCCCTGGGGAGACTCCAGAAGTACCCAAAGATCCATGTCAGCCCCTGAGAGGAATCCTCGGTTCCGGCCCTGACTCCACACAAGGTTTTTGGCCCCGGTATCGACGGGAGATTAATCCCGAGAGGCCCCCTAGCAACTCGCATGGGTACTGGCCTCCCCTGAGGCCACCAGGGCGGGTCCCTGAGGTCCCCGTCGTAACTCGAGAACACCTGCCGCAACTCGAGAAAATCCAGGAAGTTCTCCCTTCCAGGCGAGATGAAGCCTATTTCCGATGAGGCGTCTGGAGACGAATGACACCTAACCTCTGGAACTTCGAAAGGGTCTTTCACACCCTTGCTGCAACTCAAGAAGTTCACCGCCATACCCGTCTCCACTCGAGAGGAAGCACGATGGTCCCGCCCACATCGAGAGGAGCCCCGTTTCCCCCTCGAAGCTCGAGATGAGGGATCCTTTCCCTGCTTTCAACGCAAAGAATTCCCAGCGTTCCCGTCACATCTCAAGAGGAGGCACTCTCAACAGGAAAGGCGAGAGGAACTCCATGGTCGTACCACCATTCCAAGAGTCCCCGAGATGTCTCAGTCCATTCCAGAGGAACCTCTTTGCCCTGCACTGGCTCATCTTTCACGCCGAGGATCGACTCACACCACGGTGGCACGTGGGACAGCCCTGTGGGAAAGCCTCGAGGGAAAGCCTCGAGGGAAAACCACAGATCCTTTGATCCACGCCACGGGAAGCGTGACATTGCTGCTACAGCCTGGAAGGAAAGCGCACGTGCATGCCCCCACTCGAGACGAGGCCTGACTCCCCTGGGGAGACTCCAGAGGTACCCAAAGATCCATGTCAGCCCTTGAGAGGAATTCTCGGTTCCGGCCCTGACTCCACACAAGGTTTTTGGCCCCGGTATCGACGGGAGAGGAATCCCGAGAGGCCTCCCAGCAACTCGCATGGGGACTGGCCTCTCCTGAGGCCACCAGGGCGGGTTCCTGAGGTCCCCGTCGTAACTCGAGAACACCTGCCACAACTCGAGAAAATCCAGGAAGTTCTCCCTTCCAGGCGAGATGAGGCCTATTTCCGATGAGGCGTCTGGAGACTAATGACACCTAACCTCTGGAACTTCGAAAGGGTCTTTCACACCCTTGCTGCAACTCAAGAAGTTCACCGCCATACCCGTCTCCACTCGAGAGGAAGCACGATGGTCCCGCCCACATCCAGAGGAGCCCCGTTTCCCCCTCGTAGCTCGAGATGAGGGATCCTTTCCCTGCTTTCAACGGGAAAGAATTCCCGGCGTTCCCGTCGCATCTCAAGAGGTGGCACTCTCAACAGGAAAGGCGAGCGGAACTCCATGGTCGTACCACCATTCCAAGAGTCCCCCAGATGTCTCAGTCCATTCCAGAGGAACCTCTTTGCCCTGCACTGGCTCATCTTTCACGCCGAGGATCGACTCACACCACGGTGGCACGTGGGACAGCCCTGTGGGAAAGCCTCGAGGGAACGCCTCGAGGGAAAACCACAGATCCTTTGATCCACGCGACGGGAAGCGTGACATTGCTGCTACAGCCTGGAAGGAAAGCGCACGTGCATGCCCCCACTCGAGACGAGGCCTGACTCCCCTGGGGAGACTCCTGAAGTACCCAAAGATCCATGTCAGCCATTGAGAGGAATTCTCGGTTCCGGCCCTGACTCCACACAAAGTTTTTGGCCCCAGTATCGACGGGAGAGGAATCCCGAGAGGCCTCCCAGCAACTCGCATGGGGACTGGCCTCTCCTGAGGCCACCAGGGCGGGTCCCTGAGGTCCCCGTCGTAACTCGAGAACACCTGCCGCAACTCGAGAAAATCCAGGAAGTTCTCCCTTCCAGGCGAGATGAGGCTTATTTCCGATGAGGCGTCTGGAGACTAATGACACCTAACCTCTGGAACTTCGAAAGGGTCTTTCACACCCTTGCTGCAACTCAAGAAGTTCACCGCCATACCCGTCTCCACTCGAGAGGAAGCACGATGGTCCCGCCCACATCCAGAGGAGCCCCGTTTCCCCCTCGTAGCTCGAGATGAGGGATCCTTTCACTGCTTTCAAAGCAAAGAATTCCCGGCGTTCCTGACGCATCTCAAGAGGTGGCACTCTAAACAGGAAAGGCGAGAGGAACTCCATGGTCGTACCACCATTCCAAGAGTCCCCCAGATGTCTCAGTCCATTCCAGAGGAACCTCTTTGCCCTGCACTGGCTCATCTTTCACGCCGAGGATCGACTCACACCACGGTGGCACGTGGGACAGCCCTGTGGGAACGCCTCGATGGAAAATCACAGATCCTTTGATCCACGCGACGGGAAGCGTGACATTGCTGCTACAGCCTGGAAGGAAAGCGCACGTGCATGCCCCCACTCGAGACGAGGCCTGACTCCCCTGGGGAGACTCCAGAAGTACCCAAAGATCCATGTCAGCCCCTGAGAGGAATCCTCGGTTCCGGCCCTGACTCTACACAAGGTTTTTGGCCCCGGTATCGACGGGAGAGGAATCCCGAGACGCCCCCTAGCAACTCGCATGGGGACTGGCCTCTCCTGAGGCCACCAGGGCGGGTCCCTGAGGTCCCCGTCGTAACTCGAGAACACCTGCCGCAACTCCAGAAAATCCAGGAAGTTCTCCCTTCCAGGCGAGATGAGGCCTATTTCCGATGAGGCGTCTGGAGACTAATGACACCTAACCTCTGGAACTTCGAAAGGGTCTTTCACACCCTTGCTGCAACTCAAGAAGTTCACCGCCATACCCGTCTCCCCTCGAGAGGATGCACGATGGTCCCGCCCACATCCAGAGGAGCCCCGTTTCCCCCTCGTAGCTCGAGATGAGGGATCCTTTCCCTGCTTTCAACGGGAAAGAATTCCCGGCGTTCCCGTCGCATCTCAAGAGGAGGCACTCTCAACAGGAAAGGCGAGAGAAACTCCATGGTCGTACCACCATTCCAAGAGTCCCCCAGATGTCTCAGTCCATTCCAGAGGAACCTCTTTGCCCTGCACTGGCTCATCTTTCACGCCGAGGATCGACTCACACCACGGTGGCACGTGGGGCAGCCCTGTGGGAAAGCCTCGAGGGAAAGCCTCGAGGGAAAACCACAGATCCTTTGATCCACGCGACGGGAAGCGTGACATTGCTGCTACAGCCTGGAAGGAAATCGCACGTGCATGCCCCCACTCGAGACGAGGCCTGACTCCCCTGGGGAGACTCCAGAAGTACCCAAAGATCCATGTCAGCCCTTGAGAGCAATTCTCGGTTCCGGCCCTGACTCCACACAAGGTTTTTGGCCCCGGTATCGACGGGAGAGGAATCCCGAGAGGCCTCCCAGCAACTCGCATGGGGACTGGCCTCTCCTGAGGCCACCACGGCGGGTCCCTGAGGTCCCCGTCGTAACTCGAGAACACCTGCCGCAACTCGAGAAAATCCAGGAAGTTCTCCCTTCCAGGCGAGATGAGGCCTATTTCCGATGAGGCGTCTGGAGACTAATGACACCTATCCTCTGGAACTTCGAAAGGGTCTTTCACACCCTTGCTGCAACTCAAGAAGTTCACCGCCATACCCGTCTCCACTCGAGAGGAAGCACGATGGTCCCGCCCATATCCAGAGGAGCCCCGTTTCCCCCTCGGAGCTCGAGATGAGGGATCCTTTCCCTGCTTTCAACGGGAAAGAATTCCCGGCGTTCCCGTCGCATCTCAAGAGGAGGCACTCTCAACAGGAAAGGCGAGCGGAACTCCATGGTCGTACCACCATTCCAAGAGTCCCCCAGATGTCTCAGTCCATTCCAGAGAAACCTCTTTGCCCTGCACTGGCTCATCTTTCACGCCGAGGATCGACTCACACCACGGTGGCACGTGGGACAGCCCTGTGGGAAAGCCTCGATGGAAAATCACAGATCCTTTGATCCACGCGACGGGAAGCGTTACATTGCTGCTACAGCCTGGAAGGAAAGCGCACGTGCATGCCCCCACTCGAGACGAGGCCTGACTCCCCTGGGGAGACTCCAGAAGTACCCAAAGATCCATGTCAGCCCCTGAGAGGAATCCTCGGTTCCGGCCCTGACTCTACACAAGGTTTTTGGCCCCGGTATCGACGGGAGAGTAATTCCGAGAGGCCCCCTAGCAACTCGCATGGGGACTGGCCTCTCCTGAGGCCACCAGGGCGGGTCCCTGAGGTCCCCGTCGTAACTCGAGAACACCTGCCGCAACTCCAGAAAATCCAGGAAGTTCTCCCTTCCAGGCGAGATGAGGCCTATTTCCGATGAGGCGTCTGGAGACTAATGACACCTAACCTCTGGAACTTCGAAAGGGTCTTTCACACCCTTGCTGCAACTCAAGAAGTTCACCGCCATACCCGTCTCCACTCGAGAGGAAGCACGATGGTCCCGCCCACATCGAGAGGAGCCCCGTTTCCCCCTCGAAGCTCGAGATGAGGGATCCTTTCCCTGCTTTCAACGCAAAGAATTCCCAGCGTTCCCGTCACATCTCAAGAGGAGGCACTCTCAACAGGAAAGGCGAGAGGAACTCCATGGTCGTACCACCATTCCATGAGTCGCCGAGATGTCTCAGTCCATTCCAGAGGAACCTCTTTGCCCTGCACTGGCTCATCTTTCACGCCGAGGATCGACTCACACCACGGTGGCACGTGGGACAGCCCTGTGGGAAAGCCTCGAGGGAAAGCCTCGAGGGAAAACCACAGATCCTTTGATCCACGCCACGGGAAGCGTGACATTGCTGCTACAGCCTGGAAGGAAAGCGCACGTGCATGCCCCCACTCGAGACGAGGCCTGACTCCCCTGGGGAGACTCCAGAGGTACCCAAAGATCCATGTCAGCCCTTCAGAGGAATTCTCGGTTCCGGCCCTGACTCCACACAAGGTTTTTGGCCCCGGTATCGACGGGAGAGGAATCCCGAGAGGCCTCCCAGCAACTCGCATGGGGACTGGCCTCTCCTGAGGCCACCAGGGCGGGTTCCTGAGGTCCCCGTCGTAACTCGAGAACACCTGCCACAACTCGAGAAAATCCAGGAAGTTCTCCCTTCCAGGCGAGATGAGGCCTATTTCCGATGAGGCGTCTGGAGACTAATGACACCTAACCTCTGGAACTTCGAAAGGGTCTTTCACACCCTTGCTGCAACTCAAGAAGTTCACCGCCATACCCGTCTCCACTCGAGAGGAAGCACGATGGTCCCGCCCACATCCAGAGGAGCCCCGTTTCCCCCTCATAGCTCGAGATGAGGGATCCTTTCCCTGCTTTCAACGGGAAAGAATTCCCGGCGTTCCCGTCGCATCTCAAGAGGTGGCACTCTCAACAGGAAAGGCGAGCGGAACTCCATGGTCGTACCACCATTCCAAGAGTCCCCCAGATGTCTCAGTCCATTCCAGAGGAACCTCTTTGCCCTGCACTGGCTCATCTTTCACGCCCAGGATCGACTCACACCACGGTGGCACGTGGGACAGCCCTGTGGGAAAGCCTCGAGGGAACGCCTCGAGGGAAAACCACAGATCCTTTGATCCACGCGACGGGAAGCGTGACATTGCTGCTACAGCCTGGAAGGAAAGCGCACGTGCATGCCCCCACTCGAGACGAGGCCTGACTCCCCTGGGGAGACTCCTGAAGTACCCAAAGATCCATGTCAGCCATTGAGAGGAATTCTCGGTTCCGGCCCTGACTCCACACAAGGTTTTTGGCCCCAGTATCGACGGGAGAGGAATCCCGAGAGGCCTCCCAGCAACTCGCATGGGGACTGGCCTCTCCTGAGGCCACCAGGGCGGGTCCCTGAGGTCCCCGTCGTAACTCGAGAACACCTGCCGCAACTCGAGAAAATCCAGGAAGTTCTCCCTTCCAGGCGAGATGAGGCTTATTTCCGATGAGGCGTCTGGAGACTAATGACACCTAACCACTGGAACTTCGAAAGGGTCTTTCACACCCTTGCTGCAACTCAAGAAGTTCACCGCCATACCCGTCTCCACTCGAGAGGAAGCACGATGGTCCCGCCCACATCCAGAGGAGCCCCGTTTCCCCCTCGTAGCTCGAGATGAGGGATCCTTTCACTGCTTTCAAAGCAAAGAATTCCCGGCGTTCCTGACGCATCTCAAGAGGTGGCACTCTAAACAGGAAAGGCGAGAGGAACTCCATGGTCGTACCACCATTCCAAGAGTCCCCCAGATGTCTCAGTCCATTCCAGAGGAACCTCTTTGCCCTGCACTGGCTCATCTTTCACGCCGAGGATCGACTCACACCACGGTGGCACGTGGGACAGCCCTGTGGGAAAGCCTCGAGGGAAAGCCTCGAGGGAAAACCACAGATCCTTTGATCCACGCGATGGGAAGCGTGACATTGCTGCTACAGCCTGGAAGGAAAGTGCACGTGCATGCCCCCACTCGAGATGAGGCCTTTCTCCCCTGGCGAGACTCCAGAAGTACCCAAAGATCCATATCAGCCCGTGAGAGGAATCCTCGGTTCCGGCCCAGACTCCACACAAGGTTTTTGGCCCGGGTATCGACGGGAGAGGAATCTCGAGAGGCCCCCTAGCAACTCGCATGGGGACTGGCCTCTCCTGAGGCCACCAGGGCGGGTCCCTGAGGTCCCCGTCGTAACTCGAGAACACCTGCCGCAACTCGAGAAAATCCAGGAATTTCTCCCTTCCAGGCGAGATGAGGCCTATTTCCGATGAGGCGTCTGGAGACTAATGACACCTAACCTCTAGAACTTCGAAAGGGTCTTTCACACCCTTGCTGCAACTCAAGAAGTTCACCGCCATACCCGTCTCCACTCGAGAGGAAGCACGATGGTCCCGCCCACATCCAGAGGAGCCCCGTTTCCCCCTCGGAGCTCGAGATGAGGGATCCTTTCCCTGCTTTCAACGGGAAAGAATTCCCGGCGTTCCCGTCGCATCTCAAGAGGAGGCACTCTCAACAGGAAAGGCGAGCGGAACTCCATGGTCGTACCACCATTCCAAGAGTCCCCCAGATGTCTCAGTCCATTCCAGAGGAACCTCTTTGCCCTGCACTGGCTCATCTTTCACGCCGAGGATCGACTCACACCACGGTGGCACGTGGGACAGCCCTGTGGGAAAGCCTCGATGGAAAACCACAGATCCATTACTCCACTTGACGGGATGCGTGACATTGCTGCTACAGCCTGGAAGGAAATCGCACGTGCATGCCCCCACTCGAGACGAGGCCTGACTCCCCTGGGGAAACTCCAGAAGTACCCAAACATCCATGTCAGCCCCTGAGAGGAATCCTCGGTTCCGGCCCTGACTACACACAAGGTTTTTGGCCCCGGTATCGACGGGAGATTAATCCCGAGAGGCCCCCTAGCAACTCGCATGGGTACTGGCCTCCCCTGAGGCGACCAGGGCGGGTCCCTGAGGTCCCCGTCGTACCTCGAGAACACCTGCCGCAACTCGAGAAAATCCAGGAAGTCTCCCTTCCAGGCGAGATGAAGCCTATTTCCGATGAGGCGTCTGGAGACAAATGACACCTAACCTCTGGAACTTCGAAAGGGTCTTTCACACCCTTGCTGCAACTCAAGAAGTTCACCGCCATACCCGTCTCCACTCGAGAGGAAGCACGATAGTCACGCCCACATCGAGAGGAGCCCCGTTTCCCCCTCGTAGCTCGAGATGAGGGATCCTTTCCCTGCTTTCAACGCAAAGAATTCCCGGCGTTCCCGTCACATCTCAAGAGGAGGCACTCTCAACAGGAAAGGCGAGAGGAACTCCATGGTCGTACCACCATTCCAAGGGTCCCCGAGATGTCTCAGTCCATTCCAGAGGAACCTCTTTGCCCTGCACTGGCTCATCTTTCACGCCGAGGATCGACTCACACCACGGTGGCACGTGGGACAGCCCTGTGGGAAAGCCTCGAGGGAAAGCCTCGAGGGAAAACCACAGATCCTTTGATCCACACCACGGGAAGCGTGACATTGCTGCTACAGCCTGGAAGGAAAGCGCACGTGCATGCCCCCACGCGAGCCGAGGCCTGACTCCCCTGGGGAGACTCCAGAAGTACCCAAACATCCATGTCAGCCCCTGAGAGGAATCCTCGGTTCCGGCCCTGACTCCACACAAGGTTTTTGGCCACGGTATCGACGGGAGAGGAATCCCGAGAGGCCCCCTAGCAACTCGCATGGGGACTGGCCTCTCCTGAGGCCATCAGGGCGGGTCCCTGTGGTTCCCGTCGTAACTCGAGAACACCTGCCGCAACTCGAGAAAATCCAGGAAGTTCTCCCTTCCAGGCGAGATGAGGCCTATTTCCGATGAGGCGTCTGGAGACTAATGACACCTAACCTCTGGAACTTCGAAAGGGTCTTTCACACCCTTGCTGCAACTCAAGAAGTTCACCGCCATACCCGTCTCCACTCGAGAGGAAGCACGATGGTCCCTCCCACATCCAGAGGAGCCCCGTTTCCCCCTCGTAGCTCGAGATGAGGGATCCTTTCCCTGCTTTCAACGGGAAAGAATTCCCGGCGTTCCCGTCGCATCTCAAGAGGAGGCACTCTCAACAAGAAAGGCGTGAGGAACTGCATGGTCGTACCACCATTTCAAGAGTCCCCCAGATGTCTCAGTCCATTCCAGAGGAACCTCTTTGCCCTGCACTGGCTCATCTTTCACGCCGAGGATCGACTCACACCACGGTGGCACGTGGGACAGCCCTGTGGGAAAGCCTCGAGGGAAAGCTTCGAGGGAAAACCACAGATCGTTTGATTCACGCCACGGGAAGCGTGACATTGCTGCTACAGCCTTGAAGGAAAGCGCACGTGCATGCCCCCACTCGAGACGAGGCCTGACTCCCCTGGGGAGACTCCAGAAGTACCCAAAGATCCATGTCAGCCTCTGAGAGGAATCCTCGGTTCCGGCCCTGACTCCACACAAGGTTTTTGGCCCCGGTATCGACGGGAGAGGAATCCCGAGAGGCCCCCTAGCAACTCGCATGGGGACTGGCCTCTCCTGAGGCCACCAGGGCGGGTCCCTGAGGTCCTCGTCGTAACTCGAGAACACCTGCCACAACTCGAGAAATTCCAGGAAGTTCCCCCTTCCAGGCGAGATGAGGCCTATTTCCGGTGAGGCGTCTGGAGACTAATGACACCTAACCTCTGGAACTTCGAAAGGGTCTTTCACACCCTTGCTGCAACTCAAGAAGTTCACCGCCACACCCGTGTCCACTCGAGAGGAAGCACGATGGTCCCGCCCACATCCAGAGGAGCCCCGTTTCCCCCTCGTAGCTCGAGATGAGGGATCCTTTACCTGCTTTCAACGGGAAAGAATTCCTGGCGTTCCCGTCGCATCTCAAGAGGAGGCACTCTCAACAGGAAAGGCGAGGGGAACTCCATGGTCGTACCACCATTCCAAGAGTCCCCCAGATGTCTCAGTCCATTCCAGAGGAACCTCTTTGCCCTGCACTGGCTCATCTTTCACGCCGAGGATCGACTCACACCACGGTGGCACGTGGGACAGCCCTGTGGGAAAGCCTCGAGGGAAAGCCTCGAGGGAAAACCACAGATCCTTTGATCCACGCCACGGGAAGCGTGACATTGCTGCTACAGCCTGGAAGGAAAGCGCACGTGCATGCACCCAGTCGAGATAAGCCCTGTCTCCCCTGGCGAGACTCCAGAAGTACCCAAAGATCCATATCAGCCCGTGAGAGGAATCCTCGGTTCCGGCGCTGACTCCACACAAGGTTTTTGGCCCGGGTATCGACGGGAGAGGAATCCCGAGAGTCCCCCTAGCAACTCGCATGGGGACTGGCCTCTCCTGAGGCCACCAGGGCGGGTCCCTGAGGTCCCCGTCGTAACTCGAGAACACCTGCCGCAACTCGAGAAAATCCAGGAAGTTCTCCCTTCCAGGCGAGATGAGGCCTATTTCCGATAAGGCGTCTGGAGACTAATGACACCTAACCTCTGGAACTTCGAAAGGGTCTTTCACACCCTTGCTGCAACTCAAGAAGTTCACCGCCATACCCGTCTCCACTCGAGAGGAAGCACGATCGTCCCGCCCACATCCAGAGGATCCCCCTTTCCCCCTCGTAGCTCGAGATGAGGAATCCTTTCCCTGCTTTCAATGGGAAAGAATTTCCGGCGTTCCCGTCGCATATCAAGCGGAGGCACTCTCAACAGGAAAGGCGAGAGGAACTCCATGGTCGTACCACCATTCCAAGAGTCCCCCAGATGTCTCAGTCCATTCCAGAGGAACCTCTTTGCCCTGCACTGGCTCATCTTTCACGCCGAGGATCGACTCACACCACGGTGGCACGTGGGACAGCCCTGTGGGAAAGCCTCGAGGGAAAGCCTCGAGGGAAAAACACAGATCCTTTGATCCACGCCACGGGAAGCGTGACATTGCTGCTACAGCCTGGAAGGAAAGTGCACGTGCATGCCCCGACACGAGACGAGGCCTGACTCCCCTGGGGAGACTCCAGAAGTACCCAAAGATCCATGTCAGCCCCTGAGAGGAATCCTCGGTTCCGGCCCTGACTCCATGCAAGGTTTTTGGCCCCGGTATCGACGGGAGAGTAATCCCGAGAGGCCCCCTAGCAACTCGCATGGGGACTGGCCTCTCCTGAGGCCACCAGGGCGGGTCCCTGAGGTCCCCGTCGTAACTCGAGAACACCTGCCGCAACTCGAGAAAATCCAGGAAGTTCTCCCTTCCAGGCGAGATGAGGCCTATTTCCGATCAGGCGTCTGGAGACTAATGACACCTAAACTCTCGAACTTCGAAAGGGTCTTTCACACCCTTGCTGCAACTCAAGAAGTTCACCGCCATAACCGTCTCCACTCGAGAGGAAGCACGATGGTCCCGCCCACATCCAGAGGAGCCCCGTTTCCCCCTCGTAGCTCGAGATGAGCGATCCTTTCCCTGCTTTCAACGGGAAAGAATTCCAGGCGTTCCCGTCGCTTCTCAAGAGGAGGCACTCTCAACAGAAAAGGCGAGAGGAACTCCATTGTCGTACCACCATTCCAAGAGTCCCCCAGATGTCTCAGTCCATTCCAGAGGAACCTCTTTGCCCTGCACTGGCTCATCTTTCACGCCGAGGATCGACTCACACCACGGTGGCACGTGGGACAGCCCTGTGGTAAAGACTCGAGGGAAAGCCTCGAGGGAAAACCACAGATCCTTTGATCCACGCGATGGGAAGCGTGACATTGCTGCTACAGCCTGGAAGGAAAGCGCACGTGCATGGCCCCACTCGAGCCGAGGCCTGACTCCCCTGGGGAGACTCCAGAAGTACCCAAAGATCCATGTCAGCCCCTGAGAGGAATCCTCGGTTCCGGCCCTGACTCCATGCAAGGTTTTTGGCCCCGGTATCGACGGGAGAGTAATCCCGAGAGGCCCCCTAGCAACTCGCATGGGGACTGGCCTTTCCTGAGGCCACCAGGGCGGGTCCCTGAGGTCCCCGTCGTAACTCGAGAGCACCTGCCGCAACTCGAGAAAATCCAGGAAGTTCTCCCTTCCAGGCGAGATGAGGCCTATTTCCGATGAGGCGTCTGGAGACTAATGACACCTAACCTCTGGAACTTCGAAAAGGTCTTTCACACCCTTGCTGCAACTCAAGAAGTTCACCGCATACCCGTCTCCACTCTAGAGGAAGCACGATGGTCCCGCCCACATCCAGAGGAGCCCCGTTTCCCCCTCCTAGCTCGAGATGAGCGATCCTTTCCCTGCTTCCAACGGGAAAGAATTCCCGGCGTTCCCGTCGCATCTCAAGAGGAGGCACTCTCAACAGGAAAGGCGAGAGGAACTCCATGGTCGTACCACCATTCCAAGAGTCCCCCAGATGTCTCAGTCCATTCCAGAGGAACCTCTTTGCCCCGCACTGGCTCATCTTTCACGCCGAGGATCGACTCACACCACGGTGGCACGTGGGACAAACCTGTGGAAAAACCACAGATCCTTTGATCCACGCGATGGAAAGCGTGACATTGCTGCTACAGCCTGGAAGGAAAGCGCACGTACATGCCCCCACTCGAGATGGGGCCTGTCTCCCCTGGCGAGACTCCAGAAGTACCCAAAGATCCATATCAGCCCGTGAGAGGAATCCTCGGTTCCGGCCCTGACTCCACACAAGGTTTTTGGCCCGGGTATCGACGGGAGAGGAATCCCGAGAGGCCCCCTAGCAACTCGCATGGGGACTGGCCTCTCCTGAGGCCACCAGGGCGGGTCCCTGAGGTCCCCGTCGTAACTCGAGAACACCTGCCGCAACTCGAGAAAATCCAGGAAGTTCTCCCTTCCAGGCAGGATGAGGCCTATTTCCGATGAGGCGTCTGGAGACTAATGACACCTAACCTCTGGAACTTCGAAAGGGTCTTTCACACCCTTGCTGCAACTCAAGAAGTTCACCGCCATACCCGTCTCCACTGGAGAGGAAGCACGATCGTCCCGCCCACATCCAGAGGAGCCCCCTTTCCCCCTCGTAGCTCGAGATGAGGAATCCTTTCCCTGCTTTCAATGGGAAAGAGTTCCCGGCGTTCCCGTCGCATCTCAAGCGGATGCACTCTCAACAGGAAAGGCGAGAGGAACTCCATGGTCGTACCACCATTCCAAGAGTCCCCCAGATGTCTCAGTCCATTCCAGAGGAATCTCTTTGCCCTGCACTGGCTCATCTTTCATGCCGAGGATCGACTGACACCACGGTGGCACGTGGGACAGCCCTGTGGGAAAGCCTCGAGGGAAAGCCTCGAGGGAAAACCACAGATCCTTTGATCCACGCCACGGGAAGCGTGACATGGCTGCTACAGCCTGGAAGGAAAGTGCACGTGCATGCCCCGACTCGAGACGAGGCCTGACTCCCCTGGGGAGACTCCAGAAGTACCCAAAGATCCATGTCAGCCCGTGAGAGGAATCCTCGGTTCCGGCCCTGACTCCACGCAAGGTTTTTGGCCCCGGTATCGACGGGAGAGGAATCCCGAGAGGCCCCCTAGCAACTCGCATGGGGACTGGCCTCTCCTGAGGCCACCAGGGCGGGTCCCTGAGGTCCCCGTCGTAACTCGAGAACACCTGCCACAACTCGAGAAATTCCAGGAAGTTCCCCCTTCCAGGCGAGATGAGGCCTATTTCCGATGAGGCGTCTGGAGACTAATGACACCTAACCTCTGGAACTTCGAAAGGGTCTTTCACACCCTTGTTGCAACTCAAGAAGTTCACCGCCACACCCGTCTCCACTCGAGAGGAAGCACGATGGTCCCGCCCACATCCAGAGGAGCCCCGTTTCCCCCTCGTAGCTCGAGATGAGGGATCCTTTCCCTGCTTTCAACGGGAAAGAATTCCCGGCGTTCCCGTCGCATCTCAAGAGGAGGCACTCTCAACAGGAAAGGCGAGAGGAACTCCATGGTCGTACCACCATTCCAAGAGTCCCCCAGATGTCTCAGTCCATTCCAGAGGAACGTCTTTGCCCTGCACTGTCTCATCTTTCACGCTGAGGTTCGACTCACACCACAGTGGCACGTGGGACAGCCCTGTGGGAAAGCCTCGAGGGAAAGCCTCGAGGGAAAACCACAGATCGTTTGATTCACGCCACGGGAAGCGTGACATTGCTGCTACAGCCTTGAAGGAAAGCGCACGTGCATGCCCCCACTCGAGACGAGGCCTGACTCCCCTGGGGAGACTCCAGAAGTACCCAAAGGTCCATGTCAGCCACTGAGAGGAATCCTCGGTTCCGGCCCTGATTCCACACAAGGTTTTTGGCCCCAGTATCGACGGGAGAGGAATCCCGAGAGGCACCCTAGCAACTCGCATGGGGACTGGCCTCTCCTGAGGCCACCAGGGCGGGTCCCTGAGGTCCCCGTCGTAACTCGAGAACACCTGCCTCAACTCGAGAAAATCCAGGAAGTTCTCCCTTCCAGGCGAGATGAGGCCTATTTCCGATGAGGCGTCTGGAGACTAATGACACCTAACCTCTGGAACTTCGAAAAGGTCTTTCACACCCTTGCTGCAACTCAAGAAGTTCACCGCCATACCCGTCTCCACTCTAGAGGAAGCACGGTGGTCCCGCCCACATCCAGAGGAGCCTCGTTTCCCCCTCCTAGATCGAGATGAGCGATCCTTTCCCTGCTTTCAACGGGAAAGAATTCCCGGTATTTCCGTCCCATCTCAAGAGGAGGCACTCTCAACAGCAAAGGCGAGAGGAACTCCATCGTCGTACCACCATTCCAAGAGTCCCCCAGATGTCTCAGTCCATTCCAGAGGAACCTCTTTGCCCTGCACTGGCTCATCTTTCACGCCGAGGATCGACTCACACCACGGTGGCACGTGGGACAGCCCTGTGGGAAAGCCTCGAGGGAAAACCACAGATCCTTTGATCCACGCCTCGGGAAGCGTGACATTTCTGCTACAGCCTGGAAGGAAAGCGCACGTGCATGCCCCCACTCGAGATGAGGCCTGTCTCCACTGGCGAGACTCCAGAAGTACCCAAAGATCCATATCAACCCCTGAGAGGAATCCTCGGTTCCGGCCCTGACTCCACACAAGGTTTTTGGCCCGGGTATCGACGGGAGAGGAATCCCGAGAGGCCCCCTAGCAACTCGCATGGGGACTGGCCTCTCCTGAGGCCACCAGGGCGGGTCCCTGAGGTCCCCGTCGTAACTCGAGAACACCTGCCGCAACTCGAGAAAATCCAGGAAGTTCTCCCTTCCAGGCAGGATGAGGCCTATTTCCGATGAGGCGTCTGGAAACTAATGACACCTAACCTCTGTAACTTCGAAAGGGTCTTTCACACCCTTGCTGCAACTCAAGAAGTTCACCGCCATACCCGTCTCCACTCGAGAGGAAGCACGATCCTCCCGCCCACATCCAGAGGACCCCCCTTTCCCCCTCGTAGCTCGAGATGAGGAATCCTTTCCCTGCTTTCAATGGGAAAGAATTCCCGGCGTTCCCGTCGCATCTCAAGCGGAGGCACTCTCAACAGGAAAGGCGAGAGGAACTCCATGGTCGTACCACCATTCCAAGAGTCCCCCAGATGTCTCAGTCCATTCCAGAGGAACCTCTTTGCCCTGCACTGGCTCATCTTTCACGCCGAGGATCGACTCACACCACGGTGGCACGTGGGTCAGCCCTGTGGGAAAGCCTCGAGGGAAAACCACAGATCCTTTGATCCACGCCACGGGAAGCGTGACATTGCTGCTACAGCCTGTAAGGAAAGCGCACGTGCATGCCCCCACTCGAGACGAGGCCTGACTCCCCTGGGGAGACTCCAGAAGTACCCAAAGATCCATGTCAGCCCCTGAGAGGAATCCTCGGATCCGTCCCTGACTCCACACAAGGTTTTTGGCCCCGGTATCGACAGAAGAGAAATCCCGAGAGGCCCCCTAGCAACTCGCATGGGAAATGGCCTCTCCTGAGGCCACCAGGGCGGGTCCCTGAGGTCCCCGTCGTAACTCGAGAACACCTGCCGCAACTCGAGAAAATCCAGGAAGTTCTCCCTTCCAGGCGAGATGAGGCCTATTTCCGATGAGGCGTCTGGAGACTAATGACACCTAAACTCTGGAACTTCGAAAGGGTCTTTCACACCCTTGCTACAACTCAAGAAGTTCACCGCCATACCCGTCTCCACTCGAGAGGAAGCACGATGTTCCCGCCCACATCCAGAGGAGCCCCGTTTCCCCCTCGGAGTTCGAGATGAGAGATCCTTTCCCTGCTTTCAACGGGAAAGAATTCCCGGCGTTCCCGTCGCATCTCAAGAGGAGGCACTCTCAACAGGAAAGGCGAGAGGAACTCCATGGTCGTACCACCATTCCAAGAGTCCCCCAGATGTTTCAGTCCATTCCAGTGGAACCTCTTTGCCCTGCACTGGCTCATCTTTCACGCCGAGGATCGACTCACACCACGGTGGCACGTGGGACAGCCCTGTGGGAAAGCCTCGGGGGAAAACCACAGATCCTTTGATCCACGCGACGGGAAGCGTGACATTGCAGCTACAGCCTGGAAGGAAAGCGCACGTGCATGCCCCAACTCGAGACGAGGCCTGACTCCCCTGGGGAGACTCCAGAAGTACCCAAAGATCCATGTCACCCCTTAGAGGAATCCTCGGTTCCGGCCCTGACTCCACACAAGGTTTTTGGCCCCGGTATCGACAGGAGAGGAATCCCGAGAGGCCCCCTAGCAACTCGCATGGGCCTGGCCTCTCCTGAGGCCATCAGGGCGGGTCCCTGAGGTCCCCGTCGTAACTCGAGAACACCTGCCGCAACTCGAGAAAATCCAGGAAGTTCTCCCTTCCAGGCGAGATGAGGCCTATTTCCGATGAGGCGTCTGGAGACTAATGACACCTAACCTCTGGAACTTCGAAAGGGTCTTTCACACCCTTGCTGCAACTCAAGAAGTTCACCACCATACCCGTCTCCACTCGAGAGGAAGCACGACGGTCCCGGCCACATCCAGAGGAGCCCCGTTTCCCCCTCGTAGCTCGAGATGAGAGATCCTTTCCCTGCATTCGACGGGAAAGAATTCCCGGCGTTCCCGTCGCATCTCAAGAGGAGGCACTCTCAACAGGAAAGGCGAGAGGAACTCCATGGTCGTACCACCATTCCAAGAGTCCCCCAGATGTCTCAGTCCATTCCAGAGGAACCTCTTTGCCCTGCACTGGCTCATCTTTCACGCCTAGGATCGACTCACACCACGGTGGCACGTGGGACAGCCCTGTGGGAAAGCCTCGAGGGAAAGCCTCGAGGGAAAACAACAATCCTTTGATCCACGCGACGGGAAGCGTGCCATTGCTGCTACAGCCTGGAAGGAAAGCGCACGTGCATGCCCCCACTCGAGACGAGGCCTGACTCGCCTGGGGAGACTCCAGAAGTACCCAAGATCCATGTCACCCGTGAGAGGAATCCTCGGTTCCGGCCCTGACTCCACACAAGGTTTTTGGCCCCGGTATCGACGGGAGAGGAATCCCGAGAGGCCCCCTATCACCTCGCATGGGGACTGGCCTCTCCTGAGGCCACCAGGGCGGGTCCCTGAGGTCCCCGTCGTAACTCGAGAACACCTGCCGCAACTCGAGAAAATCCAGGAAGTTCTCCCTTCCAGGCGAGATGAGGCCTATTTGCGATGAGGCGTCTGGAGACTAATGACCCCTAACGTTTGGAACTTCGAAAGGGTCTTTCACACCCTTGCTGCAACTCAAGAAGTTCACCGCCATACCCGTCTCCACTCGAGAGGAAGCACGATGGTCCCGCCCACATCTATAGGAGCCCCGTTTCCTCCTCGGAGCTCGAGATGACGGATCCTTTCCCTGCTTTCAACGGGAAAGAATTCCCGGCGTTCCCATCGCATCTCAAGAGGAGGCACTCTCAACAGGAAAGGCGAGAGGAACTCCATGGTCGTACCACCATTCCAAGACTCCCCCAGATGTCTCAGTCCATTCCAGAGGAACTTCTTTGCCCTGCACTGGCTCATCTTTCACCCCGAGGATCGATTCACACCACGGTGGCACGTGGGACAGCCCTGTGGGAAATCCTCGAGGGAAAGCCTCGAGGGAAAACCACAGATCCTTTGATCCAGGCCACGGGAAGCGTGACATTACTGCTACAGCCTGGAAGGAAAGCACACGTGCATGCCCCCACTCGAGACGAGGCCTGACTCCCCTGTGGAGACTCCACAAGTACCCAAAGATCCATGTCAGCCCCTGAGAGGAATCCTCGGTTCCGGCCCTGACTCCACACAAGGTTTTTGGCCCCGGTATCGACGGGAGAGGAATCCCGAGAGGCCCCCTAGCAACTCGCATGGGGACTGGCCTCTCCTGAGGCCACCAGTGCGGGTCCCTGAGGTCCCCGTCGTAACTCCAGAACAGTTGCCGCAACTCGAGAAAATCCAGGAAGTTCTCCCTTCCAGGCGAGATTAGGCCTATTTCCGATGAGGCGTCTGGAGACTAATGACACCTAACCTCTGGAACTTCGAAAGGGTCTTTCACACCCTTGCTGCAACTCAAGAAGTTCACCGCCATACCCGTCTCGATTCGAGAGGAAGCACGATGGTCCCGCCCACATCCAGAGGAGCCCCGTTTCCCCCTCGTAGCTCGAGATGAGGGATCCTTTCCCTGCTTTCAACGGGAAAGAATTCCCGGCGTTCCCGTCGCATCTCAAGAGGAGGCACTCTCAACAGGAAAGGCGAGAGGAACTCCATGGTCGTACCACCATTCCAAGAGTCCCCCAGATGTCTCAGTCCATTCCAGAGGAACCTCTTTGCCCTGAACTGGCTCATCTTTCACGCCGAGGATCGACTCACACCACGGTGGCACGTGGGACAGCCCTGTGGGAAAGCCTCGAGGGAAAACCACAGATCCTTTGATCCACGCGACGGGAAGCGTGACATTGCTGCTACAGCATGGAAGGAAATCACACGTGCATGCCCCCACTCGAGACGAGGCCTGACTCCCCTGGGGAGACTCCAGAAGTACCCAAAGATCCATGTCAGCCCCTGAGAGGAATCCTCGGTTCCGGCCCTGACTCCACACAAGGTTTTTGGCCCCGGTATCGACGGGAGAGGAATCCCGAGAGGCCCCCTAGCAACTCGCATGGGGACTGGCCTCTCCTGAGGCCACCAGGGCGGGTCCCTGAGGTCCCCGTCGTAACTCGAGAACACCTGCCGCAACTCGAGAAAATCCAGGAAGTTCTCCCTTCCAGGCGAGATGAGGCCTATTTCCGATGAGGCCTCTGGAGACTAATGACACCTAACCTCTGAAACTTCGAAAGGGTCTTTCACACCCTTGCTGCAACTCAAGAAGTTCACCGCCATACCCGTCTCCACTCGAGAGGAAGCACGATGGTCCCGCCCACATCCAGAGGAGCCCCGTTTCCCCCTCGTAGCTCGAGATGAGGGATCCTTTCCCTGCTTTCAACGGGAAAGTATTCCCGGCGTTCCCGTCGCATCTCAAGAGGAGGCACTCTCAACAGGAAAGGCGAGAGGAACTCCATGGTAGTACCACCATTCCAAGAGTCCCCCAGATGTCTCAGTCCATTCCAGAGGAACCTCTTTGCCCTGCACTGGCTCATCTTTCAAGCCGAGGATCGACTCACAACACGGTGGCACGTGGGACAGCCCTGTGGGAAAGCCTCGAGGGAAAGCCTCGAGGGAAAACCACAGATCCTTTGATCCACGCGACGGGAAGCGTGACATTGCTGCTACAGCCTGGAAGGAAAGCGCACGTGCATGCCCCCACTCGAGACGAGGCCTGACTCCCCTGGGGAGACTCCAGAAGTACCCAAAGATCCATGTCAGCCCCTGAGAGGAATCCTCGGTTCCGGCCCTGACTCCACACAAGCTTTTTGGCCCCGGTATCGACGGGAGAGGAATCCCGAGAGGCCCCCTAGCAACTCGCATGGGGACTGGCCTCTCCTGAGGCCACCAGGGCGGGTCCCTGAGGTCCCCGTCGTAACTCGAGAACACCTGCCGCAACTCGAGAAAATCCAGGAAGTTCTCCCTTCCAGGCGAGATGAGGCCTATTTCCGATGAGGCGTCTGGAGACTAATGACACCTAACCTCTGGAACTTCGAAAGGGTCTTTCACACCCTTGCTGCAACTCAAGAAGTTCACCGCCATACCCGTCTCGACTCGAGAGGAAGCACGATGGTCCCGCCCACATCCAGAGGAGCCCCGTTTCCCCCTCGTAGCTCGAGATGAGGGATCCTTTCCCTGCTTTCAACGGGAAAGAATTCCCGGCGTTCCCGTCGCATCTCAAGAGGAGGCACTCTCAACAGGAAAGGCGAGAGGAACTCCATGGTCGTACCACCATTCCAAGAGTCCCCCAGATGTCTCAGTCCATTCCAGAGGAACCTCTTTGCCCTGCACTGGCTCATCTTTCACGCCGAGGATCGACTCACACCACGGTGGCACGTGGGACAGCCCTGTGGGAAAGCCTCGAGGGAAAACCACAGATCCTTTGATCCACGCGACGGGAAGCGTGACATTGCTGCTACAGCCTGGAAGGAAATCACACGTGCATGCCCCCACTCGAGACGAGGCCTGACTCCCCTGGGGAGACTCCAGAAGTACCCAAAGATCCATGTCAGCCCCTGAGAGGAATCCTCGGTTCCGGCCCTGACTCCACACAAGGTTTTTGGCCCCGGTATCGACGGGAGAGGAATCCCGAGAGGCCCCCTAGCAACTCGCATGGGGACTGGCCTCTCCTGAGGCCACCAGGGCGGGTCCCTGAGGTCCCCGTCGTAACTCGAGAACACCTGCCGCAACTCGAGAAAATCCAGGAAGTTCTCCCTTCCAGGCGAGATGAGGCCTATTTCCGATGAGGCCTCTGGAGACTAATGACACCTAACCTCTGGAACTTCGAAAGGGTCTTTCACACCCTTGCTGCAACTCAAGAAGTTCACCGCCATACCCGTCTCCACTCGAGAGGAAGCACGATGGTCCCGCCCACATCCAGAGGAGCCCCGTTTCCCCCTCGTAGCTCGAGATGAGGGATCCTTTCCCTGCTTTCAACGGGAAAGTATTCCCGGCGTTCCCGTCGCATCTCAAGAGGAGGCACTCTCAACAGGAAAGGCGAGAGGAACTCCATGGTAGTACCACCATTCCAAGAGTCCCCCAGATGTCTCAGTCCATTCCAGAGGAACCTCTTTGCCCTGCACTGGCTCATCTTTCAAGCCGAGGATCGACTCACAACACGGTGGCACGTGGGACAGCCCTGTGGGAAAGCCTCGAGGGAAAGCCTCGAGGGAAAACCACAGATCCTTTGATCCACGCGACGGGAATCGTGACATTGCTGCTACAGCCTGGAAGGAAAGCGCACGTGCATGCCCCCACTCGAGACGAGGCCTGACTCCCCTGGGGAGACTCCACAAGTACCCAAAGATCCATGTCAGCCCCTGAGAGGAATCCTCGGTTCCGGCCCTGACTCCACACAAGCTTTTTGGCCCCGGTATCGACGGGAGAGGAATCCCGAGAGGCCCCCTAGCAACTCGCATGGGGACTGGCCTCTCCTGAGGCCACCAGGGCGGGTCCCTGAGGTCCCCGTCGTAACTCGAGAACACCTGCCGCAACTCGAGAAAATCCAGGAAGTTCTCCCTTCCAGGCGAGATGAGGCCTATTTCCGATGAGGCCTCTGGAGACTAATGACACCTAACCTCTGGAACTTCGAAAGGGTCTTTCACACCCTTGCTGCAACTCAAGAAGTTCACCGCCATACCCGTCTCCACTCGAGAGGAAGCACGATGGTCCCGCCCACATCCAGAGGAGCCCCGTTTCCCCCTCGTAGCTCGAGATGAGGGATCCTTTCCCTGCTTTCAACGGGAAAGTATTCCCGGCGTTCCCGTCGCATCTCAAGAGGAGGCACTCTCAACAGGAAAGGCGAGAGGAACTCCATGGTAGTACCACCATTCCAAGAGTCCCCCAGATGTCTCAGTCCATTCCAGAGGAACCTCTTTGCCCTGCACTGGCTCATCTTTCAAGCCGAGGATCGACTCACAACACGGTGGCACGTGGGACAGCCCTGTGGGAAAGCCTCGAGGGAAAGCCTCGAGGGAAAACCACAGATCCTTTGATCCACGCGACGGGAATCGTGACATTGCTGCTACAGCCTGGAAGGAAAGCGCACGTGCATGCCCCCACTCGAGACGAGGCCTGACTCCCCTGGGGAGACTCCAGAAGTACCCAAAGATCCATGTCAGCCCCTGAGAGGAATCCTCGGTTCCGGCCCTGACTCCACACAAGCTTTTTGGCCCCGGTATCGACGGGAGAGGAATCCCGAGAGGCCCCCTAGCAACTCGCATGGGGACTGGCCTCTCCTGAGGCCACCAGGGCGGGTCCCTGAGGTCCCCGTCGTAACTCGAGAACACCTGCCGCAACTCGAGAAAATCCAGGAAGTTCTCCCTTCCAGGCGAGATGAGGCCTATTTCCGATGAGGCGTCTGGAGACTAATGACACCTAACCTCTGGAACTTCGAAAGGGTCTTTCACACCCTTGCTGCAACTCAAGAAGTTCACCGCCATACCCGTCTCGACTCGAGAGGAAGCACGATGGTCCCGCCCACATCCAGAGGAGCCCCGTTTCCCCCTCGTAGCTCGAGATGAGGGATCCTTTCCCTGCTTTCAACGGGAAAGAATTCCCGGCGTTCCCGTCGCATCTCAAGAGGAGGCACTCTCAACAGGAAAGGCGAGAGGAACTCCATGGTCGTACCACCATTCCAAGAGTCCCCCAGATGTCTCAGTCCATTCCAGAGGAACCTCTTTGCCCTGCACTGGCTCATCTTTCACGCCGAGGATCGACTCACACCACGGTGGCACGTGGGACAGCCCTGTGGGAAAGCCTCGAGGGAAAACCACAGATCCTTTGATCCACGCGACGGGAAGCGTGACATTGCTGCTACAGCCTGGAAGGAAATCACACGTGCATGCCCCCACTCGAGACGAGGCCTGACTCCCCTGGGGAGACTCCAGAAGTACCCAAAGATCCATGTCAGCCCCTGAGAGGAATCCTCGGTTCCGGCCCTGACTCCACACAAGGTTTTTGGCCCCGGTATCGACGGGAGAGGAATCCCGAGAGGCCCCCTAGCAACTCGCATGGGGACTGGCCTCTCCTGAGGCCACCAGGGCGGGTCCCTGAGGTCCCCGTCGTAACTCGAGAACACCTGCCGCAACTCGAGAAAATCCAGGAAGTTCTCCCTTCCAGGCGAGATGAGGCCTATTTCCGATGAGGCCTCTGGAGACTAATGACACCTAACCTCTGGAACTTCGAAAGGGTCTTTCACACCCTTGCTGCAACTCAAGAAGTTCACCGCCATACCCGTCTCCACTCGAGAGGAAGCACGATGGTCCCGCCCACATCCAGAGGAGCCCCGTTTCCCCCTCGTAGCTCGAGATGAGGGATCCTTTCCCTGCTTTCAACGGGAAAGTATTCCCGGCGTTCCCGTCGCATCTCAAGAGGAGGCACTCTCAACAGGAAAGGCGAGAGGAACTCCATGGTAGTACCACCATTCCAAGAGTCCCCCAGATGTCTCAGTCCATTCCAGAGGAACCTCTTTGCCCTGCACTGGCTCATCTTTCAAGCCGAGGATCGACTCACAACACGGTGGCACGTGGGACAGCCCTGTGGGAAAGCCTCGAGGGAAAGCCTCGAGGGAAAACCACAGATCCTTTGATCCACGCGACGGGAATCGTGACATTGCTGCTACAGCCTGGAAGGAAAGCGCACGTGCATGCCCCCACTCGAGACGAGGCCTGACTCCCCTGGGGAGACTCCACAAGTACCCAAAGATCCATGTCAGCCCCTGAGAGGAATCCTCGGTTCCGGCCCTGACTCCACACAAGCTTTTTGGCCCCGGTATCGACGGGAGAGGAATCCCGAGAGGCCCCCTAGCAACTCGCATGGGGACTGGCCTCTCCTGAGGCCACCAGGGCGGGTCCCTGAGGTCCCCGTCGTAACTCGAGAACACCTGCCGCAACTCGAGAAAATCCAGGAAGTTCTCCCTTCCAGGCGAGATGAGGCCTATTTCCGATGAGGCGTCTGGAGACTAATGACACCTAACCTCTGGAACTTCGAAAGGGTCTTTCACACCCTTGCTGCAACTCAAGAAGTTCACCGCCATACCCGTCTCGACTCGAGAGGAAGCACGATGGTCCCGCCCACATCCAGAGGAGCCCCGTTTCCCCCTCGTAGCTCGAGATGAGGGATCCTTTCCCTGCTTTCAACGGGAAAGAATTCCCGGCGTTCCCGTCGCATCTCAAGAGGAGGCACTCTCAACAGGAAAGGCGAGAGGAACTCCATGGTCGTACCACCATTCCAAGAGTCCCCCAGATGTCTCAGTCCATTCCAGAGGAACCTCTTTGCCCTGCACTGGCTCATCTTTCACGCCGAGGATCGACTCACACCACGGTGGCACGTGGGACAGCCCTGTGGGAAAGCCTCGAGGGAAAACCACAGATCCTTTGATCCACGCGACGGGAAGCGTGACATTGCTGCTACAGCCTGGAAGGAAATCACACGTGCATGCCCCCACTCGAGACGAGGCCTGACTCCCCTGGGGAGACTCCAGAAGTACCCAAAGATCCATGTCAGCCCCTGAGAGGAATCCTCGGTTCCGGCCCTGACTCCACACAAGGTTTTTGGCCCCGGTATCGACGGGAGAGGAATCCCGAGAGGCCCCCTAGCAACTCGCATGGGGACTGGCCTCTCCTGAGGCCACCAGGGCGGGTCCCTGAGGTCCCCGTCGTAACTCGAGAACACCTGCCGCAACTCGAGAAAATCCAGGAAGTTCTCCCTTCCAGGCGAGATGAGGCCTATTTCCGATGAGGCCTCTGGAGACTAATGACACCTAACCTCTGGAACTTCGAAAGGGTCTTTCACACCCTTGCTGCAACTCAAGAAGTTCACCGCCATACCCGTCTCCACTCGAGAGGAAGCACGATGGTCCCGCCCACATCCAGAGGAGCCCCGTTTCCCCCTCGTAGCTCGAGATGAGGGATCCTTTCCCTGCTTTCAACGGGAAAGTATTCCCGGCGTTCCCGTCGCATCTCAAGAGGAGGCACTCTCAACAGGAAAGGCGAGAGGAACTCCATGGTCGTACCACCATTCCAAGAGTCCCCCAGATGTCTCAGTCCATTCCAGAGGAACCTCTTTGCCCTGCACTGGCTCATCTTTCAAGCCGAGGATCGACTCACAACACGGTGGCACGTGGGACAGCCCTGTGGGAAAGCCTCGAGGGAAAGCCTCGAGGGAAAACCACAGATCCTTTGATCCACGCGACGGGAAGCGTGATATTGCTGCTACAGCCTGGAAGGAAAGCGCACGTGCATGCCCCCACTCGAGACGAGGCCTGACTCCCCTGGGGAGACTCCAGAAGTACCCAATGATCCATGTCAGCCCCTGAGAGGAATCCTCGGTTCCGGCCCTGACTCCACACAAGCTTTTTGGCCCCGGTATCGACGGGAGAGGAATCCCGAGAGGCCCCCTAGCAACTCGCATGGGGACTGGCCTCTCCTGAGGCCACCAGGGCGGGTCCCTGAGGTCCCCGTCGTAACTCGAGAACACCTGCCGCAACTCGAGAAAATCCAGGAAGTTCTCCCTTCCAGGCGAGATGAGGCCTATTTCCGATGAGGCGTCTGGAGACTAATGACACCTAACCTCTGGAACTTCGAAAGGGTCTTTCACACCCTTGCTGCAACTCAAGAAGTTCACCGCCATACCCGTCTCCACTCGAGAGGAAGCACGATGGTCCCGCCCACATCCAGAGGAGCCCCGTTTCCCCCTCGTAGCTCGAGATGAGGGATCCTTTCCCTGCTTTCAACGGGAAAGAATTCCCGGCGTTCCCGTCGCATCTCAAGAGGAGGCACTCTCAACAGGAAAGGCGAGAGGAACTCCATGGTGGTCCCACCATTCCAAGAGTCCCCCAGATGTCTCAGTCCATTCCAGAGGAACCTCTTTGCCCTGCACTGGCTCATCTTTCACGCCGAGTATCAACTCACACCACGGTGGCACGTGGGACAGACCTGTGGGAAAGCCTCGAGGGAAAAACTCGTGGGAAAACCACAGATCCTTTGATCCACGCCACGGGAAGCGTGACATTGCTGCTACAGCCTGGAAGGAAAGCGCACGTACCTGTCCCCACTCGAGACGAGGCCTGACTCCCCTGGGGAGACTCCAGAAGTACCCAAAGATCCATGTCAGCCCCTGAGAGGAATCCTCGGTTCCGGCCCTGACTCCACACAAGCTTTTTGGCCCCGGTATCGACGGGAGAGGAATCCCGAGAGGCCCCCTAGCAACTCGCATGGGGACTGGCCTCTCCTGAGGCCACCAGGGCGGGTCCCTGAGGTCCCCGTCGTAACTCGAGAACACCTGCCGCAACTCGAGAAAATCCAGGAAGTTCTCCCTTCCAGGCGAGATGAGGCCTATTTCCGATGAGGCGTCTGGAGACTAATGACACCTAACCTCTGGAACTTCGAAAGGGTCTTTCACACCCTTGCTGCAACTCAAGAAGTTCACCGCCATACCCGTCTCGACTCGAGAGGAAGCACGATGGTCCCGCCCACATCCAGAGGAGCCCCGTTTCCCCCTCGTAGCTCGAGATGAGGGATCCTTTCCCTGCTTTCAACGGGAAAGAATTCCCGGCGTTCCCGTCGCATCTCAAGAGGAGGCACTCTCAACAGGAAAGGCGAGAGGAACTCCATGGTCGTACCACCATTCCAAGAGTCCCCCAGATGTCTCAGTCCATTCCAGAGGAACCTCTTTGCCCTGCACTGGCTCATCTTTCACGCCGAGGATCGACTCACACCACGGTGGCACGTGGGACAGCCCTGTGGGAAAGCCTCGAGGGAAAACCACAGATCCTTTGATCCACGCGACGGGAAGCGTGACATTGCTGCTACAGCCTGGAAGGAAATCACACGTGCATGCCCCCACTCGAGACGAGGCCTGACTCCCCTGGGGAGACTCCAGAAGTACCCAAAGATCCATGTCAGCCCCTGAGAGGAATCCTCGGTTCCGGCCCTGACTCCACACAAGGTTTTTGGCCCCGGTATCGACGGGAGAGGAATCCCGAGAGGCCCCCTAGCAACTCGCATGGGGACTGGCCTCTCCTGAGGCCACCAGGGCGGGTCCCTGAGGTCCCCGTCGTAACTCGAGAACACCTGCCGCAACTCGAGAAAATCCAGGAAGTTCTCCCTTCCAGGCGAGATGAGGCCTATTTCCGATGAGGCCTCTGGAGACTAATGACACCTAACCTCTGGAACTTCGAAAGGGTCTTTCACACCCTTGCTGCAACTCAAGAAGTTCACCGCCATACCCGTCTCCACTCGAGAGGAAGCACGATGGTCCCGCCCACATCCAGAGGAGCCCCGTTTCCCCCTCGTAGCTCGAGATGAGGGATCCTTTCCCTGCTTTCAACGGGAAAGTATTCCCGGCGTTCCCGTCGCATCTCAAGAGGAGGCACTCTCAACAGGAAAGGCGAGAGGAACTCCATGGTCGTACCACCATTCCAAGAGTCCCCCAGATGTCTCAGTCCATTCCAGAGGAACCTCTTTGCCCTGCACTGGCTCATCTTTCAAGCCGAGGATCGACTCACAACACGGTGGCACGTGGGACAGCCCTGTGGGAAAGCCTCGAGGGAAAGCCTCGAGGGAAAACCACAGATCCTTTGATCCACGCGACGGGAAGCGTGATATTGCTGCTACAGCCTGGAAGGAAAGCGCACGTGCATGCCCCCACTCGAGACGAGGCCTGACTCCCCTGGGGAGACTCCAGAAGTACCCAATGATCCATGTCAGCCCCTGAGAGGAATCCTCGGTTCCGGCCCTGACTCCACACAAGCTTTTTGGCCCCGGTATCGACGGGAGAGGAATCCCGAGAGGCCCCCTAGCAACTCGCATGGGGACTGGCCTCTCCTGAGGCCACCAGGGCGGGTCCCTGAGGTCCCCGTCGTAACTCGAGAACACCTGCCGCAACTCGAGAAAATCCAGGAAGTTCTCCCTTCCAGGCGAGATGAGGCCTATTTCCGATGAGGCGTCTGGAGACTAATGACACCTAACCTCTGGAACTTCGAAAGGGTCTTTCACACCCTTGCTGCAACTCAAGAAGTTCACCGCCATACCCGTCTCCACTCGAGAGGAAGCACGATGGTCCCGCCCACATCCAGAGGAGCCCCGTTTCCCCCTCGTAGCTCGAGATGAGGGATCCTTTCCCTGCTTTCAACGGGAAAGAATTCCCGGCGTTCCCGTCGCATCTCAAGAGGAGGCACTCTCAACAGGAAAGGCGAGAGGAACTCCATGGTGGTCCCACCATTCCAAGAGTCCCCCAGATGTCTCAGTCCATTCCAGAGGAACCTCTTTGCCCTGCACTGGCTCATCTTTCACGCCGAGTATCAACTCACACCACGGTGGCACGTGGGACAGACCTGTGGGAAAGCCTCGAGGGAAAAACTCGTGGGAAAACCACAGATCCTTTGATCCACGCCACGGGAAGCGTGACATTGCTGCTACAGCCTGGAAGGAAAGCGCACGTACCTGTCCCCACTCGAGACGAGGCCTGACTCCCCTGGGGAGACTCCAGAAGTACCCAAAGATCCATGTCAGCCCCTGAGAGGAATCCTCGGTTCCGGCCCTGACTCCACACAAGCTTTTTGGCCCCGGTATCGACGGGAGAGGAATCCCGAGAGGCCCCCTAGCAACTCGCATGGGGACTGGCCTCTCCTGAGGCCACCAGGGCGGGTCCCTGAGGTCCCCGTCGTAACTCGAGAACACCTGCCGCAACTCGAGAAAATCCAGGAAGTTCTCCCTTCCAGGCGAGATGAGGCCTATTTCCGATGAGGCGTCTGGAGACTAATGACACCTAACCTCTGGAACTTCGAAAGGGTCTTTCACACCCTTGCTGCAACTCAAGAAGTTCACCGCCATACCCGTCTCGACTCGAGAGGAAGCACGATGGTCCCGCCCACATCCAGAGGAGCCCCGTTTCCCCCTCGTAGCTCGAGATGAGGGATCCTTTCCCTGCTTTCAACGGGAAAGAATTCCCGGCGTTCCCGTCGCATCTCAAGAGGAGGCACTCTCAACAGGAAAGGCGAGAGGAACTCCATGGTCGTACCACCATTCCAAGAGTCCCCCAGATGTCTCAGTCCATTCCAGAGGAACCTCTTTGCCCTGCACTGGCTCATCTTTCACGCCGAGGATCGACTCACACCACGGTGGCACGTGGGACAGCCCTGTGGGAAAGCCTCGAGGGAAAACCACAGATCCTTTGATCCACGCGACGGGAAGCGTGACATTGCTGCTACAGCCTGGAAGGAAATCACACGTGCATGCCCCCACTCGAGACGAGGCCTGACTCCCCTGGGGAGACTCCAGAAGTACCCAAAGATCCATGTCAGCCCCTGAGAGGAATCCTCGGTTCCGGCCCTGACTCCACACAAGGTTTTTGGCCCCGGTATCGACGGGAGAGGAATCCCGAGAGGCCCCCTAGCAACTCGCATGGGGACTGGCCTCTCCTGAGGCCACCAGGGCGGGTCCCTGAGGTCCCCGTCGTAACTCGAGAACACCTGCCGCAACTCGAGAAAATCCAGGAAGTTCTCCCTTCCAGGCGAGATGAGGCCTATTTCCGATGAGGCCTCTGGAGACTAATGACACCTAACCTCTGGAACTTCGAAAGGGTCTTTCACACCCTTGCTGCAACTCAAGAAGTTCACCGCCATACCCGTCTCCACTCGAGAGGAAGCACGATGGTCCCGCCCACATCCAGAGGAGCCCCGTTTCCCCCTCGTAGCTCGAGATGAGGGATCCTTTCCCTGCTTTCAACGGGAAAGTATTCCCGGCGTTCCCGTCGCATCTCAAGAGGAGGCACTCTCAACAGGAAAGGCGAGAGGAACTCCATGGTCGTACCACCATTCCAAGAGTCCCCCAGATGTCTCAGTCCATTCCAGAGGAACCTCTTTGCCCTGCACTGGCTCATCTTTCAAGCCGAGGATCGACTCACAACACGGTGGCACGTGGGACAGCCCTGTGGGAAAGCCTCGAGGGAAAGCCTCGAGGGAAAACCACAGATCCTTTGATCCACGCGACGGGAAGCGTGATATTGCTGCTACAGCCTGGAAGGAAAGCGCACGTGCATGCCCCCACTCGAGACGAGGCCTGACTCCCCTGGGGAGACTCCAGAAGTACCCAATGATCCATGTCAGCCCCTGAGAGGAATCCTCGGTTCCGGCCCTGACTCCACACAAGCTTTTTGGCCCCGGTATCGACGGGAGAGGAATCCCGAGAGGCCCCCTAGCAACTCGCATGGGGACTGGCCTCTCCTGAGGCCACCAGGGCGGGTCCCTGAGGTCCCCGTCGTAACTCGAGAACACCTGCCGCAACTCGAGAAAATCCAGGAAGTTCTCCCTTCCAGGCGAGATGAGGCCTATTTCCGATGAGGCGTCTGGAGACTAATGACACCTAACCTCTGGAACTTCGAAAGGGTCTTTCACACCCTTGCTGCAACTCAAGAAGTTCACCGCCATACCCGTCTCCACTCGAGAGAAAGCACGATGGTCCCGCCCACATCCAGAGGAGCCCCGTTTCCCCCTCGTAGCTCGAGATGAGGGATCCTTTCCCTCCTTTCAACGGGAAAGAATTCCCGGCGTTCCTGACGCATCTCAAGAGGAGGCACTCTCAACAGGAAAGGCGAGAGGAACTCCATGGTCCTACCACCATTCCAAGAGTCCCCCAGATGTCTCAGTCCATTCCAGAGGAACCTCTTTGCCCTGCACTGGCTCATTTTTCACGCCGAGGATCGACTCACACCACGGTGTCACGTGGTACAGCCCTGTGGGAAAGCCTCGAGGGAAAGCCTCGAGGGAAAACCACAGATCCTTTGATCCACGCGACGTGAAGCGTGACATTGCTGCTACAGCCTGGAAGGAAAGTGCACGTGCATGCCCCCACACGAGACGAGGCCTGTCTCCCCTGGCGAGACTCCAGAGGTACCCAAAGATCCATATCAGTCCCTGAGAGGAATCCTCGGTTCCAGCCCTGTCTCCACACAAGGTTTTTGGCCCCGGTATCGACGGGAGAGGAATCCCGAGGGGCCCCCTAGCAACACGCATAGGGACTGGCCTCTCCTGAGGCCAACAGGGCGGGTCGCTGAGGTCCCCGTCGTAACTCGAGAACACCTGCCGCAACTCGAGAAAATCATGGAAGTTCTCCCTTCCAGGCGAGATGAGGCCTATTTCCGATGAGGCGTCTGGAGACTAATGACACCTAACCTCTGGAACTTCGAAAGGGTCTTTCACACCCTTGCTGCAACTCAAGAAGTTCACCGCCATACCCGTCTCCACTCGAGAGAAAGCACGATGGTCCCGCCCACATCCAGAGGAGCCCCGTTTCCCCCTCGTAGCTCGAGATGAGGGATCCTTTCCCTGCTTTCAACGGGAAAATATTCCCGGCGTTCCCGTCGCATCTCAAGAGGAGGCACTCTCAACAGGAAAGGCGAGAGGAACTCCATGGTCGTACCACCATTCCAAGAGTCCCCCAGATGTCTCAGTCCATTCCAGAGGAACCTCTTTGCCCTGCACTGGCTCATCTTTCACGCCGAGGATCGACTCACACCACGGTGGCACGTGGGACAGCCCTGTGGTAAAGCCTCGAGGGAAAACCACAGATCATTTGATCCACGCGACAGGTAGCGTGACATTGCTGCTACAGCCTGGAAGGAAAGTGCACGTGCATGCCCCCACTCGAGACGAGGCCTGACTCCCCTGGGGAGACTCCAGAAGTACCCAAAGATCCATGTCAGCCCCTGAGAGGAATCCTCGGTTCCGGCCCTGACTCCACACAAGGTTTTTGGCCCCGGTATCGACGGGAGAGGAATCCCGAGAGGCCCCCTAGCAACTCGCATAGGGACTGGCCTCTCCTGAGGCCACCAGGGCGGGTCCCTGAGGTCCCCGTCGTAACTCGAGAACACCTGCCGCAACTCGAGAAAATCCAGGAAGTTCTCCCTTCCAGGCGAGATGAGGCCTATTTCCGATGAGGCGTCTGGAGACTAATGACCCCTTACCTCTGGAACTTCGAAAGGGTCTTTCACAGCCTTGCTGCAACTCAAGAAGTTCACCACCATACCCTGCCGGAAGCCAGTGTGAGGAATCCCGCCCGTGACAAGGTCATGAGGAAGGAAGCTGACATACGCAAGGCGTGCTCAGACTTCAGGGACCCCTCTGGATATTCCTAAGCATGTACCCCAGCAAAAATCTGCTGGCTTTTGTGCTCTGCTTTTCCACTTTTCTGATATTCTCTGGAAAAAAGTCAATTCAGGGTTTTAGTCTTCTGCATTTGAAAGGGATGTTTCAGTTAAACCCCTCTGATAGCTCTCTAGTCTGCCTAACAGGTTCCCCAGACCTCTTACAGCTTGTGAATTGCTTACAGCCCCCCAACCGCGAGAGGCACAAAGCTTACAGCTTGTGAATTGCTTACAGCCCCCCAACCGCGGGAGGCACAAAGCTTAAAAGCATCTTAAAGATACAGAGCCTTTTCTAAAGAGTTAAAAATTATATTGGTAGAGGGTTTTCACTGTTGACTCAAGGATTGCTGCCAGACCTCCTTATTCTTTATCTTTTAGGCACCTGGAAGGATGTTAATGTAAGCAGGATGTAGAAAAAGATACATAGTAGTTTTGATGTTAGCAACACTAGACTTTTGAGTTAATTGCTTCTCTTTTGCTATAAATCACTGCACTCCCTCTACTTGTTATAAGTTGCTGTATCCTTGCTGTCTAAGAATGTAACTTTCTTTAGTGCTTTCCGAGAGTGGCACCAGACCTTGGGAAGATCAACACAAATAAGTCTTGTGGTTGACAAACCCTTATCAGAAAAAAGGCTGTAAAATGTTAATTGGCCCTTTTGGTTGGAAGATGATGTAAATTACCTAAGACTTGTGTATACAATTAGGTATGCAGAGAGAAAAGCCTGGTTTTGATAAGAGTCTGGACTGCTAACGCTGCATAACTTTGTGTTACCCATTGATCTCCATGTTTTATCAAAAGTATAAAAGGCCTTCTGAACAATAAAGGACGGGACCAGATTCTCAGACCAGTTTCTCGGACTAGTCTCGGCCTGGTTTCTTGGGAATCTGGCTCCCCCCCTGTCTCTCTCTCTCTCTCTTTTTCTCTCCCTTTTCTTCCCTCTGCTCTTTACTTTAATTTCAGGCTGAATTTCCATCTGGGGCGCGGAGGCTCTCCAGGTCTACTTATTTGCCCTGGTTATTAAGATCCGCGAGAAAGGGAGCTTAAGGCGAGGCACCCTTAGATATTCAAGCGGGCACCGGTGGCCCAACGTAGATGGTGCAAATTCCTTGTCTGGAATTTTATTGGTCTTCCGCGTAAACCAAGCTATTCAGCCCTCTTTCTCCACTTAATCTTCCTACTGCACTACAGTTTCTTAATCTAATCTTATATTAATAAATAAACAAGTCTTTCCACGCCAACGCCGTCCACCCTTCGAATTCCCTGGATCCACCGGGGCTGGACCCCGGCAAGTGGCGCCCGGAACAGGCTATTCGAAGGTAGGTTCCTCGGAGCAAAAGCTCCCCCCGGAGCACTCTCTGTAGCTCCCCCCGGAGCACTCTCTGTTGCTCCCCCCGGAGCACTCTCTGTTGCTCCCCCCCGGAGTGACTTAATCACTCCCCCCGGAGTACTTTCGGGTACTCCCCCAGTGTTGAGTGTTCGGGACGGCTAGGACCCCACTCAGGGTGCCGCGGACCCCCCTGTAGGATAGACAGGGTGAGGAGGAGTGGGAAGTGTTCAAGGGTTTAAGAGAAACCTGGTGCTCTAGAGGTTGAAAAGAAACCTGCTATCTTAGGGTTGAAAACAAAACCCCCCTCGCCAAAGGTAAAACCTTTTTGTTGAGGTAGACTTTTCTATAAGACTTAATTTTCTGACATGGGTAACAGTGAATCAAAAGAAAGACAGCTTTTTACAGGAGTAATCTTGCAGTTACTAACTAAACGAGGAATTAAAGTTAAAAAATCCAATATTCATTCATTTTTTTCCTTTGTACAAGAACAGTGTCCCTGGTTTCCAGAAGAAGGCACTGTTAACTTAGACACCTGGGAGAGAGTAGGAAAACAACTAAAAACTTACCATGCTGAACATGGCTCACAAAAGGTGCCTACTGACGCCTTTTCCTTATGGAATATAATTAGGGACGCTCTAGACCCTGCCCCTGAATCTGAAAAGGTACATCTTAAAGAGGAAAGTGCAGAGAAAAAGGTATCTATCGAAGAGGAGAGTGATGAAAAGGAGGCTACACCTAACTATCGGCAGTTGAGTCAAATGATAGCTGCAATGACTGCCCAAGAAAAGGTAATAGATAGAGATGACAAAAAAGAGCAGCTTTCAGATGAGGAAGATTTGGAAGAGGAAGTAAGTCAAGATCATTCTGATGAGGACTGGTCTTTATTAAATAAAGATGCTCCAAGGAGTTTAAGAGAAACTTCTCCAATTAGATTATCTGCTCCAAAGAGCTTAATAAAAACTTCCCCAACCAGACCACCTGCTTCCACAAATTCAAGAGAAATTTCCTTAATTAAGCCTTCTGCTTCCAGAGGCTCAAGACAAATGTCCCCCATCAGATTATATGCACCTGAGAGTTTAAGGCCAGATTCCCCAGATAAAACATCCGTAAGACCTAAACACAGAACGGATAAAAAATTCCCAAAGTACGAAGAAAGTGACATAGGACACCCCTTGCCCCCCCCTCCCTATAAGGGTGAGGGGCCTCCACTAGAAGCTCCCCGAAGAAGAGTTTTCTCTAGCCCAGATGATGAACTTGATCCCCACCTTGAGGCTTGTTTCCCCATAATATTTGGTGGAAGTGGTGGGAGAACAGCCCCCCACTGGGAACCCATTCCAATGAAAATGATTAAAGAACTCAAACAGGCTTGTGCTTTGTATGGGCCTAAAGCCCCGTACACTGTATCATTGGTGGAAGCTTTAGCGGGCAGATGGATGACACCCCATGACTGGAAGACAGTCGCTAAAGCTTGTCTGTCTGGAGGTCAATATGTACTTTGGAGAACTGAATATGAAGATCTAGCCCAAAAACAGGCTGATGCTAACCAAAAATATGGCCCAAGATATATTATAAAAAATATGTTGGCAGGGACTAATGATTTTGGAACACTTAGAGATCAAATGGGATTAGATAAAACCACTTTAGATCAAGTAACCGCCTGCGCCCTTGGGGCTTGGCGTTTGTTGCCTGAAGGGAAAGAATCTACCTCTTCCTTCTCAAATGTTAAACAAAAACCAGAAGAGCCATATGAAGACTTTATATCAAGACTTGCAGAGGCAGTCAACAGAGTAATTTCCAACACTGAGGCAGCTAGTATATTGATAAAACAACTGGCATTTGAAAATGCTAATTCTACCTGCCAGGCCATTTTACGTCCTATTAAAAAAACTGGGGAAATAATAGATTATATCAGGCAATGTGCAGATGTAGGACCAGCGATGATGCAGGGCGTTGCCATAGCTGCAGCCATAAAGGGAAATTCTTACCAGCAGGCAGTACAGTCCTTTTTTACAAATAGAAATAACCCGTCAAAGAGTCATTCCAGTAGTCCAGGCCAGAATATTGGTTTATCCAAGGCCTGCTTCTCTTGCGGACGGGAAGGGCACCTTATGCGAGCTTGTCCCCAAAAAGCAGCCGGTTCTTCTCTGCCGAATTCTCCCTCCCCGGCTGTGCCTACTAATCTCCCTAGATCTCTCTGCCCTCGTTGTCAAAAAGGATATCACTGGGCAAAAGAATGTAGGTCACAATTCCATAGAAATGGAGCCTTTTTGGGCCCCGACCAGCAGTCGGGAAACGGATTGAGGGGCCAGCCTCAGGCCCCGACAACAATTGGGGCAGCCTCACTGAACCCATTCATTCCCTTCGTCCCATCGCAGAACTCATCAGAGCAACCCCAGGCAGCGCAGGACTGGACCTCAGTTCCACCACCTCAGCAATATTAACACCAGATAGCCCCACTGTAAAAATACCTACAGGAGTTAAAGGCCCATTACCAACAGGTTTAGTAGGAATTATACTAGGCAGAAGTTCCTTAGCTATGCAAGGTCTCACAATCATCCCTGGAGTAATTGGCTCAGATTATACAGGAGAAATCCAGATAATGATTTCACCCCCAACTAAAACTTTCCAAATACATCAGGGACAAAGAATAGCCCAACTTTTGCTTTTGCCTTACCACACTGCAATTGGGCGCACAGCTACTCAAAATGAAAGGCAGGATAAAGGATTTGGGTCTAGTGATATGGTTTTTTCGATAACAGAAATTACTCAGAAACGTCCTATGAAGACTATCCTGATTAATGGCAAGTCTATTGTGGGGTTATTAGACACAGGAGCAGATGTTTCTTGCATTTCAGGAAAAGACTGGCCCAGCTCCTGGCCCACGCATACTACTGAAAATAACTTGGTGGGGATAGGAAGAGCCCCCACAATAGCCAAAAGTGCAAAAATTTTAGATTGGCAATTTGAGGATACCCGTGGAACTTTCCAACCTTATGTCGTTCCTTCGCTCCCCCTTACCCTGTGGGGGAGGGACGTGCTATCTCAAATGGGAGTGTTACTTTTTAGCCCTGATGATAAAGTGACCTCTCAGATGTTGCAGATGGGCTATGATCCATCAAAAGGATTGGGTAAACAACAGACAGGAATAATTGAGCCAATTTGCCCAACTCCTCGCAAGCTACGTGCTGGATTGGGATATCCAAATTTATAATTGAGGCCATTGTTTTTGCTGCCGACCCCATCACATGGAAATCTCAAGATCCGGTGTGGGTAGAACAGTGGCCTCTGCATAAGGAAAAATTATTGGCAGCTAAAGCATTAATCTTTGAACAATTAGAATTGGGACATATTGAGCCCTCCAATAGCCCCTGGAACACTCCTATTTTTGTCATTAAGAAAAAATCTGGTAAATGGCGACTTTTACAGGATTTGAGAGCTATTAATGCCACCATGGAGGACATGGGGGCCTTACAGCCTGGGCTCCCTTCCCCAGTAGCCGTTCCAGAGGGATATAATATAATTGTTATTGATTTACAAGATTGTTTTTTCACTATTCCCTTAAATCCTGAGGATAAAAAGCGATTTGCCTTTAGTCTGCCATCAGAAAATCTTAAACAGCCTTATTTACGGTTTCAGTGGAAGGTTCTGCCTCAGGGAATGAAAAATAGCCCTACTTTATGTCAAAAATTTGTTAATGCCGCTCTAGAAGATACTAGGGCTAAATATGAACACGTGTATATGATTCACTATATGGATGATATTTTAATAGCTCATCCTGATAGAGTTCACCTGCAGACTGTGCTCCAGGACCTGACCCAGGCATTGACAGACAGAGGCCTAAAAATTGCCCCAGAAAAAATTCAAATCAATCCGCCCATAACTTACTTAGGAAGAGTCATAAATTCGGAAACGGTGACTCATACCCCGCTGCAATTGAGAAAAGACCATCTTATTACTTTAAATGATTATCAAAAACTCTTAGGTGATATTAATTGGATTAGACCATATTTAAAATTAACCACTGCCGAATTAAAACCTCTTTTTAACACTTTACGCGGGGATCCTGATCCAACCTCAAAAAGACAATTAACAGCTGAGGCTCAAGAAGCCCTAGGCAAAGTAGAAGCAGCCTTATCAAATAGCTATGTAAAAAGAATTGATTTGACGATGACGTGGCAGTTCCTTTGCCTAGCTACTCCAATGGCGCCTACGGGAGTTCTGTGGCAACGCGGCCCTTTAGAATGGATCCATCTTCCTACCCAAGCTAAAAAAGTCGTGGCTTCTTATCCTGGTTTAATTGCCACATTAATGCTAAAAGGAAGGAAGCGGAGCATTGAATTGTTTGGTAAAGAGCCATCAGAGATTGTAATTCCATATAATAAGGAGCAGCTTGATGCTCTTTTAATGTTTGATGAAGACTGGCAGATTGCCATAGGGAATTACTGTGGTCAAATTTTGCATCATTTACCCTCGCATGTTTTACTAAATTTTATGTCTAACCATCCAGTTATTTTTCCTGTCCGGTGTAAACAGTTCCCTATTTCAGATGCTCAGGTAGTCTTTACTGATGGATCGGCTAACGGTAGAGCCTCTATAGTCACAAGAGATCATCAAAAACTTTTGGAAACACAAGAAACTTCAGCTCAAAGGGCTGAAATCACAGCTGTTATTGAGGCCTTTGTTATGTTTGCGGAGAAAGAATTTAACCTTTATTCTGACTCTCAGTATGTGGTCAGGCTGTTTCCACACATTGAGACTGCAGTTTTGCCTGAAAACAAAACTGCTATCTTCCATTTGTTAACTAAACTGCAGCAGCAAATATGGAAAAGAAATCGGGCGTTCTTTATCGGCCACATTCGGGCTCATTCCGGCCTGCCTGGCCCTTTAAATGCTCTCAATGAATTGGCAGATTCGTTAACCAGGATTTCAGTGGCTTCTGTTTTTGAAGAAGCTCGAGCTTCTCACTCACTTCATCACCAAAATGCCACTGCCTTACGATACCAGTTTCAAATTCCTCGAGAATCTGCCCGAGAGATTGTTCGTTCTTGTTCACATTGTCCTACTACCGTGAATGCTTTGCCTCTGGGAGTTAACCCTCGCGGTCTCAAACCTAATGCACTCTGGCAAATGGATGTAACCCATGTCTCTTCATTTGGAAAACTGTCTTTTGTTCATGTAACTGTAGATACCTTCTCTCATGTTATTATTGCCACTGCTCGTACAGGGGAAGCAGTTAAAGATGTAATACAACATCTTTTTACATGCTTTTCCTATCTGGGCTTGCCAAAAGCTTTAAAAACTGATAATGCTCCTGCTTACACTTCTAAATCTTTTCAGCAATTCTGTACAAGATTTCAAATTAAACATAACACCGGCATCCCTTATAACCCACAAGGACAAGCCATTGTGGAAAGAGCACATCAAACACTGAAAATCCATATTCAAAAACTAAAAGAAGGGGAATTTAAATATAGTTCCCCCCATCAGATTTTGCAACATGCTCTTTTCGTAATAAATAACTTAAATGCTGATTCATCCGGAAACACTGCAATGCTTCGCCATTGGTGCCCAGAGCAATTGAATGCAAAACCATTAGTAAAATGGAGGGACCTTCTTTCCGGACAATGGAAAGGTCCTGACCCCTTATTAACCAATGGGCGAGGGTATGCTTGTGTTTTTCCACAGGACGCGGACGCTCCGATTTGGGTTCCAGACAGACTAATTCGCCATGTCTCAGCTCCCCGGATACCAGAATCCCCCGCCACCGCGATCTCTAAAAAGGAAGAAACTCCCTCTTCCCCCGCTCCCTCCGCCAGCACGGGAAACGCCGCTGACCCCAGGACAGCTGACATTGGAGATCCCGGATAGGCGCGGATCGGAGCCACCCACTGGACAGATGTCACGACTTCAGATACAGGATATTGCACCCCCTGATTTTTTGCCTCGCAGGAATCCATTAGGACGCCCAGCTCAGTCAACCCAACAAGCCTCCTTGCCCACCTGGGGACAGATTAAAGCTCTCTGTCGCCAGGCACAGGGGATAGCTACCCTACAGGGATCGTCAGTCTCTCCTGAAAAGGTGTTTATTGCCATGCTTGCCTTGCTCTCTTGCCAGGTAAGCGCTGCTCCCATTCCAACCAAATATTGGGCGTTTCTCCCGGATCCTCCAACTTTCCAAGTTGTTACTTGGAACAGTGACCCCATACGAGTTAGTACAGACCAGCCTCGCCTTTTGGGAGGATCTTATACTTCCTATACAAAAGACCAATACCCTATTAATTTCAATTATACCTTTAAAGGACTAGCAGATGATTTTCCTGTCTGCTTTAATTTTCCTCCTGGCCTTACAGGAGACTTCTTTACCAAGACAGGATGCATTGGAGCCTCCACAAAAGCAGTTATGACAGATTCCCCAACCTCTAAATTTGCATCTATAGGGGATCGGTCTGCTTGGATATTACGAGCCCGTATGCCTGGGGTCCTTGGCCCCTATAAGTCTTTGTCTCTCAAAACTCCATCAGAATATCCAAATTGTGATGATGTTGCTCCCTCAGATGTTATTTGGAAAACTATAGATGATCATTCAGGATATCCGATTTGGAAATCTTGTATTTATAATTCGAGAGTAGATTACAATATGCCGGGAGGAAGAAATTGTGCGATTCAGGACTGGAGCAACCCAAATCCAGGTCAAGACCCTGAGTCTGACGATGACTTTATCAATAGATTGGATAATTGGAAAGAATATTCAATTTCTTGGCCGTTAGTTGCCACCAGACGGCATCATAACCAATTTGTTCCCCCTATGCTGTCTTATATAACTAGAGGTAAAACCTTTTGGCAGCCAGAAATTTGGAGAGCCCTTGCGGCTACCGCCCCTATTATTTTAATCCGACCAAAAAATACCTCTATTTACTCTATTTTAGCTTGTCTACCCTCTCCTTATGTTTTTCTTTTCACTAATGATTCTGAAAGACTTAACATACAATTGAATTATACAGGTGGACCCCATGTAGTGTCTTGTGAACAATGTATGCTTTCATCCTGTTTAACTCCTCAATATAAAGTTTGCTCTTTCATGGTTTTAAAACGTCCGCCCTATCTCATGGTACCTGTAACTGTAGCCACGTATTGGTATGATAACCATGGCCTAGCTGTACTGCAACAGCTACAAGATTTAATGCGAACACGACGGTTTGTGGGCTTACTTGTTTTGGGAATATCAGCTTTGATAACCGCAATTACTTCTGTTACTGTGGCGGCATTATCATTGTCTCAACAAGTGTATACTGCCCAATATGTTGACACCGTATCCAAAAATGTTTCTCTAACGCTGGCAACCCAGGAAATTATAGATAGGAAGCTAGAAATAAGGATTGATGCCTTAGAAGAAGCAGTAATGCATATTGGGAATGAATTACAGAGTCTGAAAATGAAATTGGCTCTTTCATGTCATGCCGATTACCGGTGGATATGTGTTACATCCCTGAAAGTAAATGAGACAGATTTTAAATGGGAGAGGGTCAAAAATCATATTTTAGGTGTCTGGAACAGCTCAGATATTAGTTTAGATTTAGGGAAACTTCATAATCAGATTCAGCCCTTGGAACACTCCCGATTAGATTTTACCGCCGCAGGAGAAGCCAATGACTTTTTCCACACCTTCTCTGACTTCATTTCTGGAAAAACTCTTCTGACTACTGTCTCTAGCTATGCTGCTGTGGGTGCCATAATCCTGCTCCTTGTAATCGTGCTTCCTTGTGTTGTCAGGACTCTTCGGCAGAGCATTCGGAATCTCGCGACTGAACTGCACCTAATTTTTTTAAAAAACTAATAAAGAAGGGGGAGTTGCCGGAAGCCAGTGTGAGGAATCCCACCCGTGACAAGGTCATGAGGAAGGAAGCTGACATACGCAAGGCGTGCTCAGACTTCAGGGACCCCTCTGGATATTCCTAAGCATGTACCCCAGCAAAAATCTGCCGGCTTTTGTGCTCTGCTTTTCCACTTTTCTGATATTCTCTGGAAAAAAGTCAATTCAGGGTTTTAGTCTTCTGCATTTGAAAGGGATGTTTCAGTTAAACCCCTCTGATAGCTCTCTAGTCTGCCTAACAGGTTCCCCAGACCTCTTACAGCTTGTGAATTGCTTACAGCCCCCCAACCGCGAGAGGCACAAAGCTTACAGCTTGTGAATTGCTTACAGCCCCCCAACCGCGGGAGGCACAAAGCTTAAAAGCATCTTAAAGATACAGAGCCTTTTCTAAAGAGTTAAAAATTATATTGGTAGAGGGTTTTCACTGTTGACTCAAGGATTGCTGCCAGACCTCCTTATTCTTTATCTTTTAGGCACCTGGAAGGATGTTAATGTAAGCAGGATGTAGAAAAAGATACATAGTAGTTTTGATGTTAGCAACACTAGACTTTTGAGTTAATTGCTTCTCTTTTGCTATAAATCACTGCACTCCCTCTACTTGTTATAAGTTGCTGTATCCTTGCTGTCTAAGAATGTAACTTTCTTTAGTGCTTTCCGAGAGTGGCACCAGACCTTGGGAAGATCAACACAAATAAGTCTTGTGGTTGACAAACCCTTATCAGAAAAAAGGCTGTAAAATGTTAATTGGCCCTTTTGGTTGGAAGATGATGTAAATTACCTAAGACTTGTGTATACAATTAGGTATGCAGAGAGAAAAGCCTGGTTTTGATAAGAGTCTGGACTGCTAACGCTGCATAACTTTGTGTTACCCATTGATCTCCATGTTTTATCAAAAGTATAAAAGGCCTTCTGAACAATAAAGGACGGGACCAGATTCTCAGACCAGTTTCTCGGACTAGTCTCGGCCTGGTGTCTTGGGAATATGGCTCCCCCCGTGTCTCTCTCTCTCTCTCTTTTTCTCTCCCTTTTCTTCCCTCTGCTCTTTACTTTAATTTCAGGCTGAATTTCCATCTGGGGCGCGGAGGCTCGCCAGGTCTACTTATTTGCCCTGGTTATTAAGATCCGCGAGAAAGGGAGCTTAAGGCGAGGCACCCTTAGATATTCAAGCGGGCACCGGTGGCCCAACGTAGATGGTGCAAATTCCTTGTCTGGAATTTTATTGGTCTTCCGCGTAAACCAAGCTATTCAGCCCTCTTTCTCCACTTAATCTTCCTACTGCACTACAGTTTCTTAATCTAATCTTATATTAATAAATAAACAAGTCTTTCCACGCCAACGCCGTCCACCCTTCGAATTCCCTGGATCCACCGGGGCTGGACCCCGGCAATACCCGTCTCCACTAGAGAGGAAGCACGATGGTCCCGCCCACATCCAGAGGAGCCCCATTTCCCCCTCGGAGCTCGAGATGAGGGATCCTTTCCCTGCTTTCAACGGGAAAGAATTCCCGGCGTTCCCGTCGCATCTCAAGAGGAGGCACTCTCAACAGGAAAGGCGAGAGGAACTCCATGGTCGTACCACCATTCCAAGAGTCCCCCAGATGTCTCAGTCCATTCCAGAGGAACCTCTTTGCCCTGCACTGGCTCATCTTTCACGCCGAGGATCGACTCACACCACGGTGGAACGTGGGACAGCCCTGTGGGAAAGCCTCGAGGGAAAACCACAGATCCTTTGATCCACGCGACGGGAAGCGTGACATTGCTGCTACAGCCTGGAAAGAAAACGCACGTGCATGCCCCCACTCGAGACGAGGCCTGACTCCCCTGCGGAGACTCCAGAAGTACCCAAAGATCCATGTCAGCCCCTGAGAGGAATCCTCGTTTCCGGCCCTGACTCCACACAAGGTTTTTGGCCCCGGTATCGACGGGAGAGGAATCCCGCGAGGCCCCCTAGCAACTCGCATGTGGACTGGCCTCTCCTGAGGCCACCAGGGCGGGTCCCTGAGGTCCCCGTCGTAACTCGAGAACACCTGCCCCAACTCGAGAAAATCCAGGAAGTTCTCCCTTCCAGGCGAGATGAGGCCTATTTCCGATGAGGCGTCTGGAGACTAATGACACCTAACCTCTGGAACTTCGAAAGGGTCTTTCACACCCTTGCTGCAACTCAAGAAGTTCACTTCCATACCCGTCTCCACTCGAGAGGAAGCAGGATGGTCCCGCGCACATCCAGAGGAGCCCCGTTTCCCCCTCGTAGCTCGAGATGAGGGATCCTTTGCCTGCTTTCAACGGGAAAGAATTCCCGGCGTTCCCGTCGCATCTCAAGAGGAGGCACTCTCAACAGGAAAGGCGAGAGGAACTCCATGGTCGTACCACCATTCCAAGACTCCCCCAGATGTCTCAGTCCATTCCAGAGGAAGCTCTTTGCCCTGCACTGGCTCATCTTTCACGCCGAGGATCGACTCACACCACGGTGGCACGTGGGACAGCCCTGTGGAAAGCCTCGAGGGAAAGCCTCGAGGGAAAACCACAGATCCTTTGATCCACGCGACGGGAAGCGTGACATTGCTGCTACAGCCTGGAAGGAAAGTGCACGTGCATGCCCCCTCACGAGACGAGGCCTGTCTCCCCTGGCGAGACTCCAGAAGTACCCAAAGATCCATATCAGCCCCTGAGAGGAATCCTCGGTTCTGGCCCTGACTCCACACAAGGTTTTTGGCCCCGGTATCGACGGGAGAGGAATCCCGAGAGGCCCCCTAGCAACTCGCATGGTGAGTGGCCACTCCTGAGGCCACCAGGGCGGGTCCCTGAGGTACCCGTCGTAACTCGAGAACACCTGCCGCAACTCGAGAAAATCCAGGAAGTTCTCCCTTCCAGGCGAGATGAGGCCTATTTCCGATGAGGCGTCTGGAGACTAATGACACCTAACCTCTGGAACTTCGAAAGGGTCTTTCACACCCTTGCTGCAACTCAAGAAGTTCACTGCCATACCCGTCTCCACTCGAGAGGAAGCACGATGGTCCCGCCCACATCCAGAGGAGCCCCGTTTCCCCCTCGTAGCTCGAGATGAGGGATCCTTTGCCTGCTTTCAACGGGAAAGAATTCCCGGCGTTCCCGTCGCATCTCAAGAGGAGGCACTCTCAACAGGAAAGGCGAGAGGAACTCCATGGTCGTACCACCATTCCAAGAGTCCCCCAGATGTCTCAGTCCATTCCAGAGGAACCTCTTTGCCCTGCACTGGCTCATCTTTCACGCCGAGGATCGACTCACACCACGGTGGCACGTGGGACAGCCCTGTGGGAAAGCCTCGAGGGAAAACCACAGATCCTTTGATCCACGCGAAGGGAAGCGTGACATTGCTGCTACAGCCTGGAAAGAAAACGCACGTGCATGCCCCCACTCGAGACGAGGCCTGACTCCCCTGCGGAGACTCCAGAAGTACCCAAAGATCCATGTCAGCCCCTGAGAGGAATCCTCGTTTCCGGCCCTGACTCCACACAAGGTTTTTGGCCCCGGTATCGACGGGAGAGGAATCCCGCGAGGCCCCCTAGCAACTCGCATGTGGACTGGCCTCTCCTGAGGCCACCAGGGCGGGTCCCTGAGGTCCCCGTCGTAACTCGAGAACACCTGCCGCATCTCGAGAAAATCCAGGAAGTTCTCCCTTCCAGGCGAGATGAGGCCTATTTCCGATGAGGCGTCTGGAGACTAATGACACCTAACCTCTGGAACTTCGAAAGGGTCTTTCACACCCTTGCTGCAACTCAAGAAGTTCACTTCCATACCCGTCTCCACTAGAGAGGAAGCAGGATGGTCCCGCCCACATCCAGAGGAGCCCCGTTTCCCCCTCGTAGCTCGAGATGAGGGATCCTTTGCCTGCTTTCAACGGGAAAGAATTCCCGGCGTTCCCGTCGCATCTCAAGAGGAGGCACTCTCAACAGGAAAGGCGAGAGGAACTCCATGGTCGTACCACCATTCCAAGAGTCCCCCAGATGTCTCAGTCCATTCCAGAGGAAGCTCTTTGCCCTGCACTGGCTCATCTTTCACGCAGAGGATCGACTCACACCATGGAGGCACGTGGGACAGCCCTGTGGGAAAGCCTCGAGGGAAAGCCTCGAGGGAAAACCACAGATCCTATGATCCACGCGACGGGAAGTGTGACATTGCTGCTACAGCCTAGAAGGAAAGCGCACGTGCATGCCCCCCTCGAGACGAGGCCTGACTCCCCTGGGGAGACTCCAGAAGTACCCAAAGATCCATGTCAGCCCCTGAGAGGAATCCTCGGTTCCGGCCCTGACTCCACACAAGGTTTTTGGCCCCGGTATCGACGGGAGAGGAATCCCGAGAGGCCCCCTAGCAACTCGCATAGGGACTGGCCTCTCCTGAGGCCACCAGGGCGGGTCCCAGAGGTCCCCGTCGTAACTCGAGAACACCTGCCGCAACTCGAGAAAATCCAGGAAGTTCTCCCTTGCAGGCGAGATGAGGCCTATTTCTGATGAGGCGTCTGGAGACTAATGACACCTAACCTCTGGAACTTCGAAAGGGTCTTTCACACCCTTGCTGCAACTCAAGAAGTTCACCGCCATACCCGTCTCCACTCGAGAGGAAGCACGATGGTCCCGCCCACATCCAGAGGAGCCCCGTTTCCCCCTCGTAGCTCGAGATGAGGGATCCTTTTCCTGCTTTCAACGGGAAAAAATTCCCGGCGTTCCCGTCGCATCTCAAGAGGAGGCACTCTCAACAGGAAAGGCGAGAGGAACTCCATGGTCGTACCACCATTCCAAGAGTCCCCCAGATGTCTCAGTCCACTCCAGAGGAAACTCTTTGCCCTGCACTGGCTCATCTTTCACGCCGAGGATCGACTCACACCACGGTGGCACGTGGGACAGCCCTGTGGAAAGCCTCGAGGGAAAGCCTCGAGGGAAAACCACAGATCCTTTGATCCACGCGACGGGAAGCATGACATTGCTGCTACAGCCTGGAAGGAAAGTGCACGTGCATGCCCCCTCACGAGACGAGGCCTGTCTCCCCTGGCGAGACTTCAGAAGTACCCAAAGATCCATATCAGCCCCTGAGAGGAATCCTCGGTTCTGGCCCTGACTCCACACAAGGTTATTGGCCCCGGTATCGACGGGAGAGGAATCCCGAGAGGCCCCCTAGCAACTCGCATGGTGAGTGGCCACTCCTGAGGCCACCAGGGCGGGTCCCTGAGGTCCCCGTCGTAACTCGAGAACACCTGCCGCAACTCGAGAAAATCCAGGAAGTTCTCCCTTCCAGGCGAGATGAGGCCTATTTCCGATGAGGCGTCTGGAGACTAATGACACCTAACCTCTGGAACTTCGAAAGGGTCTTTCACACCCTTGCTGCAACTCAAGAAGTTCACTGCCATACCCGTCTCCACTCGAGAGGAAGCACGATGGTCCCGCCCACATCCAGAGGAGCCCCGTTTCCCCCTCGTAGCTCGAGATGAGGGATCCTTTGCCTGCTTTCAACGGGAAAGAATTCCCGGAGTTCCCGTCGCATCTCAAGAGGAGGCACTCTCAACAGGAAAGGCGAGAGGAACTCCATGGTCGTACCACCATTCCAAGAGTCCCCCAGATGTCTCAGTCCATTCCAGAGGAACCTCTTTGCCCTGCACTGGCTCATCTTTCACGCCGAGGATCGACTCACACCACGGTGGCACGTGGGACAGCCCTGTGGGAAAGCCTCGAGGGAAAACCACAGATCCTTTGATCCACGCGAAGGGAAGCGTGACATTGCTGCTACAGCCTGGAAAGAAAACGCACGTGCATGCCCCCACTCGAGACGAGGCCTGACTCCCCTGCGGAGACTCCAGAAGTACCCAAAGATCCATGTCAGCAACTGAGAGGAATCCTCGTTTCCGGCCCTGACTCCACACAAGGTTTTTGGCCCCGGTATCGACGGGAGAGGAATCCCGCGAGGCCCCCTAGCAACTCGCATGTGGACTGGCCTCTCCTGAGGCCACCAGGGCGGGTCCCTGAGGTCCCCGTCGTAACTCGAGAACACCTGCCGCATCTCGAGAAAATCCAGGAAGTTCTCCCTTCCAGGCGAGATGAGGCCTATTTCCGATGAGGCGTCTGGAGACTAATGACACCTAACCTCTGGAACTTCGAAAGGGTCTTTCACACCCTTGCTGCAACTCAAGAAGTTCACTTCCATACCCGTCTCCACTAGAGAGGAAGCAGGATGGTCCCGCCCACATCCAGAGGAGCCCCGTTTCCCCCTCGTAGCTCGAGATGAGGGATCCTTTGCCTGCTTTCAACGGGAAAGAATTCCCGGCGTTCCCGTCGCATCTCAAGAGGAGGCACTCTCAACAGGAAAGGCGAGAGGAACTCCATGGTCGTACCACCATTCCAAGAGTCCCCCAGATGTCTCAGTCCATTCCAGAGGAAGCTCTTTGCCCTGCACTGGCTCATCTTTCACGCAGAGGATCGACTCACACCACGGAGGCACGTGGGACAGCCCTGTGGGAAAGCCTCGAGGGAAAGCCTCGAGGGAAAATCACAGATCCTTTGATCCACGCGACGGGAAGCGTGACATTGCTGCTACAGCCTGGAAGGAAAGCACACGTGCATGCCCCCACTCGAGACGAGGCCTGACTCCCCTGGGGAGACTCCAGAAGTACCCAAAGATCCATGTCAGCCCCTGAGAGGAATCCTCGGTTCCGGCCCTGACTCCACACAAGGTATTTGGCACCGGTATCGACGGGAGAGGAATCCCGAGAGGCCCCCTAGCAACTCGCATGGGGACTGGCCTTTCCTGAGGCCACCAGGGAGGGTCCCTGAGGTCCACGTCGTAACTCGAGAACACCTGCTGCAACTCGAGAAAATCCAGGAAGTTCTCCCTTCCAGGCGAGATGAGGCCTATTTCCGATGAGGCTTCTGGAGACTAATGACACCTAACTTCTGGAACTTCGAAAGGGTCTTTCACACCCTTGCTGCAACTCAAAAAGTTCACCGCCATACCCGTCTCCACTCGAGAGGAAGCACGATGGTCCCGCCCACATCCAGAGGAGCCCCGTTTCCCCCTCGTAGCTCGAGATGAGGGATCCTTTCCCTGCTTTCAACGGGAAAGAATTCCAGGCGTTCCCGTCGCATCTCAAGAGGAGGCACTCTCAACAGGAAAGGCGAGAGGAACTCCACGATCGTACCACCATTCCAAGAGTCCCCCAGATGTATCAGTCCATTCCAGAGGAACCTCTTTGCCCTGCACTGGCTCATCTTTCACGCCGAAGATCGACTCACACCACGGTGGCACGTGGGACAGCCCTGTGGGAAAGCCTGGAGGGAAAACCACAGATCCTTTGATCCATGGGTCGAGAAGCGTGACATTGCTGCTACAGCTTGGAAGGATAGCGCACGTGCATGCCCCCACTCGAGACGAGGCCTGACTCCCCTGCGGAGACTCCAGAAGTACCCAAAGATCCATGTCAGCCCCTGAGAGGAATCCTCGTTTCCGGCCCTGACTCCACACAAGGTTTTTGGCCCCGGTATCGACGGGAGAGGAATTCCGAGAGGCCCCCTAGCAACTCGCATGTGGACTGGCCTCTCCTGAGGCCACCAGGGCGCTTCTCTGAGGTCCCCGTCGTAACTCGAGAACACCTGCCGCATCTCGAGAAAATCCAGGAAGTTCTCCCTTCCAGGCGAGAAGAATCCTATTTCCGATGAGGCGTCTGGAGACTTATGACACCTAACCTCTGGAACTTCGAAAGGGTCTTTCACACCCTTGCTGCAACTCAAGAAGTTCACTTCCATACCCGTCTCCACTCGGGAGGAAGCAGGATGGTCCCGCCCACATCCAGAGGAGCCCCGTTTCCCCCTCGTAGCTCGAGATGAGGGATCCTTTGCCTGCTTTCAACGGGAAAGAATTCCCGGCGTTCCCATCGCATCTCAAGAGGAGGCACTCTCAACAGGAAAGGCGAGAGGAACTCCATGGTGGTACCACCATTCCAAGAGTCCCCCAGATGTCTCAGTACATTCCAGAGGAAGCTCTTTGCCCTGCACTGGCTCATCTTTCACGCCGAGGATCGACTCACACCACGGTGGCACGTGGGACAGCCCTGTGGGAAAGCCTCGAGGGAAAGCCTCGAGGGAAAACCACAGATCCTATGATCCACGCGACGGGAAGCGTGACATTGCTGCTACAGCCTGGAAGGAAAGTGCACGTGCATGCCCCCTCACGAGACGAGGCCTGTCTCCCCTGGCGAGACTCCAGAAGTACCCAAAGATCCATGTCAGCCCCTGAGAGGAATCCTCGGTTCTGGCCCTGACTCCACACAAGGTTTTTGGCCCCGGTATCGACGGGAGAGGAATCCCGAGAGGCCCCCTAGCAACTCGCATGGTGAGTGGCCACTCCTGAGGCCACCAGGGCGGGTCCCTGAGGTCCCCGTCGTAACTCGAGATCACCTGCCGCAACTCGAGAAAATCCAGGAAGTTCTCCCTTCCAGGCGAGATGAGGCCTATTTCCGATGAGGCGTCTGGAGACTAATGACACCTAACCTCTGGAACTTCGAAAGGGTCTTTCACACCCTTGCTGCAACTCAAGAAGTTCACCGCCATACCCGTCTCCACTCGAGAGGAAGCACGATGGTCCCGCCCACATCCAGAGGAGCCCCGTTTCCCCCTCGTATCTCGAGATGAGGGAACCTTTCCCTGCTTTAGACGGGAAAGAATTCCCGGCGTTCCCGTCGCATCTCAAGAGGAGGCACTCTCAACAGGAAAGGCGAGAGGAACTCCATGGTCATACCACCATTCCAGGAGTCCCCCAGATGTCTCAGTCCATTCCAGAGGAACCTCTTTGCCCTGCACTGGCTCATCTTTCACGCCGAGGATCGACTCACACCACGGTGGCACGTGGGACAGCCCTGTGGGAAAGCCTCGAGGGAAAGCCTCGAGGGAAAACCACAGATTCTTTGATCCACGAGACAGGAAGCGTGACATTGCTGCTACAGCCTGGAAGGAAAGCGCACGTGCATGCCCCCACTCGAGACGAGGCCTGACTCCCCTGGGGAGAATCCACAAGTACCCAAAGATCCATGTCAGCCCCTGAGAGGAATCCTCGGTTCCGGCCCTGACTCCACACAAGCTTTTTGGCCCCGGTATCGAAGGGAGAGGAATCCCGAGAGGCCCCCTAGCACCTCGCATGGGGACTGGCCTCTCCTGAGGCCACCAGGGCGGGTCCCTGAGGTCCCCGTCTTAACTCGAGAACACCTGCCGCAACTCGAGAAAATCCAGGAAGTTCTCCCTTCCAGGCGAGATGAGGCCTATTTCCGATGAGGCGTCTGGAGACTAATGACACCTAACCTTTGGAATTTCGAAAGGGTCTTTCACACCCTTGCTGCAACTCAAGAAGTTCACCGCCATACCCGTCTCCACTCGAGAGGAAGCACGATGGTCCCGCCCACATCCAGAGGAGCCCCGTTTCCCTCTCGGAGCTCGAGATGAGGGATCCTTTCCTGCTTTCAACGGGAAGGAATTCCCGGCGTTCCCGTCGCATCTCAAGAGGAGGCACTCTCAACAGGAAAGGCGAGAGGAACTCCATGGTCGTACCACCATTCCAAGAGTCCCCCAGATGTCTCAGTCCATTCCAGAGGAACCTCTTTGCCCTGCACTGGCTCATCTTTCACGCCGAGGATCGACTCACACCACGGAGGCACGTGGGACAGCCCTGTGGGAAAGCCTCGAGGGAAAGCCTCGAGGGAAAACCACAGATCCTTTGATGCACGCGACGGGAAGCGTGACATTGCTGCTACAGCCTGGAAGGAAAGCGCACGTGCATGCCCCCACTCGAGACGAGGCCTGTCTCCCCTGGCGAGACTCCAGAAGTACCCAAAGATCCATGTCAGCCCCTGAGAGGAATCCTCGGTTCCGGCCCTGACTCCACACAAGGTTTTTGGCCCCGGTATCGACGGGAGAGGAATCCCGAGAGGCCCCCTAGCAACTCGCATGGGGACTGGCCTCTCCTGAGGCCACCAGGGCGGGTCCCTGAGGTCCCCGTCGTAACTTGAGAACACCTGCCGCAACTCGAGAAAATCCTGGAAGTTCTCCCTTCCAGGCGAGATGAGGCCTATTTCCGATGAGGCGTCTGGAGACTAATGACACCTAACCTCTGGAACTTCGAAAGAGTCTTTCACACCCTTGCTGCAACTCAAGAAGTTCACCGCCATACCCGTCTCCACTCGAGAGGAAGCACGATGGTCCCGCCCACATCCAGAGGAGCCCCGTTTCCCCCTCGTAGCTGGAGATGAGGGATCCTTTCCCTGCTTTCAACGGGAAAGAATTCCCGGCATTCCCGTCGCATCTCAAGAGGAGGAACTCTCAACAGGAAAGGCGAGAGGAACTCCATGGTCGTACCACCATTCCAAGAGTCCTCCAGATGTCTCTGTCCATTCCAGAGGAACCTCTTTGCCCTGCACTGGCTCATCTTTCACGCCGAGGATCGACTCACACCACGGTGGCACGTGGGACAGCCCTGTGGGAAAGCCTCGAGGGAAAGCCTCGAGGCAAAACCACAGATCCTTTGATCCACGCGACGGGAAGCGTGACATTGCTGCTACAGCCTGGAAGGAAAGCGCACGTGCATGCCCCCACTCGAGACGAGGCCTGACTCCACTGGGGAGTCTCCAGACGTACCCAAAGATCCATGTCAGCCCATGAGAGGAATCCTCGGTTACGGCCCTGACTCCACACAAGGTTGTTGGCCCCGGTATCGACGGGAGAGGAATCCCGAGAGGCCCCCTAGCAACTCGCATAGGGACTGGCCTCTCCTGAGGCCACGAGGGCGGGTCCCTGAGGTCCCCGTCGTAACTCGAGAACACCTGCCGCAACTCGAGAAAATCCAGGAAGTTCTCCCTTCCAGGCGAGATGAGGCCTATTTCTGATGAGGCGTCTGGAGACTAATGACACCTAACCTCTGGAACTTCGAAAGGGTGTTTCACACCCTTGCTGCAACTCAAGAAGTTCACCGCCATACCCGTCTCCACTCGAGATGAAGCACGATGGTCCCGCCCACATCCAGAGGAGCCCCGTTTTCCCCTCGTAGCTCGAGATGAGGGATCCTTTCCCTGGTTTCAAAGGGAAAGAGTTCCCGGCGTTCCCGTCGCATCTCAAGAGGAGGCACTCTCAACAGGAAAGGCGAGAGGAACTCCATGGTCGTACCACCATTCAAGGAGTCCCGAAGATGTCTCAGTCCTTTCCAGAGGAACCTCTTTGCCCTGCACTGGCTCATCTTTAACGCCGAGGATCGACTCATACCACGGTGGCACGTGGGACAGCCCTGTGGGAAAGCCTCGAGGGAAAGCCTCGAGGGAAAACCACAGATCCTTTGATCCACGCGACAGGAAGCGTGACATTGCTGCTACAGCCTGGAAGGAAAGCGCACGTGCATGCCCCCACTCGAGACGAGGCCTGACTCCCCTGGGGAGACTCCAGAAGTACCCAAAGATCCATGTCAGCCCCTGAGAGGAATCCTCGGTTCCGGCCCTGACTCCACACAAGGTTTTTGGCCCCGGTATCGACGGGAGAGGAATCCCGAGAGGCCCCTTAGCAACTCGCATGGGGACTGGCCTCTCCTGAGGCCACCAGGGCGGGTCCCTGAGTTCCCCGTCGTAACTCGAGAACACCTGCCGCAACTCGAGAAAATCCAGGAAGTTCTCCCTTCCAGGCGAGATGAGGCCTATTTCCGATGAGGCGTCTGGAGACTAATGACACCTAACCTCTGGAACTTCGAAAGGGTCTTTCACACCCTTGCTGCAACTCAAGAAGTTCACCGCCATACCCGTGTCCACTCGAGAGGAAGCACGATGGTCCCGCCCACATCCAGAGGAGCCCCGTTTCCCCCTCGTAGCTCGAGATGAGGGATCCTTTCCCTGCTTTCAACGGGAAAGAATTCCCGGCGTTCCCGTCGCATCTCAAGAGGAGGCACTCTCAACAGGAAAGGCGAGAGGAACTCCATGGTCGTACCACCATTCCAAGAGTCCCCCAGATGTCTCAGTCCATTCCAGAGGAACCCCTTTGCCCTGCACTGGCTCATCTTTCACGCCGAGGATCGACTCACACCACGGTGGCACGTGGGACAGCCCTGTGGGAAAGTCTCCAGGGAAAACCACAGATTCTTTGATACACGCCACGGGAAGCGTGACATTGCTGCTACAGCCTGGAAGGAAAGCGCACGTGCATGCCCCCACTCGAGTCGAGGCCTGACTCCCCTGGGGAGACTCCAGAAGTACCCAAAGATCCATGTCAGCCCCTGAGAGGAATCCTCGGTTCCGGCCCTGACTCCACACAAGCTTTTTGGCCCCGGTATCGACGGGAGAGGAATCCCGAGAGGCCCCCTAGCACCTCGCATGGGGACTGGCCTCTCCTGAGGCCACCAGGGCGGGTCCCTGAGGTCCCCGTCTTAACTCGAGAACACCTGCCGCAACTCGAGAAAATCCAGGAAGTTCTCCCTTCCAGGCGAGATGAGGCCTATTTCCGATGAGGCGTCTGGAGACTAATGACACCTAACCTCTGGAAATTCGAAAGGGTCTTTCACACCCTTGCTGCAACTCAAGAAGTTCACCGCCATACCCGTCTCCACTCGAGAGGAAGCACGATGGTCCCGCCCACATCCAGAGGAGCCCCGTTTCCACCTCGTAGCTCGAGATGAGGGATCCTTTCCCTGCTTTCAACGGGAAAGTATTCCCGTCATTCCCGTCGCATCTCAAGAGGAGGCACTCTCAACAGGAAAGGCGAGAGGAACTCCATGGTCGTACCACCATTCCAAGAGTCCCCCAGATGTCTCAGTCCATTCCAGAGGAAACTCTTTGCCCTGCACTGGCTCATCTTTCATGCCGAGGATCGACTCACACCACGGTGGCACGTGGGACAGCCCTGAGGGAAAGCCTCAAGGGAAAGCCTCGAGGGAAAACCACAGATCCTTTGATCCACGCGAAGGGAAGCGTGACATTGCTGCTACAGCCTGGAAGGAAAGCGCACGTGCATGCCCCCACTCGAGACGAGGCCTGACTCCCCTGGGGAGACTCCAGAAGTACCCAAAGATCCATGTCAGCCCCTGAGAGGAATCCTCGGTTCCGGCACTGACTCCACACAAGGTTTTTGGCCCCGGTATCGACGGGAGAGGAATCCCGAGAGGCCCCCTAGCAACTCGCATGGGGACTGGCCTCTACTGAGGCCACCAGGGCGGGTCCCTGAGGTCCCCGTCGTAACTCGAAAACACCTGCCCCAACTCGAGAAAATCCAGGAAGTTCTCCCTTCCAGGCGAGATGAGGCCTATTTCCGATGAGGCGTCTGGAGACTAATGACACCTAACCTCTGGAACTTCGAAAGAGTCTTTCACACCCTTGCTGCAACTCAAGAAGTTCACCGCCATACCCGTCTCCACTCGAGAGGAAGCACGATGGTCCCGCCCACATCCAGAGGAGCCCCGTTTCCCCCTCGGAGCTCGAGATGAGGGATCCTTTCCCTGCTTTCAACGGGAAAGAATTCCCGGCGTTCCCGTCGCATCTCAAGAGGAGGCACTCTCAACAGGAAAGGCGAGAGGAACTCCATGGTCGTACCACCATTCCAAGAGTCCCCCAGATGTCTCAGTCCATTCCAGAGGAACCTCTTTGCCCTGCACTGGCTCATCTTTCACGCCGAGGATCGACTCACACCACGGTGGCACGTGGGACAGCCCTGTGGGAAAGCCTCGAGGGAAAGCCTCGAGGGAAAACCACAGATCCTTTGATCCACGCGACGGGAAGCGTGACATTGCTGCTACAGCCTGGAAGGAAAGCGCACGTGCATGCCCCCACTGGAGACGAGGCCTGACTCCACTGGGGAGTCTCCAGACGTACCCAAAGATCCATGTCAGCCCATGAGAGGAATCCTCGGTTACGGCCCTGACTCCACACAAGGTTGTTGGCCCCGGTATCGACGGGAGAGGAATCCCGAGAGGCCCCCTAGCAACTCGCATGGGGACTGGCCTCTCCTGAGGCCACCAGGGCGGGTCCCTGAGGTCCCCGTCGTAACTCGAGAACACCTGCCGCAACTCGAGAAAATCCAGGAAGTTCTCCCTTCCAGGCGAGAAGAGGCCTATTTCCGATGAGGCCTCTGGAGACTAATGACACCTAACCTCTGGAACTTCGAAAGGGTCTTTCACACCCTTGCTGCAACTCAAGAAGTTCACCGCCATACCCGTCTCCACTCGAGAGGAAGCACGATGGTCCCGCCCACATCCAGAGGAGCCCCGTTTTCCCCTCGTAGCTCGAGATGAGGGATCCTTTCCCTGGTTTCAAAGGGAAAGAGTTCCCGGCGTTCCCGTCGCATCTCAAGAGGAGGCACTCTCAACAGGAAAGGCGAGAGGAACTCCATGGTCGTACCACCATTCCAAAAGTCCCCCAGATATCTCAGTCCATTCCAGAGGAACCTCTTTGTCCTGCACTGGCTCATCTTTCACGCCGAGGATCGACTCACACCACGGTGGCACGTGGGACAGCCCTGTGGGAAAGCCTCGAGGGAAAACCACAGATCCTTTGATCCACGCAACGGGAAGCGTGACATTGCTGCTACAGCCTGGAAGGAAAGTGCACGTGCATGCCCCCACTCGAGACGAGGCCTGACTCCCCTGGGGAGACTCCAGAAGTACCCAAAGATCCATGTCAGCCCCTGAGAGGAATCCTCGGTTCCGGCCCTGACTCCATACAAGGTTTTTGGCCCCGGTATCGACGGGAGAGGAATCCCGAGAGGCCCCCTAGCAACTCGCATAGGGACTGGCCTCTCCTGAGGCCACCAGGGCGGGTTCCTGAGGTCCCCGTCATAACTCGAGAACACCTGCCTCAACTCGAGAAAATCCAGGAAGTTCTCCCTTCCAGGCGAGATGAGGCCTATTTCCTATGAGGCGTCTGGAGACTAATGACACCTAACCTCTGGAACTTCGAAAGGGTCTTTTACACCCTTGCTGCAACTCAAGAAGTTCACCACCATACCTGTCTCCACTAGAGAGGAAGCACGATGGTCCCGCCCACATCCAGAGGAGCCCCGTTTCCCCCTCGTAGCTCGAGATGAGGGATCCTTTTCCTGCTTTCAACGGGAAAGAATTCCCGGCGTTCCCGTCGCATCTCAAGAGGAGGCACTCTCAACAGGAAAGGCGAGAGGAACTCCATGGTCGTACCACCATTCCAAGAGTCCCCCAGATGTCTCAGTCCATTCCAGAGGAACCTCTTTGCCCTGCACTGGCTCATCTTTCACGCCGAGGATCGACTCACACCACGGTGGCACGTGGGACAGCCCTGTGGGAAAGCCTCGAGGGAAAGCCTCGAGGGATAACCACAGATCCTTTGATCCACGCGACGGGAAGCGTGACATTGCTGCTACAGCCTGGAAGGAAAGCGCACGTGCATGCCCCCACTCGAGACGAGGCCTGATTCCCCTGGGGGGACTCCAGAAGTACCCAAAGATCCATGTCAGCCCCTGAGAGGAATCCTCGGTTCCGGCCCTGACTCCATACAAAGTTTTTGGCCCCGGTATCGACGGGAGAGGAATCCCGAGAGGCCCCCTAGCAACTCGCATGGGGACTGGCCTCTCCTGAGGCCACCAGGGCGGGTCCCTGAGGTCCCCGTCGTAACTCGAGAACACCTGCCCCAACTCGAGAAAATCCAGGAAGTTCTCCCTTCCAGGCGAGATGAGGCCTATTTCCGATGAGGCGTCTGGAGACTAATGACACCTAACCTCTGGAACTTCGAAAGGGTCTTTCACACCCTTGCTGCAACTCAAGAAGTTCACCGCCATACCCGTCTCCACTCGAGAGGAAGCATGATGGTCCCGCCCACATCCAAAGGAGCCCCGTTTCACCCTCGGAGCTCGAGATGATGGATCCTTTCCCTGCTTTCAACGGGGAAGAATTCCCGGCGTTCCCGTCGCATCTCAAGAGGAGGCACTCTCAACAGGAAAGGCGAGAGGAACTCCATGGTCGTACCACCATTCCAAGAGTCCCCCAGATGTCTCAGTCCATTCCAGAGGAACCTCTTTGCCCTGCACTGGCTCATCTTTCACGCCGAGGATCGACTCACACCACGGTGGCACGTGGGACAACCCTGTGGGAAAGCCTCGAGGGAAAACCACAGATCCTTTGATCCACGCGACGGGAAGCGTGACATTGCTGCTACAGCCGGGAAGGAAAGCGCACGTGCATGCCCCCACTCGAGAAGAGTCCTAACTCCCCTGGGGAGACTCCAGAAGTACCCAAAGATCCATGTCAGCCCCTGAGAGGAATCCTCGGTTCCGGCCCTGACTCCACACAAGGTTTTTGGCCCCGGTATCGACGGGAGAGGAATCCCGAGAGCCCCCTAGCACCTCGCATGGGGACTGGCCTCTCCTGAGGCCACCAGGGCGGGTCCCTGAGGTCCCCGTCGTAACTCGAGAACACCTGCCGCAACTCGAGAAAATCCAGGAAGTTCTCCCTTTCAGGCGAGATGAGGCCTATTTCCGATGAGGCGTCTGGAGACTAATGACACCTAACCTCTGGAACTTCGAAAGGGTCTTTCACACCCTTGCTGCAACTCAAGAAGTTCGCCGCCATACCCGTCTCCACTCGAGAGGAAGCACGATGGTCCCGCCCACATCCAGAGGAGCCCCGTTTCCCCCTCGTATCTCGAGATGAGGGAACCTTTCCCTGCTTTAGACGGGAAAGAATTCCCGGCGTTCCCGTCGCATCTCAAGAGGAGGCACTCTCAACAGGAAAGGCGAGAGGAACTCCATGGTCGTACCACCATTCCAGGAGTCCCCCAGATGTCTCAGTCCATTCCAGAGGAACCTCTTTGCCCTGCACTGGCTCATCTTTCACGCCGAGGATCGACTCACACCACGGTGGCACGTGGGACAGCCCTGTGGGAAAGCCTCGAGGGAAAGCCTCGAGGGAAAACCACAGATTCTTTGATCCACGCGACAGGAAGCGTGACATTGCTGCTACAGCCTGGAAGGAAAGCGCACGTGCATGCCCCCACTCGAGACGAGGCCTGACTCCCCTGGGGAGAATCCAGAAGTACCCAAAGATCCATGTCAGCCCCTGAGAGGAATCCTCGGTTCCGGCCCTGACTCCACACAAGCTTTTTGGCCCCGGTATCGAAGGGAGAGGAATCCCGAGAGGCCCCCTAGCACCTCGCATGGGGACTGGCCTCTCCTGAGGCCACCAGGGCGGGTCCCTGAGGTCCCCGTCTTAACTCGAGAACACCTGCCGCAACTCGAGAAAATCCAGGAAGTTCTCCCTTCCAGGCGAGATGAGGCCTATTTCCGATGAGGCGTCTGGAGACTAATGACACCTAACCTTTGGAATTTCGAAAGGTTCTTTCACACCCTTGCTGCAACTCAAGAAGTTCACCGCCATACCCGTCTCCACTCGAGAGGAAGCACGATGGTCCCGCCCACATCCAGAGGAGCCCCGTTTCCCTCTCGGAGCTCGAGATGAGGGATCCTTTCCTGCTTTCAACGGGAAGGAATTCCCGGCGTTCCCGTCGCATCTCAAGAGGAGGCACTCTCAACAGGAAAGGCGAGAGGAACTCCATGGTCGTACCACCATTCCAAGAGTCCCCCAGATGTCTCAGTCCATTCCAGAGGAACCTCTTTGCCCTGCACTGGCTCATCTTTCACGCCGAGGATCGACTCACACCACGGAGGCACGTGGGACAGCCCTGTGGGAAAGCCTCGAGGGAAAGCCTCGAGGGAAAACCACAGATCCTTTGATGCACGCGACGGGAAGCGTGACATTGCTGCTACAGCCTGGAAGGAAAGCGCACGTGCATGCCCCCACTCGAGACGAGGCCTGTCTCCCCTGGCGAGACTCCAGAAGTACCCAAAGATCCATGTCAGCCCCTGAGAGGAATCCTCGGTTCCGGCCCTGACTCCACACAAGGTTGTTGGCCCCGGTATCGACGGGAGAGGAATCCCGAGAGGCCCCCTAGCAACTCGCATAGGGACTGGCCTCTCCTGAGGCCACCAGGGCGGGTCCCTGAGGTCCCCGTCGTAACTCGAGAACACCTGCCGCAACTCGAGAAAATCCAGGAAGTTCTCCCTTCCAGGCGAGATGAGGCCTATTTCTGATGAGGCGTCTGGAGACTAATGACACCTAACCTCTGGAACTTCGAAAGGGTCTTTCACACCCTTGCTGCAACTCAAGAAGTTCACCGCCATACCCGTCTCCACTCGAGATGAAGCACGATGGTCCCGCCCACATCCAGAGGAGCCCCGTTTTCCCCTCGTAGCTCGAGATGAGGGATCCTTTCCCTGGTTTCAAAGGGAAAGAGTTCCCGGCGTTCCCGTCGCATCTCAAGAGGAGGCACTCTCAACAGGAAAGGCGAGAGGAACTCCATGGTCGTACCACCATTCCAAGAGTCCCCCAGATATCTCAGTCCATTCCAGAGGAACCTCTTTGTCCTGCACTGGCTCATCTTTCACGCCGAGGATCGATTCACACCACGGTGGCACGTGGGACAGCCCTGTGGGAAAGCCTCGAGGGAAAACCACAGATCCTTTGATCCACGCGACGGGAAGCCTGACATTGCTGCTACAGCCTGGAAGGAAAGTGCACGTGCATGCCCCCACTCGAGACGAGGCCTGACTCCCCTGGGGAGACTCCAGAAGTACCCAAATATCCATGTCAGCCCCTGAGAGGAATCCTCGGTTCCGGCCCTGACTCCATACAAGGTTTTTGGCCCCGGTATCGACGGGAGAGGAATCCCGAGAGGCCCCCTAGCAACTCGCATAGGGACTGGCCTCTCCTGAGGCCACCAGGGCGGGTTCCTGAGGTCCCCGTCGTAACTCGAGAACACCTGCCGCAACTCGAGAAAATCCAGGAAGTTCTCCCTTCCTGGCGAGATGAGGCCTATTTCCTATGTGGCGTCTGGAGACTAATGACACCTAACCTCTGGAACTTCGAAAGGGTCTTTCACACACTTGCTGCAACTCAAGAAGTTCACCACCATACCCGTCTCCACTAGAGAGGAAGCACGATGGTCCCGCTCACATCCAGAGGAGCCCCGTTTCCCCCTCGTAGCTCGAGATAAGGGATCCTTTTCCTGCTTTCAACGGGAAAGAATTCCCGGCGTTCCCGTCGCATCTCAAGAGGAGGCACTCTCAACAGGAAAGGCGAGAGGAACTCCATGGTCGTACCACCATTCCAAGAGTCCCCCAGATGTCTCAGTCCATTCCAGAGGAACCTCTTTGCCCTGCACTGGCTCATCTTTCACGACGAGGATCGACTCACACCAGGGTGGCACGTGGGACAGCCCTGTGGGAAAGCCTCGAGGGAAAGCCTCGAGGGAAAACCACAGATCCTTTGATCCACGCGACAGGAAGCGTGACATTGCTGCTACAGCCTGGAAGGAAAGCGCACGTGCATGCCCCCACTCGAGACGAGGCCTGACTCCCCTGGGGGGACTCCAGAAGAACCCAAAGATCCATGTCAGCCCCTGAGAGGAATCCTCGGTTCCGGCCCTGACTCCATACAATGTTTTTGGCCCCGGTATCGACGGGAGAGGAATCCCGAGAGGCCCCCTAGCAACTCGCATGGGGACTGGCCTCTCCTGAGGCCACCAGGGCGGGTCCCTGAGGTCCCCGTCGTAACTCGAGAACACCTGCCGCAACTCGAGAAAATCCAGGAAGTTCTCCCTTCCAGGCGAGATGAGGCCTATTTCCGATGAGGCGTCTGGAGACTAATGACACCTAACCTCTGGAACTTCGAAAGGGTCTTTCACACCCTTGCTGCAACTCAAGAAGTTCACCGCCATACCCGTGTCCACTCGAGAGGAAGCACGATGGTCCCGCCCACATCCAGAGGAGCCCCGTTTCCCCCTCGTAGCTCGAGATGAGGGATCCTTTCCCTGCTTTCAACGGGAAAGAATTCCCGGCGTTCCCGTCGCATCTCAAGAGGAGGCACTCTCAACAGGAAAGGCGAGAGGAACTCCATGGTCGTACCACCATTCCAAGAGTCCCCCAGATGTCTCAGTCCATTCCAGAGGAACCCCTTTGCCCTGCACTGGCTCATCTTTCACGCCGAGGATCGACTCACACCACGGTGGCACGTGGGACAGCCCTGTGGGAAAGTCTCCAGGGAAAACCACAGATTCTTTGATACACGCCACGGGAAGCGTGACATTGCTGCTACAGCCTGGAAGGAAAGCGCACGTGCATGCCCCCACTCGAGTCGAGGCCTGACTCCCCTGGGGAGACTCCAGAAGTACCCAAAGATCCATGTCAGCCCCTGAGAGGAATCCTCGGTTCCGGCCCTGACTCCACACAAGCTTTTTGGCCCCGGTATCGACGGGAGAGGAATCCCGAGAGGCCCCCTAGCACCTCGCATGGGGACTGGCCTCTCCTGAGGCCACCAGGGCGGGTCCCTGAGGTCCCCGTCTTAACTCGAGAACACCTGCCGCAACTCGAGAAAATCCAGGAAGTTCTCCCTTCCAGGCGAGATGAGGCCTATTTCCGATGAGGCGTCTGGAGACTAATGACACCTAACCTCTGGAAATTCGAAAGGGTCTTTCACACCCTTGCTGCAACTCAAGAAGTTCACCGCCATACCCGTCTCCACTCGAGAGGAAGCACGATGGTCCCGCCCACATCCAGAGGAGCCCCGTTTCCACCTCGTAGCTCGAGATGAGGGATCCTTTCCCTGCTTTCAACGGGAAAGTATTCCCGTCATTCCCGTCGCATCTCAAGAGGAGGCACTCTCAACAGGAAAGGCGAGAGGAACTCCATGGTCGTACCACCATTCCAAGAGTCCCCCAGATGTCTCAGTCCATTCCAGAGGAAACTCTTTGCCCTGCACTGGCTCATCTTTCATGCCGAGGATCGACTCACACCACGGTGGCACGTGGGACAGCCCTGAGGGAAAGCCTCAAGGGAAAGCCTCGAGGGAAAACCACAGATCCTTTGATCCACGCGAAGGGAAGCGTGACATTGCTGCTACAGCCTGGAAGGAAAGCGCACGTGCATGCCCCCACTCGAGACGAGGCCTGACTCCCCTGGGGAGACTCCAGAAGTACCCAAAGATCCATGTCAGCCCCTGAGAGGAATCCTCGGTTCCGGCACTGACTCCACACAAGGTTTTTGGCCCCGGTATCGACGGGAGAGGAATCCCGAGAGGCCCCCTAGCAACTCGCATGGGGACTGGCCTCTACTGAGGCCACCAGGGCGGGTCCCTGAGGTCCCCGTCGTAACTCGAGAACACCTGCCCCAACTCGAGAAAATCCAGGAAGTTCTCCCTTCCAGGCGAGATGAGGCCTATTTCCGATGAGGCGTCTGGAGACTAATGACACCTAACCTCTGGAACTTCGAAAGAGTCTTTCACACCCTTGCTGCAACTCAAGAAGTTCACCGCCATACCCGTCTCCACTCGAGAGGAAGCACGATGGTCCCGCCCACATCCAGAGGAGCCCCGTTTCCCCCTCGGAGCTCGAGATGAGGGATCCTTTCCCTGCTTTCAACGGGAAAGAATTCCCGGCGTTCCCGTCGCATCTCAAGAGGAGGCACTCTCAACAGGAAAGGCGAGAGGAACTCCATGGTCGTACCACCATTCCAAGAGTCCCCCAGATGTCTCAGTCCATTCCAGAGGAACCTCTTTGCCCTGCACTGGCTCATCTTTCACGCCGAGGATCGACTCACACCACGGTGGCACGTGGGACAGCCCTGTGGGAAAGCCTCGAGGGAAAGCCTCGAGGGAAAACCACAGATCCTTTGATCCACGCGACGGGAAGCGTGACATTGCTGCTACAGCCTGGAAGGAAAGCGCACGTGCATGCCCCCACTGGAGACGAGGCCTGACTCCACTGGGGAGTCTCCAGACGTACCCAAAGATCCATGTCAGCCCATGAGAGGAATCCTCGGTTACGGCCCTGACTCCACACAAGGTTGTTGGCCCCGGTATCGACGGGAGAGGAATCCCGAGAGGCCCCCTAGCAACTCGCATGGGGACTGGCCTCTCCTGAGGCCACCAGGGCGGGTCCCTGAGGTCCCCGTCGTAACTCGAGAACACCTGCCGCAACTCGAGAAAATCCAGGAAGTTCTCCCTTCCAGGCGAGAAGAGGCCTATTTCCGATGAGGCCTCTGGAGACTAATGACACCTAACCTCTGGAACTTCGAAAGGGTCTTTCACACCCTTGCTGCAACTCAAGAAGTTCACCGCCATACCCGTCTCCACTCGAGAGGAAGCACGATGGTCCCGCCCACATCCAGAGGAGCCCCGTTTTCCCCTCGTAGCTCGAGATGAGGGATCCTTTCCCTGGTTTCAAAGGGAAAGAGTTCCCGGCGTTCCCGTCGCATCTCAAGAGGAGGCACTCTCAACAGGAAAGGCGAGAGGAACTCCATGGTCGTACCACCATTCCAAAAGTCCCCCAGATATCTCAGTCCATTCCAGAGGAACCTCTTTGTCCTGCACTGGCTCATCTTTCACGCCGAGGATCGACTCACACCACGGTGGCACGTGGGACAGCCCTGTGGGAAAGCCTCGAGGGAAAACCACAGATCCTTTGATCCACGCAACGGGAAGCGTGACATTGCTGCTACAGCCTGGAAGGAAAGTGCACGTGCATGCCCCCACTCGAGACGAGGCCTGACTCCCCTGGGGAGACTCCAGAAGTACCCAAAGATCCATGTCAGCCCCTGAGAGGAATCCTCGGTTCCGGCCCTGACTCCATACAAGGTTTTTGGCCCCGGTATCGACGGGAGAGGAATCCCGAGAGGCCCCCTAGCAACTCGCATAGGGACTGGCCTCTCCTGAGGCCACCAGGGCGGGTTCCTGAGGTCCCCGTCATAACTCGAGAACACCTGCCTCAACTCGAGAAAATCCAGGAAGTTCTCCCTTCCAGGCGAGATGAGGCCTATTTCCTATGAGGCGTCTGGAGACTAATGACACCTAACCTCTGGAACTTCGAAAGGGTCTTTTACACCCTTGCTGCAACTCAAGAAGTTCACCACCATACCTGTCTCCACTAGAGAGGAAGCACGATGGTCCCGCCCACATCCAGAGGAGCCCCGTTTCCCCCTCGTAGCTCGAGATGAGGGATCCTTTTCCTGCTTTCAACGGGAAAGAATTCCCGGCGTTCCCGTCGCATCTCAAGAGGAGGCACTCTCAACAGGAAAGGCGAGAGGAACTCCATGGTCGTACCACCATTCCAAGAGTCCCCCAGATGTCTCAGTCCATTCCAGAGGAACCTCTTTGCCCTGCACTGGCTCATCTTTCACGCCGAGGATCGACTCACACCACGGTGGCACGTGGGACAGCCCTGTGGGAAAGCCTCGAGGGAAAGCCTCGAGGGATAACCACAGATCCTTTGATCCACGCGACGGGAAGCGTGACATTGCTGCTACAGCCTGGAAGGAAAGCGCACGTGCATGCCCCCACTCGAGACGAGGCCTGACTCCCCTGGGGGGACTCCAGAAGTACCCAAAGATCCATGTCAGCCCCTGAGAGGAATCCTCGGTTCCGGCCCTGACTCCATACAAAGTTTTTGGCCCCGGTATCGACGGGAGAGGAATCCCGAGAGGCCCCCTAGCAACTCGCATGGGGACTGGCCTCTCCTGAGGCCACCAGGGCGGGTCCCTGAGGTCCCCGTCGTAACTCGAGAACACCTGCCCCAACTCGAGAAAATCCAGGAAGTTCTCCCTTCCAGGCGAGATGAGGCCTATTTCCGATGAGGCGTCTGGAGACTAATGACACCTAACCTCTGGAACTTCGAAAGGGTCTTTCACACCCTTGCTGCAACTCAAGAAGTTCACCGCCATACCCGTCTCCACTCGAGAGGAAGCATGATGGTCCCGCCCACATCCAAAGGAGCCCCGTTTCACCCTCGGAGCTCGAGATGATGGATCCTTTCCCTGCTTTCAACGGGGAAGAATTCCCGGCGTTCCCGTCGCATCTCAAGAGGAGGCACTCTCAACAGGAAAGGCGAGAGGAACTCCATGGTCGTACCACCATTCCAAGAGTCCCCCAGATGTCTCAGTCCATTCCAGAGGAACCTCTTTGCCCTGCACTGGCTCATCTTTCACGCCGAGGATCGACTCACACCACGGTGGCACGTGGGACAACCCTGTGGGAAAGCCTCGAGGGAAAACCACAGATCCTTTGATCCACGCGACGGGAAGCGTGACATTGCTGCTACAGCCGGGAAGGAAAGCGCACGTGCATGCCCCCACTCGAGAAGAGTCCTAACTCCCCTGGGGAGACTCCAGAAGTACCCAAAGATCCATGTCAGCCCCTGAGAGGAATCCTCGGTTCCGGCCCTGACTCCACACAAGGTTTTTGGCCCCGGTATCGACGGGAGAGGAATCCCGAGAGCCCCCTAGCACCTCGCATGGGGACTGGCCTCTCCTGAGGCCACCAGGGCGGGTCCCTGAGGTCCCCGTCGTAACTCGAGAACACCTGCCGCAACTCGAGAAAATCCAGGAAGTTCTCCCTTTCAGGCGAGATGAGGCCTATTTCCGATGAGGCGTCTGGAGACTAATGACACCTAACCTCTGGAACTTCGAAAGGGTCTTTCACACCCTTGCTGCAACTCAAGAAGTTCGCCGCCATACCCGTCTCCACTCGAGAGGAAGCACGATGGTCCCGCCCACATCCAGAGGAGCCCCGTTTCCCCCTCGTATCTCGAGATGAGGGAACCTTTCCCTGCTTTAGACGGGAAAGAATTCCCGGCGTTCCCGTCGCATCTCAAGAGGAGGCACTCTCAACAGGAAAGGCGAGAGGAACTCCATGGTCGTACCACCATTCCAGGAGTCCCCCAGATGTCTCAGTCCATTCCAGAGGAACCTCTTTGCCCTGCACTGGCTCATCTTTCACGCCGAGGATCGACTCACACCACGGTGGCACGTGGGACAGCCCTGTGGGAAAGCCTCGAGGGAAAGCCTCGAGGGAAAACCACAGATTCTTTGATCCACGCGACAGGAAGCGTGACATTGCTGCTACAGCCTGGAAGGAAAGCGCACGTGCATGCCCCCACTCGAGACGAGGCCTGACTCCCCTGGGGAGAATCCAGAAGTACCCAAAGATCCATGTCAGCCCCTGAGAGGAATCCTCGGTTCCGGCCCTGACTCCACACAAGCTTTTTGGCCCCGGTATCGAAGGGAGAGGAATCCCGAGAGGCCCCCTAGCACCTCGCATGGGGACTGGCCTCTCCTGAGGCCACCAGGGCGGGTCCCTGAGGTCCCCGTCTTAACTCGAGAACACCTGCCGCAACTCGAGAAAATCCAGGAAGTTCTCCCTTCCAGGCGAGATGAGGCCTATTTCCGATGAGGCGTCTGGAGACTAATGACACCTAACCTTTGGAATTTCGAAAGGTTCTTTCACACCCTTGCTGCAACTCAAGAAGTTCACCGCCATACCCGTCTCCACTCGAGAGGAAGCACGATGGTCCCGCCCACATCCAGAGGAGCCCCGTTTCCCTCTCGGAGCTCGAGATGAGGGATCCTTTCCTGCTTTCAACGGGAAGGAATTCCCGGCGTTCCCGTCGCATCTCAAGAGGAGGCACTCTCAACAGGAAAGGCGAGAGGAACTCCATGGTCGTACCACCATTCCAAGAGTCCCCCAGATGTCTCAGTCCATTCCAGAGGAACCTCTTTGCCCTGCACTGGCTCATCTTTCACGCCGAGGATCGACTCACACCACGGAGGCACGTGGGACAGCCCTGTGGGAAAGCCTCGAGGGAAAGCCTCGAGGGAAAACCACAGATCCTTTGATGCACGCGACGGGAAGCGTGACATTGCTGCTACAGCCTGGAAGGAAAGCGCACGTGCATGCCCCCACTCGAGACGAGGCCTGTCTCCCCTGGCGAGACTCCAGAAGTACCCAAAGATCCATGTCAGCCCCTGAGAGGAATCCTCGGTTCCGGCCCTGACTCCACACAAGGTTGTTGGCCCCGGTATCGACGGGAGAGGAATCCCGAGAGGCCCCCTAGCAACTCGCATAGGGACTGGCCTCTCCTGAGGCCACCAGGGCGGGTCCCTGAGGTCCCCGTCGTAACTCGAGAACACCTGCCGCAACTCGAGAAAATCCAGGAAGTTCTCCCTTCCAGGCGAGATGAGGCCTATTTCTGATGAGGCGTCTGGAGACTAATGACACCTAACCTCTGGAACTTCGAAAGGGTCTTTCACACCCTTGCTGCAACTCAAGAAGTTCACCGCCATACCCGTCTCCACTCGAGATGAAGCACGATGGTCCCGCCCACATCCAGAGGAGCCCCGTTTTCCCCTCGTAGCTCGAGATGAGGGATCCTTTCCCTGGTTTCAAAGGGAAAGAGTTCCCGGCGTTCCCGTCGCATCTCAAGAGGAGGCACTCTCAACAGGAAAGGCGAGAGGAACTCCATGGTCGTACCACCATTCCAAGAGTCCCCCAGATATCTCAGTCCATTCCAGAGGAACCTCTTTGTCCTGCACTGGCTCATCTTTCACGCCGAGGATCGATTCACACCACGGTGGCACGTGGGACAGCCCTGTGGGAAAGCCTCGAGGGAAAACCACAGATCCTTTGATCCACGCGACGGGAAGCCTGACATTGCTGCTACAGCCTGGAAGGAAAGTGCACGTGCATGCCCCCACTCGAGACGAGGCCTGACTCCCCTGGGGAGACTCCAGAAGTACCCAAATATCCATGTCAGCCCCTGAGAGGAATCCTCGGTTCCGGCCCTGACTCCATACAAGGTTTTTGGCCCCGGTATCGACGGGAGAGGAATCCCGAGAGGCCCCCTAGCAACTCGCATAGGGACTGGCCTCTCCTGAGGCCACCAGGGCGGGTTCCTGAGGTCCCCGTCGTAACTCGAGAACACCTGCCGCAACTCGAGAAAATCCAGGAAGTTCTCCCTTCCTGGCGAGATGAGGCCTATTTCCTATGTGGCGTCTGGAGACTAATGACACCTAACCTCTGGAACTTCGAAAGGGTCTTTCACACACTTGCTGCAACTCAAGAAGTTCACCACCATACCCGTCTCCACTAGAGAGGAAGCACGATGGTCCCGCTCACATCCAGAGGAGCCCCGTTTCCCCCTCGTAGCTCGAGATAAGGGATCCTTTTCCTGCTTTCAACGGGAAAGAATTCCCGGCGTTCCCGTCGCATCTCAAGAGGAGGCACTCTCAACAGGAAAGGCGAGAGGAACTCCATGGTCGTACCACCATTCCAAGAGTCCCCCAGATGTCTCAGTCCATTCCAGAGGAACCTCTTTGCCCTGCACTGGCTCATCTTTCACGACGAGGATCGACTCACACCAGGGTGGCACGTGGGACAGCCCTGTGGGAAAGCCTCGAGGGAAAGCCTCGAGGGAAAACCACAGATCCTTTGATCCACGCGACAGGAAGCGTGACATTGCTGCTACAGCCTGGAAGGAAAGCGCACGTGCATGCCCCCACTCGAGACGAGGCCTGACTCCCCTGGGGGGACTCCAGAAGAACCCAAAGATCCATGTCAGCCCCTGAGAGGAATCCTCGGTTCCGGCCCTGACTCCATACAATGTTTTTGGCCCCGGTATCGACGGGAGAGGAATCCCGAGAGGCCCCCTAGCAACTCGCATGGGGACTGGCCTCTCCTGAGGCCACCAGGGCGGGTCCCTGAGGTCCCCGTCGTAACTCGAGAACACCTGCCGCAACTCGAGAAAATCCAGGAAGTTCTCCCTTCCAGGCGAGATGAGGCCTATTTCCGATGAGGCGTCTGGAGACTAATGACACCTAACCTCTGGAACTTCGAAAGGGTCTTTCACACCCTTGCTGCAACTCAAGAAGTTCACCGCCATACCCGTGTCCACTCGAGAGGAAGCACGATGGTCCCGCCCACATCCAGAGGAGCCCCGTTTCCCCCTCGTAGCTCGAGATGAGGGATCCTTTCCCTGCTTTCAACGGGAAAGAATTCCCGGCGTTCCCGTCGCATCTCAAGAGGAGGCACTCTCAACAGGAAAGGCGAGAGGAACTCCATGGTCGTACCACCATTCCAAGAGTCCCCCAGATGTCTCAGTCCATTCCAGAGGAACCTCTTTGCCCTGCACTGGCTCATCTTTCACGCCGAGGATCGACTCACACCACGGTGGCACGTGGGACAGCCCTGTGGGAAAGTCTCGAGGGAAAACCACAGATCCTTTGATACACGCCACGGGAAGCGTGACATTGCTTCTACAGCCTGGAAGGAAAGCGCACGTGCATGCCCCCACTCGAGTCGAGGCCTGACTCCCCTGGGGAGACTCCAGAAGTACCCAAAGATCCATGTCAGCCCCTGAGAGGAATCCTCGGTTCCGGCCCTGACTCCACACAAGCTTTTTGGCCCCGGTATCGACGGGAGAGGAATCCCGAGAGGCCCCCTAGCACCTCGCATGGGGACTGGCCTCTCCTGAGGCCACCAGGGCGGGTCTCTGAGGTCCCCGTCTTAACTCGAGAACACCTGCCGCAACTCGAGAAAATCCAGGAAGTTCTCCCTTCCAGGCGAGATGAGGCCTATTTCCGATGAGGCGTCTGGAGACTAATGACACCTAACCTCTGGAAATTCGAAAGGGTCTTTCACACCCTTGCTGCAACTCAAGAAGTTCACCGCCATACCCGTCTCCACTCGAGAGGAAGCACGATGGTCCCGCCCACATCCAGAGGAGCCCCGTTTCCCTCTCGGAGCTCGAGATGAGGGATCCTTTCCTGCTTTCAACGGGAAGGAATTCCCGGCGTTCCCGTCGCATCTCAAGAGGAGGCACTCTCAACAGGAAAGGCGAGAGGAACTCCATGGTCGTACCACCATTCCTAGAGTCCCCCAGATGTCTCAGTCCATTCCAGAGGAACCTCTTTGCCCTGCACTGGCTCATCTTTCACGCCGAGGATCGACTCACACCACGGAGGCACGAGGGACAGCCCTGTGGGAAAGCCTCGAGGGAAAGCCTCGAGGGAAAACCACAGATCCTTTGATCCACGCGACGGGAAGCGTGACATTGCTGCTACAGCCTGGAAGGAAAGCGCACATGCATGCCCCCACTCGAGACGAGGCCTGTCTCCCCTGGCGAGACTCCAGAAGTACCCAAAGATCCATATAAGCCCCTGAGAGGAATCCTCGGTTCCGACCCTGACTCCACACAAGGTTTTTGGCCTTGGTATCGACGGGAGAGGAATCCCGAGAGGCCCCCTAGCACCTCGCATGGGGACTGGCCTCTCCTGAGGCCACCAGGGCGGGTCCCTGAGGTCCCCGTCGTAACTCGAGAACACCTGCCGCAACTCGAGAAAATCCAGGAAGTTCTCCCTTCCAGGCGAGATGAGGCCTATTTCCGATGAGGCGTCTGGAGACTAATGACACCTAACCTCTCGAACTTCGAAAGGGTCTTTCACACCCTTGCTGCAACTCAAGAAGTTCACCGCCATACCCATCTCCACTCGAGAGGAAGCACGATGGTCCCGCCCACATCCAGAGGAGCCCCGTTTCCCCCTCTTAGCTCGAGATGAGGGATCCTTTCCCTGCTTTCAACGGGAAAGAATTCCCGGTGTTCCCGTCGTATCTCAAGAGGAGGCACTCTCAACAGGAAAGGCGAGAGGAACTCCATGGTCGTACCACCATTCCAAGAGTCCCCCAGATGTCTCAGTCCATTCCAGAGGAACCTCTTTGCCCTGCACTGGCTAATCTTTCACGCCGAGGATCGACTCACACCACGGTGGCACGTGGGACAGCCCTGTGGGAAAGCCTCGAGGGAAAGCCTCGAGGGAATACCACAGATCCTTTGATCCACGCGACGGGAAGCGTGACATTGCTGCTACAGCCTGGAAGGAAAGCGCACGTGCATGCCCCCACTCGAGACGAGGCCTGTCTCCCCTGGCGAGACTCCAGAAGTACCCAAAGATCCATGTCAGCCCCTGAGAGGAATCCTCGGTTCCGGCCTTGACTCCACACAAGCTTTTTGGCCCCGGTATCGACGGGAGAGGAATCCCGAGAGGCCCCCTAGCACCTCGCATGGGGACTGGCCTCTCCTGAGGCCACCAGGGCGGGTCCCTGTGGTCCCCGTATTAACTCGAGAACACCTGCCGCAACTCGAGAAAATCCAGAAAGTTCTCCCTTCCAGGCGAGATGAGGCCTATTTCCGATGAGGCGTCTGGAGACTAATGACACCTAACCTTTGGAATTTCGAAAGGGTCTTTCACACCCTTGCTGCAACTCAAGAAGTTCACCGCCATACCCGTCTCCACTCGAGAGGAAGCACGATGGTCCCGCCCACATCCAGAGGAGCCCCGTTTCCCTCTCGGAGCTCGAGATGAGGGATCCTTTCCTGCTTTTAACGGGAAGGAATTCCCGTCGTTCCCGTCGCATCTCAAGAGGAGGCACTCTCAACAGGAAAGGCGAGAGGAACTCCATGGTCGTACCACCATTCCTAGAGTCCCCCAGATGTCTCAGTCCATTCCAAAGGAACCTCTTTGCCCTGCACTGGCTCATCTTTCACGCCGAGGATCGACTCACACCACGGAGGCACGTGGGACAGACCTGTGGGAAAGCCTCGAGGGAAAGCTTCGAGGGAAAACCACAGATCCTTTGATCCACGCGACGGGAAGCGTGACATTGCTGCTACAGCCTGGAAGGAAAGCGCACGTGCATGCCCCCACTCGAGACGTGGCCTGTCTCCCCTGGCGAGACTCCAGAAGTACCCAAAGATCCATATAAGCCCCTGAGAGGAATCCTCGGTTCCGACCCTGACTCCACACAAGGGTTTTGGCCTTGGTATCGACGGGAGAGGAATCCCGAGAGGCCCCCTAGCACCTCGCATGGGGACGGGCCTCTCCTGAGGCCACCAGGGCGGGTCCCTGAGGTCCCCGTCGTAACTCGAGAACACCTGCCGCAACTCGAGAAAATCCAGGAAGTTCTCCCTTCCAGGCGAGATGAGGCCTATTTCGGATGAGGCGTCTGGAGACTAATGACACCTAACCTCTGGAACTTCGAAAGGGTCTTTCACACCCTTGCTGCAACTCAAGAAGTTCACCGCCATACCCGTCTCCACTCGAGAGGAAGCACGATGGTCCCGCCCACATCCAGAGGAGCCCAGTTTCCCCCTCTTAGCTCGAGATGAGGGATCCTTTCCCTGCTTTCAACGGGAAAGTATTCCCGGTGTTCCCGTCGTATCTCAAGAGGAGGCACTCTCAACAGGAAAGGCGAGAGGAACTCCATGGTCGTACCACCATTCCAAGAGTCCCCCAGATGTCTCAGTCCATTCCAGAGGAACCTCTTTGCCCTGCACTGGCTCATCTTTCACGCCGAGGATCGACTCACACCACGGTGGCACGTGGGACAGCCCTGTGGGAAAGCCTCGAGGGAAAGCCTCGAGGGAATACCACAGATCCTTTGATCCACGCGACGGGAAGCGTGACATTGCTGCTACAGCCTGGAAGGAAAGCGCACGTGCATGCCCCCACTCGAGACGAGGCCTGACTCCCGTGGGGAGACTCCAGAAGTACCCAAAGATCCATGTCAGCCCCTGAGAGGAATCCTCGGTTCCGGCCCTGACTGCACACAAGGTTTTTGGCTCCGGTATCGACGGGAGAGGAATCCCGAGAGGCCCCCTAGCACCTCGCATGGGGACTGGCCTCTCCTGAGGCCACCAGGGCGGGTCCCTGAGGTCCCCGTCGTAACTCGAGAACACCTGCCGCAACTCGAGAAAATCCAGGAAGTTCTCCCTTCCAGGCGAGATGAGGCCTATTTCCGATGAGGCGTCTGGAGACTAATGACACCTAACCTCTCGAACTTCGAAAGGGTCTTTCACACCCTTGCTGCAACTCAAGAAGTTCACCGCCATACCCGTCTCCACTCGAGAGGAAGCACGATGGTCCCGCCCACATCCAGAGGAGCCCCGTTTCCCCCTCGTAGCTCAAGATGAGGGATCCTTTCCCTGCTTTCAACGGGAAAGAATTCCCGGCGTTCCCATCGCATCTCAAGAGGAGGCACTCTCAACAGGAAAGGCGAGAGGAACTCCATGGTCGTACCACCATTCCAAGAGTCCCCCAGATGTCTCAGTCCATTCCAGAGGAACCTCTTTGCCCTGCACTGGCTCATCTTTCACGCCGAGGATCGACTCACACCACGGTGGCACGTGGGACAGCCCTGTGGGAAAGCCTCGAGGGAAAACCACAGATCCTTTGATCCACGCCACGGGAAGCGTGACATTGCTGCTACAGCCTGTAAGGAAAGCGCACGTGCATGCCCCCACTCGAGACGAGGCCTGACTCCCCTGGGGAGACTCCAGAAGTACCCAAAGATCCATGTCAGCCCCTGAGAGGAATCCTCGGTTCCGGCCCTTACTCCACACAAGGTTTTTGGCCCCGGTATCGACGGGAGAGGAATCCCGAGAGGCCCCCTAGCACCTCGCATGGGTACTGGCCTATCCTGAGGCCACCAGGGCGGGTCCCTGAGGTCCCCGTCGTAACTCGAGAACACCTGCCGCAACTCGAGAAAATCCAGGAAGTTCTCCCTTCCAGGCGAGATGAGGCCTATTTCCGATGAGTCGTCTGGAGACTAATGACACCTAACCTCTGGAAATTCGAAAGGGTCTTTCACACCCTTGCTGCAACTCAAGAAGTTCACCGCCATACCCGTCTCCACTCGAGAGGAAGCACGATGGTCCCGCCCACATCCAGAGGAGCCCCGTTTCCCCCTCGTAGCTCGAGATGAGGGATCCTTTCCCTGCTTTCAACGGGAAAGAATTCCCGGTGTTCCCGTCGCATCTCAAGAGGAGGCACTCTCAACAGGAAAGGCGAGAGGAACTCCATGGTCCTACCACCATTCCTAGAGTCCCCCAGATGTCTCAGTCCATTCCAGAGGAACCTCTTTGCCCTGCACTGGCTCATCTTTCACGCCGAGGATCGACTCACACCACGGAGGCACGTGGGACAGCCCTGTGGGAAAGCCTCGAGGGAAAGCCTCGAGGGAAAACCACAGATCCTTTGATCCACGCGACGGGAAGCGTGACATTGCTGCTACACCCTGGAAGGAAAGCGCACGTGCATGCCCCCACTCGAGACGAGGCCTGACTCCCGTGGGGAGACTCCAGAAGTACCCAAAGATCCATATAAGCCCCTGAGAGGAATCCTCGGTTCCGGCCCTGACTGCACAAAAGGTTTTTGGCCCCGGTATCGACGGGAGAGGAATCCCGAGAGGCCCCCTAGCACCTCGCATGGGGACTGGCCTCTCCTGAGGCCACCAGGGCGGGTCCCTGAGGTCCCCGTCGTAACTCGAGAACACCTGCCGCAACTCGAGAAAATCCAGGAAGTTCTCCCTTCCAGGCGAGATGAGGCCTATTTCCGATGAGGCGTCTGGAGACTAATGACACCTAACCTCTCGAACGTCGAAAGGGTCTTTCACACCCTTACTGCAACTCAAGAAGTTCACCGCCATACCCGTCTCCACTCGAGAGGAAGCACGATGGTCCCGCCCACATCCAGAGGAGCCCCGTTTCCCCCTCGTAGCTCAAGATGAGGGATCCTTTCCCTGCTTTCAACGGGAAAGAATTCCCGGCGTTCCCGTCGCATCTCAAGAGGAGGCACTCTCAACAGGAAAGACGAGAGGAACTCCATGGTCGTACCACCATTCCAAGAGTCCCCCAGATGTCTCAGTCCATTCCAGAGGAACCTCTTTGCCCTGCACTGGCTCATCTTTCACGCCGAGGATCGACTCACACCACTGTGGCACGTGGGACAGCCCTGTGGGAAAGCCTCGAGGGAAAACCACAGATCCTTTGATCCACGCCACGGGAAGCGTGACATTGCTGCTACAGCCTGGAAGGAAAGCCCACGTGCATGCCCCCACTCGAGACGAGGCCTGACTCCCCTGGGGAGACTCCAGAAGTACCCAAAGATCCATGTCAGCCCCTGAGAGGAATACTCGGTTCCGGCCCTGACTCCACACAAGGTTTTTGGCCCCGGTATCGACGGGAGAGGAATCCCGAGAGGCCCCCTAGCACCTCGCATGGGTACTGGCCTCTCCTGAGGCCAGCAGGGCGGGTCCCTGAGGTCCCCGTCGTAACTCGAGAACACCTGCCGCAACTCGAGAAAATCCAGGAAGTTCTCCCTTCCAGGCGAGATGAGGCCTATTTCCGATGAGTCGTCTGGAGACTAATGACACCTAACCTCTGGAAATTCGAAAGGGTTTTTCAAACCCTTGCTGCAACTCAAGAAGTTCACCGCCATACCCGTCTCCACTCGAGAGGAAGCACGATGGTCCCGCCCACATCCAGAGGAGCCCCGTTTCCCCCTCGTAGCTCGAGATGAGGGATCCTTTCCCTGCTTTCAACGGGAAAGAATTCCCGGCGTTCCCGTCGCATCTCAAGAGGAGGCACTCTCAACAGGAAAGGCGAGAGGAACTCCATGGTCGTACCACCATTCCAAGAGTCCCCCAGATGTCTCAGTCCATTCCAGAGGAACCTCTTTGCCCTGTACTGGCTCATCTTTCACGCCGAGGATCGACTCACACCACGGTGGCACGTGGGACAGCCCTGTGGGAAAGCCTCGAGGGAAAACCACAGATCCTTTGATCCACGCCACGGGAAGCGTGACATTGCTGCTACAGCCTGGAAGTAAAGCGCACGTGCATGCCCCGACTCGAGACGAGGCCTGACTCCCCTGGGGAGACTCCAGAAGTACCCAAAGATCCATGTCAGCCCCTGAGAGGAATCCTCGGTTCCGGCCCTGACTCCACACAAGGTTTTTGACACCGGTATCGACGGGAGAGGAATCCCGAGAGGCCCCCTAGCAACTCGCATGGGGACTGGCCTCTCCTGAGGCCACCAGGGCGGGTCCCTGAGGTCCCCGTTGTAACTCGAGAACACCTGCCGCAACTCGAGAAAATCCAGGAAGTTCTCCCTTCCAGGCGAGATGAGGCCTATTTCCGATGAGGCGTCTGGAGACTAATGACACCTAACCTCTGGGACTTCGAAAGGGTCTTTCACACCCTTGCTGCAACTCAAGAAGTTCACCGCCATACCCGTCTCCACTCGAGAGGAAGCACGATGGTCCCGCCCACATCCAGAGGAGCCCCGTTTCCCCCTCGTGGCTCGAAATGAGGGATCCTTTCCCTGCTTTCAACGGGAAAGAATTCCCGGCGTTCCCGTCGCATCTCAAGAGGTGGCACTCTCAACAGGAAAGGCGAGAGGAACTCCATGGTCGTACCACCATTCCACGAGTCCCCCAGATGTCTCAGTCCATTCCAGAGGAACCTCTTTGCCCTGCACTGGCTCATCTTTCACGCCGAGGATCGACTCACACCACGGTGGCACGTGGGACAGCCCTGTGGGAAAGCCTCGAGGGAAAACCACAGATCCTTTGATCCACGCGACGGGAAGCGTGACATTGCTGCTACAGCCTGGAAGGAAAGCGCACGTGCATGCCCCCACTCGAGACGAGGCCTGACTCCCCTGGGGAGACTCCAGAAGTACCCAAAGATCCATGTCAGCCCCTGAGAGGAATCCTCGGTTCCGGCCCTGACTGCACACAAGGTTTTTGGCCCCGGTATCGACTGGAGAGGAATCCCGATAGGCCCCCTAGCACCTCGCATGGGGACTGGCCTCTCCTGAGGCCACCAGAGCGGGTCCCTGAGGTCCCCGTCGTAACTCGAGAACACCTGCCGCAACTCGAGAAAATCCAGGAAGTTCTCCCTTCCAGGCGAGATGAGGCCTATTTCCGATGAGGCGTCTGGAGACTAATGACACCTAACCTCTGGAAATTCGAAAGGGTCTTTCACAACCTTGCTGCAACTCAAGAAGTTCACCGCCATACCCGTCTCCACTCGAGAGGAAGCACGATGGTCCCGCCCACATCCAGAGGAGCCCCGTTTCCCCCTCGTAGCTCGAGATGAGGGATCCTTTCCCTGCTTTCAACGGGAAAGAATTCCCAGCGTTCCCGTCGCATCTCAAGAGGAGGCACTCTCAACAGGAAAGGCGAGAGGAACTCCATGGTCGTACCACCATTCCAAGAGTCCCCCAGATGTCTCAGTCCATTCCAGAGGAACCTCTTTGCCCTGCACTGGCTCATCTTTCACGCCGAGGATCGACTCAAACCACGGTGGCACGTGGGACAGCCCTGTGGGAAAGCCTCGAGGGAAAACCACAGATCCTTTGATCCACGCCACGGGAAGCGTGACATTGCTGCTACAGCCTGGAAGGAAAGCGCACGTGCATGCCCCCACTCGAGACGAGGCCTGACTCCCCTGGGGAGACTCCAGAAGTACCCAAAGATCCATGTCAGCCCCTGAGAGGAATCCTCGGTTACGGCCCTGACTCCACGCAAGGTTTTTGGCCCCGGTATCGACGGGAGAGGAATCCCGAGAGGCCCCGTAGCAAATCGCATGGGGACTGGCCTCTTGAGGCAACCAGGGCGGGTCCCTGAGGTCCCCGTCGTAACTCGAGAACACCTACCGCAACTCGAGAAAATCAAGGAAGTTCTCCCTTGCAGGCGAGATGAGGCCTATTTCCGATGAGGCGTCTGGAGACTAATGACACCTAACCTCTGGAACTTCGAAAGGGTCTTTCACACACTTGCTGCAACTCAAGAAGTTCACCGCCATACCCGTCTCCACTCGAGAGGAAGCACGATGGTCCCACCCACATCCAGAGGAGCCCCGTTTCCCCCTCGTAGCTCGAGATGAGGGATCCTTTCCCTGCTTTCAACGGGAAAGAATTCCCGGCGTTCCCGTCGCATCTCAAGAGGAGGCACTCTCAACAGGAAAGGCGAGAGGAACTCCATGGTCGTACCACCATTCCAAGAGTCCCCCAGATGTCTCAATCCATTCCAGAGGAACCTCTTTGCCCTGCACTGGCTCATCTTTCACGTCGAGGATCGACTCACACCACGGTGGCACGTGGCACAGCCATGTGGGAAAGCCTCGAGGGAAAGCCTCGAGGGAAAACCACAGATCCTTTGATCCACGCGACGGGAAGCGTGACATTGCTGCTACAGCCTGGAAGGAAAGCGCACGTGCATGCCCCCACTCGAGACGAGGCCTGAATCCCCTGGGGAGACTCCAGAAGTACCCAAAGATCCATGTCAGCCCCTGAGAGGAATCCTCGTTTCCGGCCCTGGCTGCACACAAGGTTTTTGGCCCCGGTATCGACGGGAGAGGAATCCCGAGAGGCCCCCTAGCACCTCGCATGGGGACTGGCCTCTCCTGAGGCCACCAGGGCGGGTCCCTGAGGTCCCCGTCGTAACTCGAGAACACCTGCCGCAACTCGAGAAAATCCAGGAAGTTCTCCCTTCCTGGCGAGATGAGGCCTATTTCCGATGAGGCGTCGGGAGACTAATGACACCCAACCTCTGGAACTTCGAAAGGGTCTTTCACACCCTTGCTGCTACTCAAGAAGTTCACCTCCTTGCCCGTCTCCACTCGAGAGGAAGCACGATGGTCCCGCCCACATCCAGAGGAGCCCCGTTTCCCCCTCGTAGCTAGAGATGAGGGATCCTTTCCCTGCTTTCAACGGGAAAGAATTCCCGGCATTCCCGTCGCATCTCAAGAGGAGGCACTCTCAACAGGAAAGGCGAGAGGAACTCCATGGTCGCACCACCATTCCAAGAGTCCCCCAGATGTCTGAGTCCATTCCAGAGGAACCTCCTTGCCCTGCACTGGCTCATCTTTCATGCCGAGGATCGACTCACACCACGGTGGCACGTGGGACAGCCCTGTGGGAAAGCCTCGAGGGAAAGCCTCGAGGGAAAACCACAGATCCTTTGATGCACGCGACGGGAAGCGTGACATTGCTGCTACAGCCTGGAAGGAAAGCACACGTGCATGCCCCCACTCGAGACGAGGCCTGACTCCCCTGGGGAGACTCCAGAAGTACCCAAAGATCCATGTCAGCCCCTGAGAGGAATCCTCGGTTCCGGCCCTGACTCCACACAAGGTTTTTGGCCCCGGTATCGACGGGAGAGGAATCCCGAGAGGCCCCCTAGCAACTCGCATGGGGACTGGCTGTTCTTGAGGCCACCAGGGCGGGTCCCTGAGATCCCCGTCGTAACTCGAGAACACCGGCCGCAACTCCAGAAAATCCAGGAAGTTCTCCCTTCCAGGCGAGATGAGGCCTATTTCCGATGAGGCGTCTGGAGACTAATGACACCTAACCTCTGGAACTTCGAAAGGGTCTTTCACACCCTTGCTGCAACTCAAGAAGTTCACCGCCATACCCGTCTCCACTCGAGAGGAAGCACGATGGACCCGCCCACATCCAGAGGAGCCCCGTTTCCCCCTCGGAGCTCGAGATGAGGGATCCTTTCCCTGCTTTCAACGGGAAAGAATTCCCGGCGTTCCCGTCGCATCTCAAGAGGAGGCACTCTCAACAGGAAAGGCGAGAGGAACTCCATGGTCGTACCACCATTCCAAGAGTCCCCCAGATGTCTCAGTCCATTCCAGAGGAACCTCTTTGCCCTGCACTGGCTCATCTTTGACGCCGAGGATCGACTCACACCACGGTGGCACGTGGGACAGCCCTGCGGGAAAGCCTCGAGGGAAAGCCTCGAGGGAAAACCACAGATCCTTTGATGCACGCGACCGGAACCGTGACATTGCTGCTACAGCCTGGAAGGAAAGGGCACGTGCATGCCCCCACTCGAGACGAGGCCTGACTCCCCTGGGGAGACTCCAGAAGTACCCAAAGATCCATGTCACCCCTGTGAGGAATCCTCGGTTCCGGCCCTGACTCCACACAAGGTTTTTGGCCCTAGTATCGACGGGAGAGGAATCTCGAGAGGCCCCCTAGCAACTCGCATGGGGACTGGCCTCTCCTGAGGCCATCAGGGCGGGTCCCTTTGGTACCCGTCGTAACTCGAGAACACCTGCCGCACCTCGAGAAAATCCAGGAAGTTCTCCCTTCCAGGCGAGATGAGGTCTATTTCCGATGAGGCATCTGGAGACTGACACGTAACCTCTGGAACTTCGAAAGGGTCTTTCACACCCTTGCTGCAACTCAAGAAGTTCACCGCCATACCCGTCTCCACTCGAGAGGAAGCACGATGGTCCCACCCACATCCAGAGGAGCCCCGTTTCCCCCTCGTAGCTCGAGATGAGGGATCCTTTCCCTGCTTTCAACGGGAAAGAATTCCCGGCGTTCCCGTCGCATCTCAAGAGGAGGCACTCTCAACAGGAAAGGCGAGAGGAACTCCATGGTCGTACCACCATTCCAAGAGTCCCCCAGATGTCTCAGTCCATTCCAGAGGAACCTCTTTGCCCTGCCCTGGCTCATCTTTCACGCCGAGGATCGACTCACACCACGGTGGAACGTGGGACAGCCCTGCGGGAAAGCCTCGAGGGAAAGCCTCGAGGGAAAACCACAGATCCTTTGATGCACGCGACGGGAAGCGTGACATTGCTGCTACAGCCTGGAAGGAAAGCGCACGTGCATGCCCCCACTCGAGACGAGGCCTGACTCCCCTGGGGAGACTCCAGAAGTACCCAAAGATCCATATCACCCCTGAGAGGAATCCTCGGTTCCGGCCCTGACTCCACACAAGGTTTTTGGCCCCGGTATCGACGGGAGAGGAATCCCGAGAGGCCCCCTAGCAACTCGCATGGGGACTGGCCTCTCCTGAGGCCACCAGGGCGTGTCTCTGAGGTCCCCGTCATAACTCGAGAACACCTGCCGCAACTCAAGAAAATCCAGGAAGTTCTCCCTTCCAGGCGAGATGAGGCGTATTTCTGATGAGGCGTCTGGAGACTAATGACACCTAAACTCAGGAACTTCGAAAGGGTCTTTCACACCCTTGCTGCAACTCAAGAAGTTCACCGCCATACCCGTCTCCACTCGAGAGGAAGCACGATGGTCCCGCCCACATCCAGAGGAGCCCCGTTTCCCCCTCGGAGCTCGAGATGTGGGATCCTTTCCCTGCTTTCAACGGGAAAGAATTCCCGGCGTTCCCGTCGCATCTCAAGAGGAGGCACTCTCAACAGGAAAGGCGAGAGGAACTCCAGGGTCGTACCACCATTCCAAGAGTCCCCCAGATGTCTCAGTCCATTCCAGAGGAACCTCTTTGCCCTGCACTGGCTCATCTTCCACGCCGAGGATCGACTCACACCACGGTGGCACGTGGGACAGCCCTGTGGGAAAGCCTCGAGGGAAAGCCTCGAGGGAAAACCACAGATCCTTTGATCCACGCGACGGGAAGCGTGACATTGCTGCTACAGCCTGGAAGGAAAGCGCACGTGCATGCCCCCACTGGAGACGAGGCCTGACTCCCCTGGGGAGACTCCAGAAGTACCCAAAGATCCATGTCAGCCCCTGAGAGGAATCCTCGGTTCCGGCCTTGACTCCACACAAGGTTTTTGGCCCCGGTATCGACGGGAGAGGAATCCCGAGAGGCCCCCTAGCAACTCGCATGGGGACTGGCCTCTCCTGAGGCCACCAGGGCGGGTCCCTGAGGTCCCCGTCGTAACTCGAGAACACCTGCCGCAAATCGAGAAAATCCAGGAAGTTCTCCCTTCCAGGCGAGATGAGGCCTATTTCCGATGAGGCGTCTGGAGACTAATGACACCTAACCTCTGGAACTTCGAAAGGGTCTTTCACACCCTTGCTGCAACTCAAGAAGTTCAGCGCCATACCCGTGTCCACTCGAGAGGAAGCACGATGGTCCCGCCCACATCCAGAGGAGCCCCGTTTCACCCTCGTAGCTCGAGATGAGGGATCCTTTCCCTGCTTTCAACGGGAAAGAATTCCCGGCGTTCCCGTCGCATCTCAAGAGGAGGCACTCTCAACAGGAAAGGCGAGAGGAACTCCATGGTCGTACCACCATTCCAAGAGTCGCCCAGATGTCTCAGTCCATTCCAGAGGAACCTCTTTGCCCTGCACTGGCTCATCTTTCACGCCGAGGATCGACTCACACCACGGTGGCACGTGGGACAGCCCTGCTGGAAAGCCTCGAGGGAAAACCACAGATCCTTTGATCCACGCGACGGGAAGCGTGACATTGCTGCTACAGCCTGGAAGGAAAGCACACGTGCATGCCCCCAATCGAGAAGAGGCCTGACTCCCCTGGTGGGACTCCAGAAGTACCCAAACATCCATGTCAGCTCCTGAGAGGAATCCTCGGTTCCAGCCCTGACTCCACACAAGGTTTTTGGACCCGGTATCAACGGGAGAGGAATCCCGAGAGGCCCCCTAGCAACTTGCATGGGGACTGGCCTCTCCTGAGGCCACCAGGGCGGGTCCCTGAGGTCCCCGTCGTAACTCGAGAACACCGGCCGCACCTCGAGAAAATCCGGGATGTTCTCCCTTCCAGGCGAGATGAGGCCTATTTCCGATGAGGCGTCTGGAGACTAATGACACCTAACCTCTGGAACTTCGAAAGGGTCTTTCACACCCTTGCTGCAACTCAAGAAGTTTACCGCCATACCCGTCTCCACACGAGAGAAAGCACGATGGTCCCGCCCACATCCAGAGGAGCCCCGTTTCCCCCTCGGAGCTCGAGATGAGGGATCCTTTCCCTGCTTTCAACGGGAAAGAATTCCCGGCATTCCCGTCGCATCTCAAGAGGAGGCACTCTCAACAGGAAAGGCGAGAGGAACTCCATGGTCGTACCACCATTCCAAGAGTCCCCCAGATGTCTCAGTCCATTCCAGAGGAACCTCTTTGCCCTGCACTGGCTCATCTTTCACGCCGAGGATCGACTCACACCACGGTGGCACGTGGGACAGCCCTGTGGGAAAGCCTCGAGGGAAAGCATCGAGGGAAAACCACAGATCCTTTGATCCACAAGACGGGAAGCGTGACATTGCTGCTACAGCCTGGAAGGAAAGCGCACGTGCATGCCTCCACTCGAGACGAGGCCTGACTCCCCTGGGGAGACTCTAGAAGTACCCAAAGATCCATGTCAGCCCCTGAGAGGAATCCTCGGTTCCGGCCCTGACTCCACACAAGGTTTTTGGCCCCGGTATCGACGGGAGAGGAATCCCGAGAGGCCCCCTAGCAACTCGCATGGGGACTGGCCTCTCCTGAGGCCACCAGGGCGGGTCCCTGAGGTCCCCGTCGTAACTCGAGAACACCTGCCGCAACTCGAGAAAATCCAGGAAGTTCTCCCTTCCAGGCGAGATGAGGCCTATTTCCGATGAGGCGTCTGGAGACTAATGACACCTAACCTCTGGAACTTCGAAAGGGTCTTTCACACCCTTGCTGCAACTCAAGAAGTTCACCGCCATACCCGTCTCCACTCGAGAGGAAGCACGATGGTCCCGCCCACATCCAGAGGAGCCCCGTTTCCCCCTCGTAGCTCGAGATGAGGGATCCTTTCCCTGCTTTCAACGGGAAAGAATTCCCGGCGTTCCCGTCGGATCTCAAGAGGAGGCACTCTTAACAGGAAAGGCGAGAGGAACTCCACGGTCGTACCACCATTCCAAGAGTCCCCCAGATGTCTCAGTCCATTCCAGAGGAACCTCTTTGCCCTGCACTGGCTCATCTTTCACGCCGAGGATCGACTCACACCACGGTGGCACGTGGGACAGCCCTGTGGGAAAGCCTCGAGGGAAAGCCTCGAGGGAAAACCACAGATCCTTTGATCCACGCGACGGGAAGCGTGACATTGCTGCTATAGCCTGGAAGGAAAGCGCACGTGCATGCCCCCACTCGAGACGAGGCCTGACTCCCCTGGGGAGACTCCAGAAGTACCCAAAGATCCATGTCAGCCCCTGAGAGGAATCCTCGGTTCCGGCCCTGACTCCACACAAGGCATTTGGCCCCAGTATCGACGGGAGAGGAATCCCGAGAGGCCCCCTAGCAACACGCATGGGGACTGGCCTCTCCTGAGGCCATCAGGGCGGGTCCCAATGGTACCAGTCGTAACTCGAGAACACCTGCCGCACCTCGAGAAAATCCAGGAAGTTCTCCCTTCCAGGCGAGATGAGGCCTATTTCCGATGAGGCGTCTGGAGACTAATGACACCTAACCTCTGGAACTTCGGAAGGGTCTTTCACACCCTTGCTGCAACTCAAGAAGTTCACCGACATATCCGTGTCCACTCGAGAGGAAGCACGATGGTCCCGCCCACATCCCGAGGAGCCCCGTTTCCCCCTCGTAGCTCGAGATGAGGGATCCTTTCCCTGCTTTCAACGGGAAAGAATTCCCGGCGTTCCCGTCGCATCTCAAGAGGAGGCACTCTCAACAGGAAAGGCGAGAGGAACTCCATGGTCGTACCACCATTCCAAGAGTCCCCCAGATGTCTCAGTCCATTCCAGAGGAACCTCTTTGCCCTGCACTGGCTCATCTTTCACGCCGAGGATCGACTCACACCACGGTGGCACGTGGGACAGCCCTGTGGGAAAGCCTCGAGGGAAAGCCTCGAGGGAAAACCACAGATCCTTTGATCCACGCGACGGGAAGCGTGACATTGCTGCTACAGCCTGGAAGGAAAGCACACGTGCATGCCCCCACTCGAGACCAGGCCTGACTCCCCTGGGGAGACTCCAGAAGTACCCAAAGATCCATGTCAGCCCCTGAGAGGAATACTCGGTTCCGGCCCTGACTCCACACAAGGTTTTTGGCCCCGGTATCGACGGGAGAGGAATCCCGAGAGGCCCCCTAGCAACTCGCATGGGGACTGGCCTCTCCTGAGGCCACCAGGGCGGGTCCCTGAGGTCCCCGTCGTAACTCGAGAACACCTGCCGCAACTCGAGAAAATCCAGGAAGTTCTCCCTTCCAGGCGAGATGAGGCCTATTTCCGATGAGGCGTCTGGAGACTAATGACACCTAACCTCTCGAACTTCGAAAGGGTCTTTCACACCCTTGCTGCAACTCAAGAAGTTCACCGCCATACCCGTCTCCACTCGAGAGGAAGCACGATGGTCCCGCCCACATCCAGAGGAGCCCAGTTTCCCCCTCTTAGCTCGAGATGAGGGATCCTTTCCCTGCTTTCAACGGGAAAGTATTCCCGGTGTTCCCGTCGTATCTCAAGAGGAGGCACTCTCAACAGGAAAGGCGAGAGGAACTCCATGGTCGTACCACCATTCCAAGAGTCCCCCAGATGTCTCAGTCCATTCCAGAGGAACCTCTTTGCCCTGCACTGGCTCATCTTTCACGCCGAGGATCGACTCACACCACGGTGGCACGTGGGACAGCCCTGTGGGAAAGCCTCGAGGGAAAGCCTCGAGGGAATACCACAGATCCTTTGATCCACGCGACGGGAAGCGTGACATTGCTGCTACAGCCTGGAAGGAAAGCGCACGTGCATGCCCCCACTCGAGACGAGGCCTGACTCCCGTGGGGAGACTCCAGAAGTACCCAAAGATCCATGTCAGCCCCTGAGAGGAATCCTCGGTTCCGGCCCTGACTGCACACAAGGTTTTTGGCCCCGGTATCGACGGGAGAGGAATCCCGAGAGGCCCCCTAGCACCTCGCATGGGTACTGGCCTATCCTGAGGCCACCAGGGCGGGTCCCTGAGGTCCCCGTCGTAACTCGAGAACACCTGCCGCAACTCGAGAAAATCCAGGAAGTTCTCCCTTCCAGGCGAGATGAGGCCTATTTCCGATGAGTCGTCTGGAGACTAATGACACCTAACCTCTGGAAATTCGAAAGGGTCTTTCACACCCTTGCTGCAACTCAAGAAGTTCACCGCCATACCCGTCTCCACTCGAGAGGAAGCACGATGGTCCCGCCCACATCCAGAGGAGCCCCGTTTCCCCCTCGTAGCTCGAGATTAGGGATCCTTTCCCTGCTTTCAACGGGAAAGAATTCCCGGTGTTCCCGTCGCATCTCAAGAGGAGGCACTCTCAACAGGAAAGGCGAGAGGAACTCCATGGTCCTACCACCATTCCTAGAGTCCCCCAGATGTCTCAGTCCATTCCAGAGGAACCTCTTTGCCCTGCACTGGCTCATCTTTCACGCCGAGGATCGACTCACACCACGGAGGCACGTGGGACATCCCTGTGGGAAAGCCTCGAGGGAAAACCACAGATCCTTTGATCCACGCGACGGGAAGCGTGACATTGCTGCTACACCCTGGAAGGAAAGCGCACGTGCATGCCCCCACTCGAGACGAGGCCTGACTCCCGTGGGGAGACTCCAGAAGTACCCAAAGATCCATATAAGCCCCTGAGAGGAATCCTCGGTTCCGGCCCTGACTGCACAAAAGGTTTTTGGCCCCGGTATCGACGGGAGAGGAATCCCGAGAGGCCCCCTAGCACCTCGCATGGGGACTGGCCTCTCCTGAGGCCCCCAGGGCGGGTCCCTGAGGTCCCCGTCGTAACTCGAGAACACCTGCCGCAACTCGAGAAAATCCAGGAAGTTCTCCCTTCCAGGCGAGATGAGGCCTATTTCCGATGAGGCGTCTGGAGACTAATGACACCTAACCTCTCGAAGGTCGAAAGGGTCTTTCACACCCTGACTGCAACTCAAGAAGTTCACCGCCATACCCGTCTCCACTCGAGAGGAAGCACGATGGTCCCGCCCACATCCAGAGGAGCCCCGTTTCCCCCTCGTAGCTCAAGATGAGGGATCCTTTCCCTGCTTTCAACGGGAAAGAATTCCCGGCGTTCCCGTCGCATCTCAAGAGGAGGCACTCTCAACAGGAAAGACGAGAGGAACTCCATGGTCGTACCACCATTCCAAGAGTCCCCCAGATGTCTCAGTCCATTCCAGAGGAACCTCTTTGCCCTGCACTGGCTCATCTTTCACGCCGAGGATCGACTCACACCACTGTGGCACGTGGGACAGCCCTGTGGGAAAGCCTCGAGGGAAAACCACAGATCCTTTGATCCACGCCACGGGAAGCGTGACATTGCTGCTACAGCCTGGAAGGAAAGCCCACGTGCATGCCCCCACTCGAGACGAGGCCTGACTCCCCTGGGGAGACTCCAGAAGTACCCAAAGATCCATGTCAGCCCCTGAGAGGAATACTCGGTTCCGGCCCTGACTCCACACAGGTTTTTGGCCCCGGTATCGACGGGAGAGGAATCCCGAGAGGCCCCCTAGCACCTCGCATGGGTACTGGCCTCTCCTGAGGCCAGCAGGGCGGGTCCCTGAGGTCCCCGTTGTAACTCGAGAACACCTGCCGCAACTCGAGAAAATCCAGGAAGTTCTCCCTTCCAGGCGAGATGAGGCCTATTTCCGATGAGGCGTCTGGAGACTAATGACACCTAACCTCTGGGACTTCGAAAGGGTCTTTCACACCCTTGCTGCAACTCAAGAAGTTCACCGCCATACCCGTCTCCACTCGAGAGGAAGCACGATGGTCCCGCCCACATCCAGAGGAGCCCCGTTTCCCCCTCGTGGCTCGAAATGAGGGATCCTTTCCCTGCTTTCAACGGGAAAGAATTCCCGGCGTTCCCGTCGCATCTCAAGAGGTGGCACTCTCAACAGGAAAGGCGAGAGGAACTCCATGGTCGTACCACCATTCCACGAGTCCCCCAGATGTCTCAGTCCATTCCAGAGGAACCTCTTTGCCCTGCACTGGCTCATCTTTCACGCCGAGGATCGACTCACACCACGGTGGCACGTGGGACAGCCCTGTGGGAAAGCCTCGAGGGAAAGCCTCGAGGGAAAACCACAGATCCTTTGATCCATGCGACGGGAAGCGTGACATTGCTGCTACAGCCTGGAAGGAAAGCGCACGTGCATGCCCCAACTCGAGACGAGCCCTGACTCCCTTGGGGAGACTCCAGAAATACCCAAAGATCCATGTCAGCCCCTGAGAGGAATCCTCGGTTCCGCCCCTGACTCCACACAAGGTTTTTGGCCCCGGTATCGACGGGAGAGGAATCCCGAGAGGCCCCCTAGCAACTTGCATGGGCACTGGCCTCTCCTGAGGCAACCAGGGCGGGTCCCTGAGGTCCCCGTCGTAACTCGAGAACACCTGCCGCAACTCGAGAAAATCCAGAAAGTTCTCCCTTCCAGGCGAGATGAGGCCTATTTCCGATGAGGCGTCTGGAGACTAATGACACCTAAACTCTGGAACTTCGAAAGGGTCTTTCACACCCTTGCTGCAACTCAAGAAGTTCACCGCCATATGCGTCTCCACTCGAGAGGAAGCACGATGGTCCCGCCCACATCCAGAGGAGCCCCGTTTCCCCCTCGTAGCTCGAGATGAGGGATCCTTTCCCTGCTTTCAACGGGAAAGAATTCCCGGCGTTCCCGTCGCATCTCAAGAGGAGGCACTCTCAAAAGGAAAGGCGAGAGGAACTCCATGGTCGTACCACCATTCCAAGAGTCCCCCAGATGTCTCAGTCCTTTCCAGAGGAACCTCTTTGCCCTGCACTGGCTCATCTTTCACGCCGAGGATCGACTCACACCACGGTGGCACGTGGGACAGCCCTGTGGGAAAGCCTCGAGGGAAAACCACAGATCCTTTGATCCACGCGACGGGAAGCGTGACATTGCTGCTACAGCCTGGAAGGAAAGCGCACGTGCATGCCCCCACTCGAGACGAGGCCTGACTCCCCTGGGGAGACTCCAGAAGTACCCAAAGATCCATGTCAGCCCCTGAGAGGAATCCTCGGTTCCGGCCCTGACTGCACACAAGGTTTTTGGCCCCGGTATCGACGGGAGAGGAATCCCGATAGGCCCCCTAGCACCTCGCATGGGGACTGGCCTCTCCTGAGGCCACCAGAGCGGGTCCCTGAGGTCCCCGTCGTAACTCGAGAACACCTGCCGCAACTCGAGAAAATCCAGGAAGTTCTCCCTTCCAGGCGAGATGAGGCCTATTTCCGATGAGGCGTCTGGAGACTAATGACACCTAACCTCTGGAAATTCGAAAGGGTCTTTCACAACCTTGCTGCAACTCAAGAAGTTCACCGCCATACCCGTCTCCACTCGAGAGGAAGCACGATGGTCCCGCCCACATCCAGAGGAGCCCCGTTTCCCCCTCGTAGCTCGAGATGAGGGATCCTTTCCCTGCTTTCAACGGGAAAGAATTCCCAGCGTTCCCGTCGCATCTCAAGAGGAGGCACTCTCAACAGGAAAGGCGAGAGGAACTCCATGGTCGTACCACCATTCCAAGAGTCCCCCAGATGTCTCAGTCCATTCCAGAGGAACCTCTTTGCCCTGCACTGGCTCATCTTTCACGCCGAGGATCGACTCAAACCACGGTGGCACGTGGGACAGCCCTGTGGGAAAGCCTCGAGGGAAAACCACAGATCCTTTGATCCACGCCACGGGAAGCGTGACATTGCTGCTACAGCCTGGAAGGAAAGCGCACGTGCATGCCCCCACTCGAGACGAGGCCTGACTCCCCTGGGGAGACTCCAGAAGTACCCAAAGATCCATGTCAGCCCCTGAGAGGAATCCTCGGTTACGGCCCTGACTCCACGCAAGGTTTTTGGCCCCGGTATCGACGGGAGAGGAATCCCGAGAGGCCCCGTAGCAAATCGCATGGGGACTGGCCTCTTGAGGCAACCAGAGCGGGTCCCTGAGGTCCCCGTCGTAACTCGAGAACACCAACCGCAACTCGAGAAAATCAAGGAAGTTCTCCCTTGCAGGCGAGATGAGGCCTATTTCCGATGAGGCGTCTGGAGACTAATGACACCTAACCTCTGGAACTTCGAAAGGGTCTTTCACACACTTGCTGCAACTCAAGAAGTTCACCGCCATACCCGTCTCCACTCGAGAGGAAGCACGATGGTCCCACCCACATCCAGAGGAGCCCCGTTTCCCCCTCGTAGCTCGAGATGAGGGATCCTTTCCCTGCTTTCAACGGGAAAGAATTCCCGGCGTTCCCGTCGCATCTCAAGAGGAGGCACTCTCAACAGGAAAGGCGAGAGGAACTCCATGGTCGTACCACCATTCCAAGAGTCCCCCAGATGTCTCAATCCATTCCAGAGGAACCTCTTTGCCCTGCACAGGCTCATCTTTCACGTCGAGGATCGACTCACACCACGGTGGCACGTGGCACAGCCATGTGGGAAAGCCTCGAGGGAAAGCCTCGAGGGAAAACCACAGATCCTTTGATCCACGCGACGGGAAGCGTGACATTGCTGCTACAGCCTGGAAGGAAAGCGCACGTGCATGCCCCCACTCGAGACGAGGCCTGACTCCCCTGGGGAGACTCTAGAAGTACCCAAAGATCCATGTCAGCCCCTGAGAGGAATCCTCGGTTCCGGCCCTGACTCCACACAAGGTTTTTGGCCACGGTATCGACGGGAGAGTAATCCCGAGAGGCCCCCTAGCAACTCGCATGGAGACTGGCCGTTCCTGAGGCCATCAAGGCGGGTCCCTGTGGTACCCGTCGTAACTCGAGAACACCTGCCGCACCTCGAGAAAATTCAGGAAGTTCTCCCTTCCAGGCTAGATGAGGCCTATTTCCGATGAGGCTTCTGGAGACTAATGACACCTAACCTCTGGAACTTCGAAAGGGTCTTTCACACCCTTGCTGCAACTCAAGAAGTTCACCGCCATACCCGTCTCCACTCGAGAGAAAGCACGATGGTCCCGGCCACATACAGAGGAGATACGTTTCCCCCTCGTAGCTCGAGATGAGGGATCCTTTCCCTGCTTTCAACGGGAAAGAATTCCCGGCATTCCCGTCGCATCTCAAGAGGAGGCACTCTCAACAGGAAAGGCGAGAGGAACTCCATGGTCGTACCACCATTCCAAGAGTCCCCCAGATGTCTCAGTCCATTCCAGAGGAACCTCTTTGCCCTGCACTGGCTCATCTTTCACGCCGAGGATCGACTCACACCACGGTGGCACGTGGGACAGCCCTGTGGGAAAGCCTCGAGGGAAAGCCTCGAGGGAAAACCACAGATCCTTTATCCTCGCGATGCGAAGCGTGACATTGCTGCTACAGCCTGGAAGGAAAGCGCACGTGCATGCCCCCACTCGAGACGAGGCCTGACTCCCCTGGGGAGACTCCAGAAGTACCCAAAGATCCATGTAACCCCTGAGAGGAATGCTCGGTTCCGGCCCTGACTCCACACAAGGCTTTTGGCCCCGGTATCGACGGGAGAGGAATCCCGAGAGGCCCCCTAGCAACTCGCATGGGGACTGGCCTCTCCTGAGGCCACCAGGGCGGGTCCCTGAGGTCCCCGTCGTAACTCGAGAACACCTGCCGCAACTCGAGAAAATCCAGGAAGTTCTCCCTTCCAGGCGAGATGAGGCCTATTTCCGATGAGGCGTCTGGAGACTAATGACACCTAACCTCTGGAACTTCGAAAGGGTCTTTCACACCCTTGCTGCAACTCAAGAAGTTCACCGCCATACCCGTGTCCACTCGGGAGGAAGCACGATGGTCCCGCCCACATCCAGAGGAGCCCCGTTTCCCCCTCGGAGCTCGAGATGAGGGATCCTTTCCCTGCTTTCAACGGGAAAGAATTCCCGGCGTTCCCGTCGCATCTCAAGAGGAGGCACTCTCAACAGGAAAGGCGAGAGGAACTCCATGGTCGTACCACCATTCCAAGAGTCCCCCAGATGTCTCAGTCCATTCCAGAGGAACCCCTTTGCCCTGCACTGGCTCATCTTTCACGCCGAGGATCGACTCACACCACGGTGGCACGTGGGACAGCCCTGTGGGAAAGCCTCGAGGGAAAGCCTCGAGGGAAAACCACAGATCATTTGATCCACGCGACGGGAAGCGTGACATTGCTGCTACAGCCTGAAAGGAAAGGGCACGTGCATGCCCCCTCTCGAGACGAGGCCTGACTCTCCTGGGGAGACTCTAGAAGTACCCAAAGATCCATGTCAGCCCCTGAGAGGAATCCTCGGTTCCGGCCCTGACTCCACACAAGGATTTTGGCCCCGGTATCGACGGGAGAGGAATCCCGAGAGGCCCCCTAGCAACTCGAATGGGGACTGGCCTCTCCTGAGGCCACCAGGGAGGGTCCCTGAGTTCCCCGTCGTAACTCGAGAACTCCTGCCGCAACTCGAGAAAATCCAGGAAGTTCTCCCTTCAAGGCGAGATGAGGCCTATTTCCGATGAGGCGTCTGGAGACTAATGACACCTAACCTCTGGAACTTCGAAAGGGTCTTTCACACCCTTGCTGCAACTCAAGAAGTTCACCGACATACCCGTGTCCACTCGAGAGGAAGCACGATGGTCCCGCCCACATCCCGAGGAGCCCCGTTTCCCCCTCGTAGCTCGAGATGAGGGATCCTTTCCCTGCTTTCAACGGGAAAGAATTCCCGGCGTTCCCGTCGCATCTCAAGAGGAGGCACTCTCAACAGGAAAGGCGAGAGGAACTCCATGTTCGTACCACCATTCCAAGAGTCCCCCAGATGTCTCAGTCCATTCCAGAGGAACCTCTTTGCCCTGCACTGGCTCATCTTTCACGCCGAGGATCGACTCACACCACGGTGGCACGTGGGAGAGCCCTGTGGGAAAGCCTCGAGGGAAAGCCTCGAGGGAAAACCACAGATCCTTTGATCCACGCGACGGGAAGCGTGACATTGCTGCTACAGCCTGGAAGGAAAGCACACGTGCATGCCCCCACTCGAGACGAGGCCTGACTCCCCTGGGGAGACTCCAGAAGTACCCAAAGATCCATGTCAGCCCCTGAGAGGAATCCTCGGTTCCGGCCCTGACTCCACACAAGGTTTTTGGCCCCGGTATCGACGGGAGAGGAATCCCGAGAGGCCCCCTAGCAACTCGCATGGGGACTGGCCTCGCCTGAGGCCACCAGGGCGGGTCCCTGAGGTCCCCGTCGTAACTCGGGAACACCTGCCGCAACTCGAGAAAATCCAGGAAGTTCTCCCTTCCAGGCGAGATGAGGTCTATTTCCGATGAGGCGTCTGGAGACTGACACGTAACCTCTGGAACTTCGAAAGGGTCTTTCACACCCTTGCTGCAACTCAAGAAGTTCACCGCCATACCCGTCTCCACTCGAGAGGAAGCACGATAGTCCCGCCCACATCCAGAGGAGCCCCGTTTCCCCCTCGTAGCTCGAGATGAGGGATCCTTTCCCTGCTTTCAACGGGAAAGTATTCCCAGCGATCCCGTCGCATCTCAAGAGGAGGCACTCTCAACAGGAAAGGCGAGAGGAACTCCATGGTCGTACCACCATTCCAAGAGTCCCTCAGATGTCTCAGTCCATTCCAGAGGAACCTCTTTGCCCTGCACTGGCTCATCTTTCACTCCGAGGATCGACTCACACCACGGTGGCACGTGGGACAGCCCTGTGGGAAAGCCTCGAGAGAAAACCACAGATCATTTGATCCACGCGATGGGAAGCGTGACATTGCTGCTACAGCGTGGAAGGAAAGCGCACGTCCATGCCCCCACTCGAGACCAGGCCTGACTCCCCTGGGGAGACTCTAGAAGTACCCAAAGATCCATGTCAGCCCCTGAGAGGAATCCTCGGTTCTGGCCCTGACTCCACACAAGGTTTTTGGCCCCGGTATCGACGGGAGAGGAATCCCGAGAGGCCCCCTAGCAACTCGCATGGGGACTGGCCTCTCCTGAGGCCACCAGGGCGGGTCCCTGAGGTCCCCGTCGTAACTCGAGAACACCTGCCGCAACTCGAGAAAATCCAGGAAGTTCTCCCTTCCAGGCGAGATGAGGCCTATTTCCGATGAGGCGTCTGGAAACTAATGACACCCAACCTCTGAAACTTCGAAAGGGTCTTTCACACCCTTGCTGCAACTCAAGAAGTTCACCGCCATACCCGTCTCCACTCGAGAGGAAGCACGATGGTCCCGCCCACATCCCGAGGAGCCCCGTTTCCCCCTCGTAGCTCGAGATGAGGGATCCTTTCCCTGCTTTCAACGGGAAAGAATTCCCGGAGTTCCCGTCACAACTCAAGAGGAGGCACTCTCAACAGGAAAGGCGAGAGGAACTCCATGGTCGTACCACCATTCCAAGAGTCCCCCAGATGTCTCAGTCCATTCCAGAGGAACCTCTTTGCCCTGCAATGGCTCATCTTTCACGCCGAGGATCGACTCACACCACGGTGGCACGTGGGAGAGCCCTGTGGGAAAGCCTCGAGGGAAAGCCTCGAGGGAAAACCACAGATCCTTTGATCCACGCGACGGGAAGCGTGACATTGCTGCTACAGCCTGGAAGGAAAGCACACGTGCATGCCCCCACTCGAGACGAGGCCTGACTCCCCTGGGGAGACTCCAGAAGTACCCAAAGATCCATGTCAGCCCCTGAGAGGAATCCTCGGTTCCGGCCCTGTCTCCACACAAGGTTTTTGGCCCCGGTATCGACGGGAGAGGAATCCCGAGAGGCCCCCTAGCAACTCGCATGGGGACTGGCCTCTCCTGAGGCCACCAGGGCGGGTCCCTGAGGTCCCCGTCGTAACTCGGGAACACCTGCCGCAACTCGAGAAAATCCAGGAAGTTCTCCCTTCCAGGCGAGATGAGGCCTATTTCCGATGAGGCGTCTGGAGACTAATGACACCTAACCTCTGGAACTTCGAAAGGGTCTTTCACACCCTTGCTGCAACTCAAGAAGTTTACCGCCAAACCCGTTTCCACACGAGAGGAAGCACGATGGTCCCGCCCACATCCAGAGGAGCCCCGTTTCCCCCTCGTAGCTTGAGATGAGGGATCCTTTCCCTGCTTTCAACGGGAAAGAATTCCCGGCATTCCCGTCGCATCTCAAGAGGAGGCACTCTCAACAGGAAAGGCGAGAGGAACTCCATGGTCGTACCACCATTCCAAGAGTCCCCCAGATGTCTCAGTCCATTCCAGAGGAACCTCTTTGCCCTGCACTGGCTCATCTTTCACGCCGAGGATCGACTCACACCACGGTGGCACGTGGGACAGCCCTGTGGGAAAGCCTCGAGGGAAAGCCTCGAGGGAAAACCACAGATCCTTTATCCTCGCGATGCGAAGCGTGACATTGCTGCTACAGCCTGGAAGGAAAGCGCACGTGCATGCCCCCACTCGAGACGAGGCCTGACTCCCCTGGGGAGACTCCAGAAGTACCCAAAGATCCATGTAACCCCTGAGAGGAATGCTCGGTTCCGGCCCTGACTCCACACAAGGCTTTTGGCCCCGGTATCGACGGGAGAGGAATCCCGAGAGGCCCCCTAGCAACTCGCATGGGGACTGGCCTCTCCTGAGGCCACCAGGGCGGGTCCCTGAGGTCCCCGTCGTAACTCGAGAACACCTGCCGCAACTCGAGAAAATCCAGGAAGTTCTCCCTTCCAGACGAGAAGAGGCCTATTTCCGATGAGGCGTCTGGAGACTAATGACACCTAACCTCTGGAACTTCGAAAGGGTCTTTCACACCCTTGCTGCAACTCAAGAAGTTTACCGCCATACCCGTCTCCACACGAGAGAAAGCACGATGGTCCCGGCCACATACAGAGGAGCCACGTTTCCCCCTCGTAGCTTGAGATGAGGGATCCTTTCCCTGCTTTCAACGGGAAAGAATTCCCGGCATTCCCGTCGCATCTCAAGAGGAGGCACTCTCAACAGGAAAGGCGAGAGGAACTCCATGGTCGTACCACCATTCCAAGAGTCCCCCAGATGTCTCAGTCCATTCCAGAGGAACCTCTTTGCCCTGCACTGGCTCATCTTTCACGCCGAGGATCGACTCACACCACGGTGGCACGTGGGACAGCCCTGTGGGAAAGCCTCGAGGGAAAGCCTCGAGGGAAAACCACAGATCCTTTATCCTCGCGATGCGAAGCGTGACATTGCTGCTACAGCCTGGAAGGAAAGCGCACGTGCATGCCCCCACTCGAGACGAGGCCTGACTCCCCTGGGCAGACTCCAGAAGTACCCAAAGATCCATGTAACCCCTGAGAGGAATGCTCGGTTCCGGCCCTGACTCCACACAAGGCTTTTGGCCCCGGTATCGACGGGAGAGGAATCCCGAGAGGCCCCCTAGCAACTCGCATGGGGACTGGCCTCTCCTGAGGCCACCAGGGCGGGTCCCTGAGGTCCCCGTCGTAACTCGAGAACACCTGCCGCAACTCGAGAAAATCCAGGAAGTTCTCCCTTCCAGACGAGAAGAGGCCTATTTCCGATGAGGCGTCTGGAGACTAATGACACCTAACCTCTGGAACTTCGAAAGGGTCTTTCACACCCTTGCTGCAACTCAAGAAGTTCACCGCCATACCCGTGTCCACTCGGGAGGAAGCACGATGGTCCCGCCCACATCCAGAGGAGCCCCGTTTCCCCCTCGGAGCTCGAGATGAGGGATCCTTTCCCTGCTTTCAACGGGAAAGAATTCCCGGCGTTCCCGTCGCATCTCAAGAGGAGGCACTCTCAACAGGAAAGGCGAGAGGAACTCCATGGTCGTACCACCATTCCAAGAGTCCCCCAGATGTCTCAGTCCATTCCAGAGGAACCCCTTTGCCCTGCACTGGCTCATCTTTCACGCCGAGGATCGACTCACACCACGGTGGCACGTGGGACAGCCCTGTGGGAAAGCCTCGAGGGAAAGCCTCGAGGGAAAACCACAGATCATTTGATCCACGCGACGGGAAGCGTGACATTGCTGCTACAGCCTGAAAGGAAAGCGCACGTGCATGCCCCCTCTCGAGACGAGGCCTGACTCTCCTGGGGAGACTCTAGAAGTACCCAAAGATCCATGTCAGCCCCTGAGAGGAATCCTCGGTTCCGGCCCTGACTCCACACAAGGATTTTGGCCCCGGTATCGACGGGAGAGGAATCCCGAGAGGCCCCCTAGCAACTCGCATGGGGACTGGCCTCTCCTGAGGCCACCAGGGCGGGTCCCTGAGGTGCCCGTCGTAACTCGAGAACACCTGCCGCAACTCGAGAAAATCCAGGAAGTTCTCCCTTCCAGGCGAGATGAGGCCTATTTCCGATGAGGCGTCTGGAGACTAATGACACCTAACCTCTGGAACTTCGAAAGGTTCTTTCACACCCTTGCAGCAACTCAAGAAGTTTACCGCCATACCCGTCTCCACACGAGAGGAAGCACGATGGTCCCGCCCACATCCAGAGGAGCCCCGTTTCCCCCTCGTAGCTTGAGATGAGGGATCCTTTCCCTGCTTTCAACGGGAAAGAATTCCCGGCATTCCCGTCGCATCTCAAGAGGAGGCACTCTCAACAGGAAAGGCGAGAGGAACTCCATGGTCGTACCACCATTCCAAGAGTCCCCCAGATGTCTCAGTCCATTCCAGAGGAACCTCTTTGCCCTGCACTGGCTCATCTTTGACGCCGAGGATCGACTCACACCATGGTGGCACGTGGGACAGCCCTGTGGGAAAGCCTCGAGGGAAAGCCTCGAGGGAAAACCACAGATCCTTTGATCCACGCGACGGGAAGCGTGACATTGCTGCTACAGCCTGGAAGGAAAGCACACGTGCATGCCCCCACTCGAGACGAGGCCTGACTCCCCTGGGGAGACTCCAGAAGTACCCAAAGATCCATGTCAGCCCCTGAGAGGAATCCTCGGTTCCGGCCCTGACTCCACACAAGGTTTTTGGCCCCGGTATCGACGGGAGAGGAATCCCGAGAGGCCCCCTAGCAACTCGCATGGGGACTGGCCTCTCCTGAGGCCACCAGGGCGGGTCCCTGAGGTCCCCGTCGTAACTCGAGAACACCTGCCGCAACTCGAGAAAATCCAGGAAGTTCTCCCTTCCAGGCGAGATGAGGCCTCTTTCTGATGAGGCGTCTGGAGACTAATGACACCTAACCTCTGGAACTTCGAAAGGGTCTTTCACACCCTTGCTGCAACTCAAGAAGTTTACCGCCATAACCGTCTCCACACGAGAGAAAGCACGATGGTCCCGGCCACATACAGAGGAGCCACGTTTCCCCCTCGTAGCTCGAGATGAGGGATCCTTTCCCTGCTTTCAACGGGAAAGAATTCCCGGCATTCCCGTCGCATCTCAAGAGGAGGCACTCTCAACAGGAAAGGCGAGAGGAACTCCATGGTCGTACCACCATTCCAAGAGTCCCCCAGATGTCTCAGTCCATTCCAGAGGAACCTCTTTGCCCTGCACTGGCTCATCTTTCACGCCGAGGATCGACTCACACCACGGTGGCACGTGGGACAGCCCTGTGGGAAAGCCTCGAGGGAAAGCCTCGAGGGAAAACCACAGATCCTTTATCCTCGCGATGCGAAGCGTGACATTGCTGCTACAGCCTGGAAGGAAAGCGCACGTGCATGCCCCCACACGAGACGAGGCCTGACTCCCCTGGGGAGACTCCAGAAGTACCCAAAGATCCATGTAACCCCTGAGAGGAATGCTCGGTTCCGGCCCTGACTCCACACAAGGCTTTTGGCCCCGGTATCGACGGGAGAGGAATCCCGAGAGGCCCCCTAGCAACTCGCATGGGGACTGGCCTCTCCTGAGGCCACCAGGGCGGGTCCCTGAGGTCCCCGTCGTAACTCGAGAACACCTGCCGCAACTCGAGAAAATCCAGGAAGTTCTCCCTTCCAGGCGAGATGAGGCCTATTTCCGATGAGGCGTCGGGAGACTAATGACACCTAACCTCTGGAACTTCGAAAGGGTCTTTCACACCCTTGCTGCAACTCAAGAAGTTCACCGCCATACCCGTGTCCACTCGGGAGGAAGCACGATGGTCCCGCCCACATCCAGAGGAGCCCCGTTTCCCCCTCGGAGCTCGAGATGAGGGATCCTTTCCCTGCTTTCAACGGGAAAGAATTCCCGGCGTTCCCGTCGCATCTCAAGAGGAGGCACTCTCAACAGGAAAGGCGAGAGGAACTCCATGGTCGTACCACCATTCCAAGAGTCCCCCAGATGTCTCAGTCCATTCCAGAGGAACCCCTTTGCCCTGCACTGGCTCATCTTTCAGGCCGAGGATCGACTCACACCATGGTGGCACGTGGGACAGCCCTGTGGGAAAGCCTCGAGGGAAAGCCTCGAGGGAAAACCACAGATCATTTGATCCACGCGACGGGAAGCGTGACATTGCTGCTGCAGCCTGAAAGGAAAGGGCACGTGCATGCCCCCTCTCGAGACGAGGCCTGACTCTCCTGGGGAGACTCTAGAAGTACCCAAAGATCCATGTCAGCCCCTGAGAGGAATCCTCGGTTCCGGCCCTGACTCCACACAAGGATTTTGGCCCCGGTATCGACGGGAGAGGAATCCCGAGAGGCCCCCTAGCAACTCGAATGGGGACTGGCCTCTCCTGAGGCCACCAGGGAGGGTCCCTGAGGTCCCCGTCGTAACTCGAGAACTCCTGCCGCAACTCGAGAAAATCCAGGAAGTTCTCCCTTCCAGGCGAGATGAGGCCTATTTCCGATGAGGCGTCTGGAGACTAATGACACCTAACCTCTGGAACTTCGAAAGGTTCTTTCACACCCTTGCAGCAACTCAAGAAGTTTACCGCCATACCCGTCTCCACACGAGAGGAAGCACGATGGTCCCGCCCACATCCAGAGGAGCCCCGTTTCCCCCTCGTAGCTTGAGATGAGGGATCCTTTCCCTGCTTTCAACGGGAAAGAATTCCCGGCATTCCCGTCGCATCTCAAGAGGAGGCACTCTCAACAGGAAAGGCGAGAGGAACTCCATGGTCGTACCACCATTCCAAGAGTCCCCCAGATGTCTCAGTCCATTCCAGAGGAATCTCTTTGCCCTGCACTGGCTCATCTTTCACGCCGAGGATCGACTCACACCACGGTGGCACGTGGGACAGCCCTGTGGGAAAGCCTCGAGGGAAAGCCTCGAGGGAAAACCACAGATCCTTTGATCCACGCGACGGGAAGCGTGACATTGCTGCTACAGCCTGGAAGGAAAGCACACGTGCATGCCCCCACTCGAGACGAGGCCTGACTCCCCTGGGGAGACTCCAGAAGTACCCAAAGATCCATGTCAGCCCCTGAGAGGAATCCTCGCTTCCGGCCCTGACACCACACAAGGTTTTTGGCCCCGGTATCGACGGGAGAGGAATCCCGAGAGGCCCCCTAGCAACTGGCATGGGGATTGGCCTCTCCTGAGGCCACCAGGGCGGGTCCCTGAGGTCCCCGTCGTAACTCGAGAACACCTGCCGCAACTCGAGAAAATCCAGGAAGTTCTCCCTTCCAGGCGAGATGAGGCCTATTTCCGATGAGGCGTCTGGAAATTAATGACACCCAACCTCTGGAACTTCGAAAGGGTCTTTCACACCCTTGCTGCAACTCAAGAAGTTCACCGACATACCCGTGTCCACTCGAGAGGAAGCACGATGGTCCCGCCCACATCCCGAGGAGCCCCGTTTCCCCCTCGTAGCTCGAGATGAGGGATCCTTTCCCTGCTTTCAACGGGAAAGAATTCCCGGAGTTCCCGTCACAACTCAAGAGGAGGCACTCTCAACAGGAAAGGCGAGAGGAACTCCATGGTCGTACCACCATTCCAAGAGTCCCCCAGATGTCTCAGTCCATTCCAGAGGAACCTCTTTGCCCTGCACTGGCTCATCTTTCACGCCGAGGATCGACTCACACCACGGTGGCACGTGGGAGAGCCCTGTGGGAAAGCCTCGAGGGAAAGCCTCGAGGGAAAACCACAGATCCTTTGATCCACGCGACGGGAAGCGTGACATTGCTGCTACAGCCTGGAAGGAAAGCACACGTGCATGCCCCCACTCGAGACGAGGCCTGACTCCCCTGGGGAGACTCCAGAAGTACCCAAAGATCCATGTCAGCCCCTGAGAGGAATCCTCGGTTCCGGCCCTGACTCCACACAAGGTTTTTGGCCCCGGTATCGACGGGAGAGGAATCCCGAGAGGCCCCCTAGCAACTCGCATGGGGACTGGCCTCGCCTGAGGCCACCAGGGCGGGTCCCTGAAGTCCCCGTCGTAACTCGGGAACACCTGCCGCAACTCGAGAAAATCCAGGAAGTTCTCCCTTCCAGGCGAGATGAGGTCTATTTCCGATGAGGCGTCTGGAGACTGACACGTAACCTCTGGAACTTCGAAAGGGTCTTTCACACCCTTGCTGCAACTCAAGAAGTTCACCGCCATACCCGTCTCCACTCGAGAGGAAGCACGATAGTCCCGCCCACATCCAGAGGAGCCCCGTTTCCCCCTCGTAGCTCGAGATGAGGGATCCTTTCCCTGCTTTCAACGGGAAAGTATTCCCAGCGATCCCGTCGCATCTCAAGAGGAGGCACTCTCAACAGGAAAGGCGAGAGGAACTCCATGGTCGTACCACCATTCCAAGAGTCCCTCAGATGTCTCAGTCCATTCCAGAGGAACCTCTTTGCCCTGCACTGGCTCATCTTTCACTCCGAGGATCGACTCACACCACGGTGGCACGTGGGACAGCCCTGTGGGAAAGCCTCGAGAGAAAACCACAGATCATTTGATCCACGCGATGGGAAGCGTGACATTGCTGCTACAGCGTGGAAGGAAAGCGCACGTCCATGCCCCCACTCGAGACCAGGCCTGACTCCCCTGGGGAGACTCTAGAAGTACCCAAAGATCCATGTCAGCCCCTGAGAGGAATCCTCGGTTCTGGCCCTGACTCCACACAAGGTTTTTGGCCCCGGTATCGACGGGAGAGGAATCCCGAGAGGCCCCCTAGCAACTCGCATGGGGACTGGCCTCTCCTGAGGCCACCAGGGCGGGTCCCTGAGGTCCCCGTCGTAACTCGAGAACACCTGCCGCAACTCGAGAAAATCCAGGAAGTTCTCCCTTCCAGGCGAGATGAGGCCTATTTCCGATGAGGCGTCTGGAAACTAATGACACCCAACCTCTGAAACTTCGAAAGGGTCTTTCACACCCTTGCTGCAACTCAAGAAGTTCACCGCCATACCCGTCTCCACTCGAGAGGAAGCACGATGGTCCCGCCCACATCCCGAGGAGCCCCGTTTCCCCCTCGTAGCTCGAGATGAGGGATCCTTTCCCTGCTTTCAACGGGAAAGAATTCCCGGAGTTCCCGTCACAACTCAAGAGGAGGCACTCTCAACAGGAAAGGCGAGAGGAACTCCATGGTCGTACCACCATTCCAAGAGTCCCCCAGATGTCTCAGTCCATTCCAGAGGAACCTCTTTGCCCTGCAATGGCTCATCTTTCACGCCGAGGATCGACTCACACCACGGTGGCACGTGGGAGAGCCCTGTGGGAAAGCCTCGAGGGAAAGCCTCGAGGGAAAACCACAGATCCTTTGATCCATGCGACGGGAAGCGTGACATTGCTGCTACAGCCTGGAAGGAAAGCACACGTGCATGCCCCCACTCGAGACGAGGCCTGACTCCCCTGGGGAGACTCCAGAAGTACCCAAAGATCCATGTCAGCCCCTGAGAGGAATCCTCGGTTCCGGCCCTGACTCCACACAAGGTTTTTGGCCCCGGTATCGACGGGAGAGGAATCCCGAGAGGCCCCCTAGCAACTCGCATGGGGACTGGCCTCTCCTGAGGCCACCAGGGCGGGTCCCTGAGGTCCCCGTCGTAACTCGGGAACACCTGCCGCAACTCGAGAAAATCCAGGAAGTTCTCCCTTCCAGGCGAGATGAGGCCTATTTCCGATGAGGCGTCTGGAGACTAATGACACCTAACCTCTGGAACTTCGAAAGGGTCTTTCACACCCTTGCTGCAACTCAAGAAGTTTACCGCCAAACCCGTTTCCACACGAGAGGAAGCACGATGGTCCCGCCCACATCCAGAGGAGCCCCGTTTCCCCCTCGTAGCTTGAGATGAGGGATCCTTTCCCTGCTTTCAACGGGAAAGAATTCCCGGCATTACCGTCGCATCTCAAGAGGAGGCACTCTCAACAGGAAAGGCGAGAGGAACTCCATGGTCGTACCACCATTCCAAGAGTCCCCCAGATGTCTCAGTCCATTCCAGAGGAACCTCTTTGCCCTGCACTGGCTCATCTTTCACGCCGAGGATTGACTCACACCACGGTGGCACGTGGGACAGCCCTGTGGGAAAGCCTCGAGGGAAAGCCTCGAGGGAAAACCACAGATCCTTTGATCCACGCGACAGGAGCTTGACATTGCTGCTACAGCCTGGAAGGAAAGCGCACGTGCATGCCCCCACTCGAGACGAGGCCTGACTCCTCTGGGGAGACTCCAGAAGTACCCAAAGATCCATGTCAGCCCCTGAGAGGAATCCTCGGTTCCGGCCCTGACTCCACACAAGGTTTTTGCCCCGGTATCGACGGGAGAGGAATCCCGAGAGGCCCCCTAGCAACTCGCATGGGGACTGGCCTCTCCTGAGGCCACCAGGGCGGGTCCCTGAGGTCCCCGTCGTAACTCGAGAACACCTGCCGCAACTCGAGAAAATCCAGGAAGTTCTCCCTTCCAGGCGAGATGAGGCCTATTTCCGATGAGGCGTCTGGAGACTAATGACACCTAACCTCTGGAACTTCGAACGGGTCTTTCACACCCTTGCTGCAACTCAAGAAGTTCAACGCCATACCCGTCTCCACTCGAGAGGAAGCACGATGGTCCCGCCCACATCCAGAGGAGCCCCGTTTCCCCCTGGTAGCTCGAGATGAGGGATCCTTTCCCTGCTTTCAACGGGAAAGAATTCCCTGCATTCCCGTCGCATCTCAAGAGGAGGCACTCTCAACAGGAAAGGCGAGAGGAACTCCATGGTCGTACCACCATTCCAAGAGTCCCTCAGATGTCTCAGTCCATTCCAGAGGAACCTCTTTGCCCTGCACTGGCTCATCTTTCACGCCGAGGATCGACTCACACCACGGTGGCACGTGGGACAGCCCTGTGGGAAAGCCTCGAGGGAAAGCCTCGAGAGAAAACCACAGATCATTTGATCCACGCGACGGGAAGCGTGACATTGCTGCTACAGCCTGGAAGGAAAGCGCACGTACATGCCCCCACTCGAGACGAGGCCTGACTCCCCTGGGGAGACTCTAGAAGTACCCAAAGATCCATGTCAGCCCTTGAGAGGAATCCTCGGTTCTGGCCCTGACTCCACACAAGGTTTTTGGCCCCGGTGTCGACGGGAGAGGAATCCCGAGAGGCCCCCTAGCAACTCACATGGGGACTGGCCTCTCCTGAGGCCATCAGGGCGGGTCACTGTGGTACCCGTCGTAACACGAGAACACCTGCCGCACCTCGAGAAAATCCAGGAAGTTCTCCCTTCCAGGCTAGATGAGGCCTATTTCCGATGAGGCGTCTGGAGACTAATGACACCTAACCTCTGGAACTTCGAAAGGGTCTTTCACACCCTTGCTGCAACTCAAGAAGTTTACCGCCATACCCGTCTCCACACGAGAGAAAGCACGATGGTCCCGCCCACATCCAGAGGAGCCCCGTTTCCCCCTCGTAGCTCGAGATGAGGGATCCTTTCCCTGCTTTCAACGGGAAAGAATTCCCGGCATTCCCGTCGCATCTCAAGAGGAGGCACTCTCAACAGGAAAGGCGAGATGAACTCCATGGTCGTACCACCATTCCAAGAGTCCCCCAGATGTCTCAGTCCATTCCAGAGGAACCTCTTTGCCCTGCGCTGGCTCATCTTTCACGCCGAGGATCGACTCACACCGCGGTGGCACGTGGGACAGCCCTGTGGGAAAGCCTCGAGAGAAAGCCTCGAGGGAAAACAACAGATCCTTTGATCCACGCGACGTGAAGCGTGACATTGCTGCTACAGCCTGGAAGGAAAGCGCACGTGCATGCCCCCACTCGAGATGAGGCCTGACTACCCTCGGGAGACTCTAGAAGTACCCAAAGATCCATGTCAGCCCCTGAGAGGAATCCTCGGTTCTGGCCCTGACTCCACACAAGGTTTTTGGCCCCAGTATCGACGGGAGAGGAATCCCGAGAGGCCCCCTAGCAACTCGCATGGGGACTGGCCTCTCCTGAGGCCACCAGGGCGGGTCCCTGAGGTCCCCGTCGTAACTCGAGAACACCTGCCGCAACTCGAGAAAATCCAGGAAGTTCTCCCTTCCAGGCGAGATGAGGCCTATTTCCAATGAGGCGTCTGGAGACTAATGACACCTAACCTCTGGAACTTCGAAAGGGTCTTTCACACCCTTGCTGCAACTCAAGAAGTTCACCGACATACCCGTGTCCACTCGAGAGGAAGCACGATGGTCCCGCCCACATCCAGAGGAGCCCCGTTTCCCCCTCGTAGCTCGAGATGAGGGATCCTTTCCCTGCTTTCAACGGGAAAGAATTCCCGGCGTTCCCGTCGCATCTCAAGAGGAGGCACTCTCAACAGGAAAGGCGAGAGGAACTCCATGGTCGTACCACCATTCCAAGAGTCCCCCAGATGTCTCAGTCCATTCCAGAGGAACCTCTTTGCCCTGCACTGGCTCATCTTTCACGCCGAGGATCGACTCACACCACGGTGGCACGTGGGCAGCCCTGTGGGAAAGCCTCGAGGGAAAACCACAGATCCTTTGATCCACGCGACGGGAAGCGTGACATTGCTGCTACAGCCTGGAAGGAAAGCGCACGTGCATGCCCCCACTCGAGACGAGGCCTGACTCCCCTGGGGAGACTCCAGAAATACCCAAAGTTCCATGTCACCCCTGAGAGAAAACCTCGGTTCCGGCCCTGACTCCACACAAGGTTTTTGGCCCCGGTATCGACGGGAGAGGAATCCTGAGAGGCCCCCTAGCAACTCGCATGGGGACTGGCCTTTCCTGAGGCCACCATGGCGGGTCCCTGAGGTCCCCGTCGTAACTCGAGAACACCTGCCGCAACTCGAGAAAATCCAGGAAGTTCTCCCTTGCAGGCGAGATGAGGCCTATTTCCGATGAGGCGTCTGGAGAGTAATGACACCTAACCTCTGGAACTTCGAAAGGGTCTTTCACACCCTTGCTGCAACTCAAGAAGTTCACCGCCATACCCGTCTCCACTCGAGAGGAAGCACGATGGTCCCGCCCATATCCAGAGGAGCCCCGTTTCCCCCTCGTAGCTCGAGATGAGGGATCCTTTCCCTGCTTTCAACGGGAAAGAATTCCCGGCATTCCCCTCGCATCTCAAGAGGAGGCACTCTCAACAGGAAAGGCGAGAGGAACTCTATGGTCGTACCACCATTCCAAGAATCCCCCAGATGTCTCAGTCCATTCCAGAGGAACCTCTTTGCCCTGCACTGGCTCATCTTTCACGCCGAGGATCGACTCACACCACGGTGGCAAGTGGGACAGCCCTGTGGGAAAGCCTCGAGGGAAAGCCTCGAGGGAAAACCACAGATCCTTTGATCCACGCGAAGGTAAGCGTGACATTGCTGCTACAGCCTGGAACAAAAGCGCTCGTGCATGCCCCCACTCGAAACGAGGCCTGGCTCCAGTGGGGAGACTCCAGAAGTACCCAAAGATCCATGTCAGCCCCTGAGACGAACCCTCGGTTCCGGCCCTGACTCCAAACAAGGTTTTTGGCCCCGGTATCGACGGGAGAGGAATCCCGAGAGGCCCCCTAGCAACTCGCATGGGGACTGGCCTCTCCTGAGGCAACCAGGGCGGGTCCCTGAGGTCCCCGTAGTAACTCGAGAACACCTGCCGCAACTCGAGAAAATCCAGGAAGTTCTCCCTTGCAGGCGAGATGAGGCCTTTTTCCGATGAGGCGTCTGGAGACTAATGACACCTAACCTCTGGAACTTCGAAAGGGTCTTTCACACCCTTGCTGCAACTCAAGAAGTTCACCGCCATACCCGTCTCCACTCGAGAGGAAGCACGATGGTCCCGCCCACATCCAGAGGAGCCCCGTTTCCCCCTCGTAGCTCGAGATGAGGGATCCTTTCCCTGCTTTCAACGGGAAAGAATTCCCGGCGTTCCCGTCGCATCTCAACAGGAGGCACTCTCAACAGGAAAGGCGAGAGGAACTCCATGTTCGTACCACCATTCCAAGACTCCCCCAGATGTCTCAGTCCATTCCAGAGGAAACTCTTTGCCCTGCACTGGCTCATCTTTCACGCCGAGGATCGACTCACACCACGGTGGCACGTGGGACAGCCCTGTGGGAAAGCCTCGAGGGAAAGCCTCGAGGGAAAACCACAGATCCTTTGATCCACGCGACGGGAAGCGTGACATTGCTGCTACAGCCTGGTAGGAAAGCGCACGTGCATGGCCCCACTCGAGAGGAGGCCTGACTCCCCTGGGGAGACTCCAGAAGTACCCAAAGATCCATGTCACCCCTGAGAGGAATCCTCGGTCCCGGCCCTGACTCCACACAAGGTTTTTGGCCCCGGTATCGACGGGAGAGGAATCCCGAGAGGCCCCCTAGCAACTCGCATGGGGACTGGCCTCTCCTGAGGCCACCAGGGCGGGTCCCTGAGGTCCCCGTCGTAACTCGAGAACACCTGCCGCAACTCGAGAAAATCCAGGAAGTTCTCCCTTCCAGGTGAGATGAGGCCTATTTCCGAAGAGGCGTCTGGAGACTAATGACACCTAACCTCTGGAATTTCGAAAGGGTCTTTCACACCCTTGCTGCAACTCAAGAAGTACATCGCCATACCCGTCTCCACTCGAGAGGAAGCACGATGGTCCCGCCCACATCCAGAGGAGCCCCGTTTCCCCCTCGTAGCTCGAGATGAGGGATCCTTTCCCGGCTTTCAACGGGAAAGAATTCCCAGCGTTCCCGTCGCAACTCAAGAGGAGGCACTCTCAACAGGAAAGGCGAGAAGAACTCCATGGTCGTACCACCATTCCAAGAGTCCCCCAGAAGTCTCAGTCCATTCCAGAGGAACCTCTTTGCCCTGCACGGGCTCATCTTTCACGCCGAGGATCGACTCACACCACGGTGGCACGTGGGACAGCCTTGTGGGAAAGCCTCGAGGGAAAGCCTCGAGGGAAAACCACAGATCCTTTGATCCACTCGACGGGAAGCGTGACATTGCTGCTACAGCCTGGAAGGAAAGCGCACGTGCATGCCCCCACTCGAGACGAGGCCTGACTCCCCTGGGGAGACTCCAGAAGTACCCAAAGATACATGTCACCCCTGAGAGGAATCCTCGGTTCCGGCCCTGACTCCACACAAGGTTTTTGGCCCCGGTATCGACGGGAGAGGAATCCCGAGAGGCCCCCTAGCAACTCGCATGGGGACTGGCCTCTCCTGAGGCAACCAGGGCGGGTCCCTGAGGTCCCCGTCGTAACTCGAGAACACCTGCCGCAACTCGAGAAAATCCAGGAAGTTCTCCCTTGCAGGCGAGATGAGGCCTATTTCCGATGAGGCGTCTGGAGACTAATGACACCTAACCTCTGGAACTTCGAAAGGGTCTTTCACACCCTTGCTGCAACTCAAGAAGTTCACCGCCATACCCGTCTCCACTCGAGAGGAAGCACGATGGTCCCGCCCACATCCAGAGGAGCCCCGTTTCCCCCTCGTAGCTCGAGATGAGGGATCCTTTCCCTGCTTTCAACGGGAAAGAATTCCCGGCGTTCCCGTCGCATCTCAAGAGGAGGCACTCTCAACAGGAAAGGCGAGAGGAACTCCATGGTCGTACCACCATTCCAAGAGTCCCCCAGATGACTCAGTCCATTCCAGAGGAACCTCTTTGCCCTGCACTGGCTCATCTTTCACGCCGAGGATCGACTCACACCACGGTGGCACGTGGGACAGCCCTGTGGGAAAGCCTCGAGGGAAAGCCTCGAGGGAAAACCACAGATCCTTTGATCCACGCGACGGGAAGCGTGACATTGCTGCTACAGCCTGGAAGGAAAGCGCACGTGCATGCCCCCACTCGAGAGGAGGCCTGACTCCCCTGGGGAGACTCCAGAAGTACCCAAAGATCCTTGTCACCCTGAGAGGAATCCTCGGTCCCGGCCCTGACTCCACACAAGGTTTTTGGCCCCGGTATCGACGGGAGAGGAATCCCGAGAGGCCCCCTAGCAACTCGCATGGGGACTGGCCTCTCTTGAGGCCACCCGGGCGGGTCCCTGAGGTCCCCGTCGTAACTCGAGAACACCTGCCGCAACTCGAGAAAATCCAGGAAGTTCTCCCTTCCAGGCGAGATGAGGCCTATTTCCGATGAGGCGTCTGGAGACTAATGACACCTAACCTCTGGAACTTCGAAAGGGTCTTTCACACCCTTGCTGCAACTCAAGAAGTTCACCGCCATACCCGTCTCCACTCGAGAGGAAGTACGATGGTCCCGCCCACATACAGAGGAGCCCCGTTTCCCCCTCGGAGCTCGAGATGAGGGATCCTTTCCCTGCTTTCAACGGGAAAGAATTCCCGGCGTTCCCGTCGCATCTCAAGAGGAGGCACTCTCAACAGGAAAGGCGAGAGGAACTCCATGGTCGTACCACCATTCCAAGACTCCCCCAGATGTCTCAGTCCATTCCAGAGGAACCTCTTTGCCCTGCACTGGCTCATCTTTCACGCCGAGGATCGACTCACACCACGGTGGCACGTGGGACAGCCCTGTGGGAAAGCCTCGAGGGAAAGCCTCGAGGGAAAACCACAGATCCTTTGATCCACGCGACGGGAAGCGTGACATTGCTGCTACAGCCTGGAAGGACAGCACACGTGCATGCCCCCACTCGAGACGACGCCTGACTCCCCTGGGGAGACTCCAGAAGTACCCAAAGATCCATGTCAGCCCCTGAGAGGAATCCTCGGTTCGGGCCCTGACTCCACACAAGGTTCTTGGCCCCGGTATCGACGGGAGAGGAATCCCGAGAGGCCCCCTAGCAACTCGCATGGGGACTGGCCTCTCTTTGGCCACCAGGGCGGGTCCCTGAGGTCCCCGTCGTAACTCGAGAACACCTTCCGTAACTCGAGAAAATCCAGGAAGTTCTCCCTTCCAGGCGAGATGAGGCCTATTTCCGATGAGGCGTCTGGAGACTAATGACACCTAACCTCTGGAATTTCGAAAGGGTCTTTCACACCCTTGCTGCAACTCAAGAAGTTCACCGCCATACCCGTCTCCACTCGAGAGGAAGCACGATGGTCCCGCCCACATCCAGAGGAGCCCCGTTTCCCCCTCGGAGCTCGAGATGAGGGATCCTTTCCCTGCTTTCAACGGGAAAGAATTCCCGGCGTTCCCGTCGCATCTCAAGAGGAGGCACTCTCAACAGGAAAGGCGAGAGGAACTCCATGGTCGTACCACCATTCCAAGACTCCCCCAGATGTCTCAGTCCATTCCAGAGGAACCTCTTTGCCCTGCACTGGCTCATCTTTCACGCCGAGGATCGACTCACACCACGGTGGCACGTGGGACAGCCCTGTGGGAAAGCCTCGAGGGAAAGCCTCGAGGGAAAACCACAGATCCTTTGATCCACTCGACGGGAAGCGTGACATTGCTGCTACAGCCTGGAAGGAAAGCGCACGTGCATGCCCCCACTCGAGACGAGGCCTGACTCCCCTGGGGAGACTCCAGAAGTACCCAAAGATACATGTCACCCCTGAGAGGAATCCTCGGTTCCGGCCCTGACTCCACACAAGGTTTTTGGCCCCGGTATCGACGGGAGAGGAATCCCGAGAGGCCCCCTAGCAACTCGCATGGGGACTGGCCTCTCCTGAGGCAACCAGGGCGGGTCCCTGAGGTCCCCGTCGTAACTCGAGAACACCTGCCGCAACTCGAGAAAATCCAGGAAGTTCTCCCTTGCAGGCGAGATGAGGCCTATTTCCGATGAGGCGTCTGGAGACTAATGACACCTAACCTCTGGAACTTCGAAAGGGTCTTTCACACCCTTGCTGCAACTCAAGAAGTTCACCGCCATACCCGTCTCCACTCGAGAGGAAGCACGATGGTCCCGCCCACATCCAGAGGAGCCCCGTTTCCCCCTCGTAGCTCGAGATGAGGGATCCTTTCCCTGCTTTCAACGGGAAAGAATTCCCGGCGTTCCCGTCGCATCTCAAGAGGAGGCACTCTCAACAGGAAAGGCGAGAGGAACTCCATGGTCGTACCACCATTCCAAGAGTCCCCCAGATGACTCAGTCCATTCCAGAGGAACCTCTTTGCCCTGCACTGGCTCATCTTTCACGCCGAGGATCGACTCACACCACGGTGGCACGTGGGACAGCCCTGTGGGAAAGCCTCGAGGGAAAGCCTCGAGGGAAAACCACAGATCCTTTGATCCACGCGACGGGAAGCGTGACATTGCTGCTACAGCCTGGAAGGAAAGCGCACGTGCATGCCCCCACTCGAGAGGAGGCCTGACTCCCCTGGGGAGACTCCAGAAGTACCCAAAGATCCTTGTCACCCCTGAGAGGAATCCTCGGTCCCGGCCCTGACTCCACACAAGGTTTTTGGCCCCGGTATCGACGGGAGAGGAATCCCGAGAGGCCCCCTAGCAACTCGCATGGGGACTGGCCTCTCTTGAGGCCACCCGGGCGGGTCCCTGAGGTCCCCGTCGTAACTCGAGAACACCTGCCGCAACTCGAGAAAATCCAGGAAGTTCTCCCTTCCAGGCGAGATGAGGCCTATTTCCGATGAGGCGTCTGGAGACTAATGACACCTAACCTCTGGAACTTCGAAAGGGTCTTTCACACCCTTGCTGCAACTCAAGAAGTTCACCGCCATACCCGTCTCCACTCGAGAGGAAGTACGATGGTCCCGCCCACATACAGAGGAGCCCCGTTTCCCCCTCGGAGCTCGAGATGAGGGATCCTTTCCCTGCTTTCAACGGGAAAGAATTCCCGGCGTTCCCGTCGCATCTCAAGAGGAGGCACTCTCAACAGGAAAGGCGAGAGGAACTCCATGGTCGTACCACCATTCCAAGACTCCCCCAGATGTCTCAGTCCATTCCAGAGGAACCTCTTTGCCCTGCACTGGCTCATCTTTCACGCCGAGGATCGACTCACACCACGGTGGCACGTGGGACAGCCCTGTGGGAAAGCCTCGAGGGAAAGCCTCGAGGGAAAACCACAGATCCTTTGATCCACGCGACGGGAAGCGTGACATTGCTGCTACAGCCTGGAAGGACAGCACACGTGCATGCCCCCACTCGAGACGACGCCTGACTCCCCTGGGGAGACTCCAGAAGTACCCAAAGATCCATGTCAGCCCCTGAGAGGAATCCTCGGTTCGGGCCCTGACTCCACACAAGTTTCTTGGCCCCGGTATCGACGGGAGAGGAATCCCGAGAGGCCCCCTAGCAACTCGCATGGGGACTGGCCTCTCTTTGGCCACCAGGGCGGGTCCCTGAGGTCCCCGTCGTAACTCGAGAACACCTTCCGTAACTCGAGAAAATCCAGGAAGTTCTCCCTTCCAGGCGAGATGAGGCCTATTTCCGATGAGGCGTCTGGAGACTAATGACACCTAACCTCTGGAATTTCGAAAGGGTCTTTCACACCCTTGCTGCAACTCAAGAAGTTCACCGCCATACCCGTCTCCACTCGAGAGGAAGCACGATGGTCCCGCCCACATCCAGAGGAGCCCCGTTTCCCCCTCGGAGCTCGAGATGAGGGATCCTTTCCCTGCTTTCAACGGGAAAGAATTCCCGGCGTTCCCGTCGCATCTCAAGAGGAGGCACTCTCAACAGGAAAGGCGAGAGGAACTCCATGGTCGTACCACCATTCCAAGACTCCCCCAGATGTCTCAGTCCATTCCAGAGGAACCTCTTTGCCCTGCACTGGCTCATCTTTCACGCCGAGGATCGACTCACACCACGGTGGCACGTGGGACAGCCCTGTGGGAAAGCCTCGAGGGAAAGCCTCGAGGGAAAACCACAGATCCTTTGATCCACGCGACGGGAAGTGTGACATTGCTGCTACAGTCTGGAAGGAAAGCGCACGTGCATGCCCCCACTCGAGACGAGGCCTGACTCCCCTGGGGAGACTCCAGAAGTACCCAAAGATCCATGTCAGCCCCTGAGAGGAATCCTCGGTTCGGGCCCTGACTCCACACAAGGTTCTTGGCCCCGGTATCGACGGGAGAGGAATCCCGAGAGGCCCCCTAGCAACTCGCATGGGGACTGGCCTCTCCTTAGGCCACCAGGGCGGGTCCCTGAGGTCCCCGTCGTAACTCGAGAACACCTGCCGTAACTCGAGAAAATCCAGGAAGTTCTCCCTTCCAGGCGAGATGAGGCCTATTTCCGATGAGGCCTCTGGAGACTAATGACACCTAACCTCTGGAATTTCGAAAGGGTCTTTCACACCCTTGCTGCAACTCAAGGTTCACCGCCATACCCGTCTCCACTCGAGAGGAAGCACGATGGTCCCGCCAACATCCAGAGGAGCCCCGTTTCCCCCTCGGAGCTCGAGATGAGGGATCCTTTCCCTGCTTTCAACGGGAAAGAATTCACGGCGTTCCCGTCGCATCTCAAGAGGAGGCACTCTCAACAGGAAAGGCGAGAGGAACTCCATGGTCGTACCACCATTCCAAGAGTCCCCCAGATGGCTCAGTCCATTCCAGAGGAACCTCTTTGCCCTGCACTGGCTCATCTTTCACGCCGAGGATCGACTCACACCACGGTGGCACGTGGGACAGCCCAGTGGGAAAGCCTCGAGGGAAAGCCTCGAGGGAAAACCACAGATCCTTTGATCCACGCGACGGGAAGTGTGACATTGCTGCTACAGTCTGGAAGGAAAGCGCACGTGCATGCCCCCAATCGAGAGGAGGCCTGACTCCCCTGGGGAGACTCCAGAAGTACTCTAAGATCCATGTCAGCCCCTGAGAGGAATCCTCGGTTCGGGCCCTGACTCCACACAAGGTTATTGGCCCCGGTATCGACGGGAGAGGAATCCCGAGAGGCCCCCTAGCAACTCGCATGGGGACTGGCCTCTCCTGAGGCCACCAGGGCGGGTCCCTGAGGTCCCCGTCGTAACTCGAGAACACCTGCCGCAACTCGAGAAAATCCAGGAAGTTCTCCCTTCCAGGCGAGATGAGGCCTATTTCCGATGAGGCGTCTGGAGACTAATGACACCTAACCTCTGGAATTTCGAAAGGGTCTTTCACACCCTTGCTGCAACTCAAGAAGTACATCGCCATACCCGTCTCCACTCGAGAGGAAGCACGATGGTCCCGCCCACATCCAGAGGAGCCCCGTTTCCCCCTCGTAGCTCGAGATGAGGGATCCTTTCCCTGCTTTCAACGGGAAAGAATTCCCGGCGTTCCCGTCGCATCTCAAGAGGAGGCACTCTCAACAGGAAAGGCGAGAGGAACTCCATGGTCGTACCACCATTCCAAGAGTCCCCCAGATGACTCAGTCCATTCCAGAGGAACCTCTTTGCCCTGCACTGGCTCATCTTTCACGCCGAGGATCGACTCACACCACGGTGGCACGTGGGACAGCCCTGTGGGAAAGCCTCGAGGGAAAGCCTCGAGGGAAAACCACAGATCCTTTGATCCACGCGACGGGAAGCGTGACATTGCTGCTACAGCCTGGTAGGAAAGCGCACGTGCATGGCCCCACTCGAGAGGAGGCCTGACTCCCCTGGGGAGACTCCAGAAGTACCCAAAGATCCATGTCACCCCTGAGAGGAATCCTCGTTCCCGGCCCTGACTCCACACAAGGTTTTTGGCCCCGGTATCGACGGGAGAGGAATCCCGAGAGGCCCCCTAGCAACTCGCATGGGGACTGGCCTCTCCTGAGGCCACCAGGGCGGGTCCCTGAGGTCCCCGTCGTAACTCGAGAACACCTGCCGCAACTCGAGAAAATCCAGGAAGTTCTCCCTTCCAGGCGAGATGAGGCCTATTTCCGATGAGGCGTCTGGAGACTAATGACACCTAACCTCTGGAACTTCGAAAGGGTCTTTCACACCCTTGCTGCAACTCAAGAAGTTCACCGCCATACCCGTCTCCACTCGAGAGGAAGCACGATGGTCCCGCCCACATCCAGAGGAGCCCCGTTTCACCCTCGGAGCTCGAGATGAGGGATCCTTTCCCTGCTTTCAACGGGAAAGAATTCCCGGGATTCCCGTCGCATCTCAAGAGGAGGCACTCTCAACAGGAAAGGCGAGAGGAACTCCATGGTCGTACCACCATTCCAAGAGTCCCCCAGATGTCTCAGTCCATTCCAGAGGAACCTCTTTGCCCTGCACTGGCTCATTTTTCACGCCGAGGATCGACTCACACCACGGTGGCACGTGGGACAGCCCTGTGGGAAAGCCTCGAGGGAAAGCCTCGAGGGAAAACCACAGATCCTTTGATCCACGCGACGGGAAGCGTGACATTGCTGCTACAGCCTGGAAGGAAAGCACACGTGCATGCCCCCACTCGAGACGAGGCCTGGCTCCCCTGGGGAGACTCCAGAAGTACCCAAAGATCCATGTCAGCCCCTGAGAGGAATCCTCGGTTCGGGCCCTGACTCCACACAAGGTTCTTGGCCCCGGTATCGACGGGAGAGGAATCCCGAGAGGCCCCCTAGCAACTCGCATGGGGACTGGCCTCTCCTGAGGCCACCAGGGCGGGTCCCTGAGGTCCCCGTCGTAACTCGAGAACACCTGCCGTAACTCGAGAAAATCCAGGAAGTTCTCCCTTCCAGGCGAGATGAGGCCTATTTCCGATGAGGCGTCTGGAGACTAATGACACCTAACCTCTGGAATTTCGAAAGGGTCTTTCACACCCTTGCTGCAACTCAAGAAGTTCACCGCCATACCCGTCTCCACTCGAGAGGAAGCACGATGGTCCCGCCCACATCCAGAGGAGCCCCGTTTCCCCCTCGGAGCTCGAGATGAGGGATCCTTTCCCTGCTTTCAACGGGAAAGAATTCCCGGCGTTCCCGTCGCATCTCAAGAGGAGGCACTCTCAACAGGAAAGGCGAGAGGAACTCCATGGTCGTACCACCATTCCAAGAGTCCCCCAGATGTCTCAGTCCATTCCAGAGGAACCTCTTTGCCCTGCACTGGCTCATCTTTCACGCCGAGGATCGACTCACACCACGGTGGCACGTGGGACAGCCCTGTGGGAAAGCCTCGAGGGAAAGCCTCGAGGGAAAACCACAGATCCTTTGATCCACGCGACGGGAAGTGTGACATTGCTTCTACAGTCTGGAAGGAAAGCGCACGTGCATGCCCTCACTCGAGAGGAGGCCTGACTCCCCTGGGGAGACTCCAGAAGTACTCAAAGATCCATGTCAGCCCCTGAGAGGAATCCTCGGTTCGGGCCCTGACTCCACACAAGGTTATTGGCCCCGGTATCGACGGGAGAGGAATCCCGAGAGGCCCCCTAGCAACTCGCATGGGGACTGGCCTCTCCTGAGGCCACCAGGGCGGGTCCCTGAGGTCCCCGTCGTAACTCGAGAACACCTGCCGCAACTCGAGAAAATCCAGGAAGTTCTCCCTTCCAGGTGAGATGAGGCCTATTTCCGATGAGGCGTCTGGAGACTAATGACACCTAACCTCTGGAATTTCGAAAGGGTCTTTCACACCCTTGCTGCAACTCAAGAAGTACATCGCCATACCCGTCTCCACTCGAGAGGAAGCACGATGGTCCCGCCCACATCCAGAGGAGCCCCGTTTCCCCCTCGTAGCTCGAGATGAGGGATCCTTTCCCTGCTTTCAACGGGAAAGAATTCCCAGCGTTCCCGTCGCATCTCAAGAGGAGGCACTCTCAACAGGAAAGGCGAGAGGAACTCCATGGTCGTACCACCATTCCAAGAGTCCCCCAGATGTCTCAGTCCATTCCAGAGGAACCTCTTTGCCCTGCACTGGGTCATCTTTCACGCCGAGGATCGACTCACACCACGGTGGCACGTGGGACAGCCTTGTGGGAAAGCCTCGAGGGAAAGCCTCGAGGGAAAACCACAGATCCTTTGATCCACTCGACGGGAAGCGTGACATTGCTGCTACAGCCTGGAAGGAAAGCGCACGTGCATGCCCCCACTCGAGACGAGGCCTGACTCCCCTGGGGAGACTCCAGAAGTACCCAAAGATACATGTCACCCCTGAGAGGAATCCTCGGTTCCGGCCCTGACTCCACACAAGGTTTTTGGCCCCGGTATCGACGGGAGAGGAATCCCGAGAGGCCCCCTTGCAACTCGCATGGGGACTGGCCTCTCCTGAGGCAACCAGGGCGGGTCCCTGAGGTCCCCGTCGTAACTCGAGAACACCTGCCGCAACTCGAGAAAATCCAGGAAGTTCTCCCTTGCAGGCGAGATGAGGCCTATTTCCGATGAGGCGTCTGGAGACTAATGACACCTAACCTCTGGAAGTTCGAAAGGGTCTTTCACACCCTTGCTGCAACTCAAGAAGTTCACCGCCATACCCGTCTCCACTCGAGAGGAAGCACGATGGTCCCGCCCACATCCAGAGGAGCCCCGTTTCCCCCTCGTAGCTCGAGATGAGGGATCCTTTCCCTGCTTTCAACGGGAAAGAATTCCCGGCGTTCCCGTCGCATCTCAAGAGGAGGCACTCTCAACAGGAAAGGCGAGAGGAACTCCATGGTCGTACCACCATTCCAAGAGTCCCCCAGATGACTCAGTCCATTCCAGAGGAACCTCTTTGCCCTGCACTGGCTCATCTTTCACGCCGAGGATCGACTCACACCACGGTGGCACGTGGGACAGCCCTGTGGGAAAGCCTCGAGGGAAAGCCTCGAGGGAAAACCACAGATCCTTTGATCCACGCGACGGGAAGCGTGACATTGCTGCTACAGCCTGGTAGGAAAGCGCACGTGCATGGCCCCACTCGAGAGGAGGCCTGACTCCCCTGGGGAGACTCCAGAAGTACCCAAAGATCCATGTCACCCCTGAGAGGAATCCTCGTTCCCGGCCCTGACTCCACACAAGGTTTTTGGCCCCGGTATCGACAGGAGAGGAATCCCGAGAGGCCCCCTAGCAACTCGCATGGGGACTGGCCTCTCCTGAGGCCACCAGGGCGGGTCCCTGAGGTCCCCGTCGTAACTCGAGAACACCTGCCGCAACTCGAGAAAATCCAGGAAGTTCTCCCTTCCAGGCGAGATGAGGCCTATTTCCGATGAGGCGTCTGGAGACTAATGACACCTAACCTCTGGAACTTCGAAAGGGTCTTTCACACCCTTGCTGCAACTCAAGAAGTTCACCGCCATACCCGTCTCCACTCGAGAGGAAGCACGATGGTCCCGCCCACATCCAGAGGAGCCCCGTTTCCCCCTCGGAGCTCGAGATGAGGGATCCTTTCCCTGCTTTCAACGGGAAAGAATTCCCGGCGTTCCCGTCGCATCTCAAGAGGAGGCACTCTCAACAGGAAAGGCGAGAGGAACTCCATGGTCGTACCACCATTCCAAGAGTCCCCCAGATGTCTCAGTCCATTCCAGAGGAACCTCTTTGCCCTGCACTGGCTCATTTTTCACGCCGAGGATCGACTCACACCACGGTGGCACGTCGGACAGCCCTGTGGGAAAGCCTCGAGGGAAAGCCTCGAGGGAAAACCACAGATCCTTTGATCCACGCGACGGGAAGCGTGACATTGCTACTACAGCCTGGAAGGAAAGCACACGTGCATGCCCCCACTCGAGACGAGGCCTGACTCCCCTGGGGAGACTCCAGAAGTACTCAAAGATCCATGTCAGCCCCTGAGAGGAATCCTCGGTTCGGGCCCTGACTCCACACAAGGTTATTGGCCCCGGTATCGACGGGAGAGGAATCCCGAGAGGCCCCCTAGCAACTCGCATGGGGACTGGCCTCTCCTGAGGCCACCAGGGCGGGTCCCTGAGGTCCCCGTCGTAACTCGAGAACACCTGCCGCAACTCGAGAAAATCCAGGAAGTTCTCCCTTCCAGGTGAGATGAGGCCTATTTCCGATGAGGCGTCTGGAGACTAATGACACCTAACCTCTGGAATTTCGAAAGGGTCTTTCACACCCTTGCTGCAACTCAAGAAGTACATCGCCATACCCGTCTCCACTCGAGAGGAAGCACGATGGTCCCGCCCACATCCAGAGGAGCCCCGTTTCCCCCTCGTAGCTCGAGATGAGGGATCCTTTCCCTGCTTTCAACGGGAAAGAATTCCCAGCGTTCCCGTCGCATCTCAAGAGGAGGCACTCTCAACAGGAAAGGCGAGAGGAACTCCATGGTCGTACCACCATTCCAAGAGTCCCCCAGATGTCTCAGTCCATTCCAGAGGAACCTCTTTGCCCTGCACTGGCTCATCTTTCACGCCGAGGATCGACTCACACCACGGTGGCACGTGGGACAGCCCTGTGGGAAAGCCTCGAGGGAAAGCCTCGAGGGAAAACCACAGATCCTTTGATCCACGTGACGGGAAGTGTGACATTGCTGCTACAGTCTGGAAAGAAAGCGCACGTGCATGCCCCCACTCGAGACGAGGCCTGACTCCCCTGGGGAGACTCCAGAAGTACTCAAAGATCCATGTCACCCCTGAGAGGAATCCTCGGTTCCGGCCCTGACTCCACACAAGGTTTTTGGCCCCGGTATCGACGGGATAGGAATCCCGAGAGGCCCCCTAGCAACTCGCATGGGGACTGGCCTCTCATGAGGCAACCAGGGCGGGTCCCTGAGGTCCCCGTCGTAACTCGAGAACACCTGCCGCACCTCGAGAAAATCCAGGAAGTTCTCCCTTGCAGGTGAGATGAGGCCTATTTCCGATGAGGCGTCTGGAGACTAATGACACCTAACCTCTGGAACTTCGAAAGGGTGTTTCACACCCTTGCTGCAACTCAAGAAGTTCACCGCCATACCCGTCTCCACTCGAGAGGAAGCACGATGGTCCCGCCCACATCCAGAGGAGCCCCGTTTCCCCCTCGTAGCTCGAGATGAGGGATCCTTTCCCTGCTTTCAACGGGAAAGAATTCCCGGCGTTCCCGTCGCATCTCAAGAGGAGGCACTCTCAACAGGAAAGGCGAGAGGAACTCCATGGTCGTACCACCATTCCAAGAGTCCCCCAGATGACTCAGTCCATTCCAGAGGAACCTCTTTGCCCTGCACTGGCTCATCTTTCACGCCGAGGATCGACTCACACCACGGTGGCACGTGGGACAGCCCTGTGGGAAAGCCTCGAGGGAAAGCCTCGAGGGAAAACCACAGATCCTTTGATCCACGCGACGGGAAGCGTGACATTGCTGCTACAGCCTGGAAGGAAAGCGCACGTGCATGCCCCCACTCGAGACGAGGCCTGACTCCCCTGGGGAGACTCCAGAAGTACCCAAAGATCCTTGTCACCCCTGAGAGGAATCCTCGGTCCCGGCCCTGACTCCACACAAGGTTTTTGGCCCCGGTATCGACGGGAGAGGAATCCCGAGAGGCCCCCTAGCAACTCGCATGGGGACTGGCCTCTCTTGAGGCCACCCGGGCGGGTCCCTGGGGTCCCCGTCGTAACTCGAGAACACCTGCCGCAACTCAAGAAAATCCAGGAAGTTCTCCCTTGCAGGCGAGATGAGGCCTATTTCCGATGAGGCGTCTGGAGACTAATGACACCTAACCTCTGGAAGTTCGAAAGGGTCTTTCACACCCTTGCTGCAACTCAAGAAGTTCACCGCCATACCCGTCTCCACTCGAGAGGAAGCACGATGGTCCCGCCCACATCCAGAGGAGCCCCGTTTCCCCCTCGTAGCTCGAGATGAGGGATCCTTTCCCTGCTTTCAACGGGAAAGAATTCCCGGCGTTCCCGTCGCATCTCAAGAGGAGGCACTCTCAACAGGAAAGGCGAGAGGAACTCCATGGTCGTACCACCATTCCAAGAGTCCCCCAGATGACTCAGTCCATTCCAGAGGAAGCTCTTTGCCCTGCACTGGCTCATCTTTCACGCCGAGGATCGACTCACACCACGGTGGCACGTGGGACAGCCCTGTGGGAAAGCCTCGAGGGAAAGCCTCGAGGGAAAACCACAGATCCTTTGATCCATGCGACGGGAAGCGTGACATTGCTGCTACAGCCTGGTAGGAAAGCGCACGTGCATGGCCCCACTCGAGAGGAGGCCTGACTCCCCTGGGGAGACTCCAGAAGTACCCAAAGATCCATGTCACCCCTGAGAGGAATCCTCGTTCCCGGCCCTGACTCCACACAAGGTTTTTGGCCCCGGTATCGACGGGAGAGGAATCCCGAGAGGCCCCCTAGCAACTCGCATGGGGACTGGCCTCTCCTGAGGCCACCAGGGCGGGTCCCTGAGGTCCCCGTCGTAACTCGAGAACACCTGCCGCAACTCGAGAAAATCCAGGAAGTTCTCCCTTCCAGGCGAGATGAGGCCTATTTCCGATGAGGCGTCTGGAGACTAATGACACCTAACCTCTGGAACTTCGAAAGGGTCTTTCACACCCTTGCTGCAACTCAAGAAGTTCACCGCCATACCCGTCTCCACTCGAGAGGAAGCACGATGGTCCCGCCCACATCCAGAGGAGCCCCGTTTCCCCCTCGGAGCTCGAGATGAGGGATCCTTTCCCTGCTTTCAACGGGAAAGAATTCCCGGCGTTCCCGTCGCATCTCAAGAGGAGGCACTCTCAACAGGAAAGGCGAGAGGAACTCCATGGTCGTACCACCATTCCAAGAGTCCCCCAGATGTCTCAGTCCATTCCAGAGGAACCTCTTTGCCCTGCACTGGCTCATTTTTCACGCCGAGGATCGACTCACACCACGGTGGCACGTGGGACAGCCCTGTGGGAAAGCCTCGAGGGAAAGCCTCGAGGGAAAACCACAGATCCTTTGATCCACGCGACGGGAAGCGTGACATTGCTGCTACAGCCTGGAAGGAAAGCACACGTGCATGCCCCCACTCGAGACGAGGCCTGACTCCCCTGGGGAGACTCCAGAAGTACTCAAAGATCCATGTCAGCCCCTGAGAGGAATCCTCGGTTCGGGCCCTGACTCCACACAAGGTTATTGGCCCCGGTATCGACGGGAGAGGAATCCCGAGAGGCCCCCTAGCAACTCGCATGGGGACTGGCCTCTCCTGAGGCCACCAGGGCGGGTCCCTGAGGTCCCCGTCGTAACTCGAGAACACCTGCCGCAACTCGAGAAAATCCAGGAAGTTCTCCCTTCCAGGTGAGATGAGGCCTATTTCCGATGAGGCGTCTGGAGACTAATGACACCTAACCTCTGGAATTTCGAAAGGGTCTTTCACACCCTTGCTGCAACTCAAGAAGTACATCGCCATACCCGTCTCCACTCGAGAGGAAGCACGATGGTCCCGCCCACATCCAGAGGAGCCCCGTTTCCCCCTCGTAGCTCGAGATGAGGGATCCTTTCCCTGCTTTCAACGGGAAAGAATTCCCAGCGTTCCCGTCGCATCTCAAGAGGAGGCACTCTCAACAGGAAAGGCGAGAGGAACTCCATGGTCGTACCACCATTCCAAGAGTCCCCCAGATGTCTCAGTCCATTCCAGAGGAACCTCTTTGCCCTGCACTGGCTCATCTTTCACGCCGAGGATCGACTCACACCACGGTGGCACGTGGGACAGCCCTGTGGGAAAGCCTCGAGGGAAAGCCTCGAGGGAAAACCACAGATCCTTTGATCCACGCGACGGGAAGTGTGACATTGCTGCTACAGTCTGGAAAGAAAGCGCACGTGCATGCCCCCACTCGAGACGAGGCCTGACTCCCCTGGGGAGACTCCAGAAGTACTCAAAGATCCATGTCACCCCTGAGAGGAATCCTCGGTTCCGGCCCTGACTCCACACAAGGTTTTTGGCCCCGGTATCGACGGGATAGGAATCCCGAGAGGCCCCCTAGCAACTCGCATGGGGACTGGCCTCTCCTGAGGCAACCAGGGCGGGTCCCTGAGGTCCCCGTCGTAACTCGAGAACACCTGCCGCACCTCGAGAAAATCCAGGAAGTTCTCCCTTGCAGGCGAGATGAGGCCTATTTCCGATGAGGCGTCTGGAGACTAATGACACCTAACCTCTGGAACTTCGAAAGGGTCTTTCACACCCTTGCTGCAACTCAAGAAGTTCACCGCCATACCCGTCTCCACTCGAGAGGAAGCACGATGGTCCCGCCCACATCCAGAGGAGCCCCGTTTCCCCCTCGTAGCTCGAGATGAGGGATCCTTTCCCTGCTTTCAACGGGAAAGAATTCCCGGCGTTCCCGTCGCATCTCAAGAGGAGGCACTCTCAACAGGAAAGGCGAGAGGAACTCCATGGTCGTACCACCATTCCAAGAGTCCCCCAGATGACTCAGTCCATTCCAGAGGAACCTCTTTGCCCTGCACTGGCTCATCTTTCACGCCGAGGATCGACTCACACCACGGTGGCACGTGGGACAGCCCTGTGGGAAAGCCTCGAGGGAAAGCCTCGAGGGAAAACCACAGATCCTTTGATCCACGCGACGGGAAGCGTGACATTGCTGCTACAGCCTGGAAGGAAAGCGCACGTGCATGCCCCCACTCGAGACGAGGCCTGACTCCCCTGGGGAGACTCCAGAAGTACCCAAAGATCCTTGTCACCCCTGAGAGGAATCCTCGGTCCCGGCCCTGACTCCACACAAGGTTTTTGGCCCCGGTATCGACGGGAGAGGAATCCCGAGAGGCCCCCTAGCAACTCGCATGGGGACTGGCCTCTCTTGAGGCCACCCGGGCGGGTCCCTGAGGTCCCCGTCGTAACTCGAGAACACCTGCCGCAACTCAAGAAAATCCAGGAAGTTCTCCCTTGCAGGCGAGATGAGGCCTATTTCCGATGAGGCGTCTGGAGACTAATGACACCTAACCTCTGGAAGTTCGAAAGGGTCTTTCACACCCTTGCTGCAACTCAAGAAGTTCACCGCCATACCCGTCTCCACTCGAGAGGAAGCACGATGGTCCCGCCCACATCCAGAGGAGCCCCGTTTCCCCCTCGTAGCTCGAGATGAGGGATCCTTTCCCTGCTTTCAACGGGAAAGAATTCCCGGCGTTCCCGTCGCATCTCAAGAGGAGGCACTCTCAACAGGAAAGGCGAGAGGAACTCCATGGTCGTACCACCATTCCAAGAGTCCCCCAGATGACTCAGTCCATTCCAGAGGAAGCTCTTTGCCCTGCACTGGCTCATCTTTCACGCCGAGGATCGACTCACACCACGGTGGCACGTGGGACAGCCCTGTGGGAAAGCCTCGAGGGAAAGCCTCGAGGGAAAACCACAGATCCTTTGATCCACGCGACGGGAAGCGTGACATTGCTGCTACAGCCTGGTAGGAAAGCGCACGTGCATGGCCCCACTCGAGAGGAGGCCTGACTCCCCTGGGGAGACTCCAGAAGTACCCAAAGATCCATGTCACCCCTGAGAGGAATCCTCGTTCCCGGCCCTGACTCCACACAAGGTTTTTGGCCCCGGTATCGACGGGAGAGGAATCCCGAGAGGCCCCCTAGCAACTCGCATGGGGACTGGCCTCTCCTGAGGCCACCAGGGCGGGTCCCTGAGGTCCCCGTCGTAACTCGAGAACACCTGCCGCAACTCGAGAAAATCCAGGAAGTTCTCCCTTCCAGGCGAGATGAGGCCTATTTCCGATGAGGCGTCTGGAGACTAATGACACCTAACCTCTGGAACTTCGAAAGGGTCTTTCACACCCTTGCTGCAACTCAAGAAGTTCACCGCCATACCCGTCTCCACTCGAGAGGAAGCACGATGGTCCCGCCCACATCCAGAGGAGCCCCGTTTCCCCCTCGGAGCTCGAGATGAGGGATCCTTTCCCTGCTTTCAACGGGAAAGAATTCCCGGCGTTCCCGTCGCATCTCAAGAGGAGGCACTCTCAACAGGAAAGGCGAGAGGAACTCCATGGTCGTACCACCATTCCAAGAGTCCCCCAGATGTCTCAGTCCATTCCAGAGGAACCTCTTTGCCCTGCACTGGCTCATTTTTCACGCCGAGGATCGACTCACACCACGGTGGCACGTGGGACAGCCCTGTGGGAAAGCCTCGAGGGAAAGCCTCGAGGGAAAACCACAGATCCTTTGATCCACGCGACGGGAAGCGTGACATTGCTGCTACAGCCTGGAAGGAAAGCACACGTGCATGCCCCCACTCGAGACGAGGCCTGACTCCCCTGGGGAGACTCCAGAAGTACCCAAAGATCCATGTCAGCCCCTGAGAGGAATCCTCGGTTCGGGCCCTGACTCCACACAAGGTTATTGGCCCCGGTATCGACGGGAGAGGAATCCCGAGAGGCCCCCTAGCAACTCGCATGGGGACTGGCCTCTCCTGAGGCCACCAGGGCGGGTCCCTGAGGTCCCCGTCGTAACTCGAGAACACCTGCCGTAACTCGAGAAAATCCAGGAAGTTCTCCCTTCCAGGCGAGATGAGGCCTATTTCCGATGAGGCGTCTGGAGACTAATGACACCTAACCTCTGGAATTTCGAAAGGGTCTTTCACACCCTTGCTGCAACTCAAGAAGTTCACCGCCATACCCGTCTCCACTCGAGAGGAAGCACGATGGTCCCGCCCACATCCAGAGGAGCCCCGTTTCCCCCTCGTAGCTCGAGATGAGGGATCCTTTCCCTGCTTTCAACGGGAAAGAATTCCCGGCGTTCCCGTCGCATCTCAAGAGGAGGCACTCTCAACAGGAAAGGCGAGAGGAACTCCATGGTCGTACCACCATTCCAAGAGTCCCCCAGATGTCTCAGTCCATTCCAGAGGAACCTCTTTGCCCTGCACTGGCTCATCTTTCACGCCGAGGATCGACTCACACCACGGTGGCACGTGGGACAGCCCTGTGGGAAAGCCTCGAGGGAAAGCCTCGAGGGAAAACCACAGATCCTTTGATCCACGCGACGGGAAGCGTGACATTGCTTCTACAGTCTGGAAGGAAAGCGCACGTGCATGCCCTCACTCGAGAGGAGGCCTGACTCCCCTGGGGAGACTCCAGAAGTACTCAAAGATCCATGTCAGCCCCTGAGAGGAATCCTCGGTTCGGGCCCTGACTCCACACAAGGTTATTGGCCCCGGTATCGACGGGAGAGGAATCCCGAGAGGCCCCCTAGCAACTCGCATGGGGACTGGCCTCTCCTGAGGCCACCAGGGCGGGTCCCTGAGGTCCCCGTCGTAACTCGAGAACACCTGCCGCAACTCGAGAAAATCCAGGAAGTTCTCCCTTCCAGGTGAGATGAGGCCTATTTCCGATGAGGCGTCTGGAGACTAATGACACCTAACCTCTGGAATTTCGAAAGGGTCTTTCACACCCTTGCTGCAACTCAAGAAGTACATCGCCATACCCGTCTCCACTCGAGAGGAAGCACGATGGTCCCGCCCACATCCAGAGGAGCCCCGTTTCCCCCTCGTAGCTCGAGATGAGGGATCCTTTCCCTGCTTTCAACGGGAAAGAATTCCCAGCGTTCCCGTCGCATCTCAAGAGGAGGCACTCTCAACAGGAAAGGCGAGAGGAACTCCATGGTCGTACCACCATTCCAAGAGTCCCCCAGATGTCTCAGTCCATTCCAGAGGAACCTCTTTGCCCTGCACTGGCTCATCTTTCACGCCGAGGATCGACTCACACCACGGTGGCACGTGGGACAGCCCTGTGGGAAAGCCTCGAGGGAAAGCCTCGAGGGAAAACCACAGATCCTTTGATCCACGCGACGGGAAGTGTGACATTGCTGCTACAGTCTGGAAAGAAAGCGCACGTGCATGCCCCCACTCGAGACGAGGCCTGACTCCCCTGGGGAGACTCCAGAAGTACTCAAAGATCCATGTCACCCCTGAGAGGAATCCTCGGTTCCGGCCCTGACTCCACACAAGGTTTTTGGCCCCGGTATCGACGGGATAGGAATCCCGAGAGGCCCCCTAGCAACTCGCATGGGGACTGGCCTCTCCTGAGGCAACCAGGGCGGGTCCCTGAGGTCCCCGTCGTAACTCGAGAACACCTGCCGCACCTCGAGAAAATCCAGGAAGTTCTCCCTTGCAGGCGAGATGAGGCCTATTTCCGATGAGGCGTCTGGAGACTAATGACCCCTAACCTCTGGAACTTCGAAAGGGTCTTTCACACCCTTGCTGCAACTCAAGAAGTTCACCGCCATACCCGTCTCCACTCGAGAGGAAGCACGATGGTCCCGCCCACATCCAGAGGAGCCCCGTTTCCCCCTCGTAGCTCGAGATGAGGGATCCTTTCCCTGCTTTCAACGGGAAAGAATTCCCGGCGTTCCCGTCGCATCTCAAGAGGAGGCACTCTCAACAGGAAAGGCGAGAGGAACTCCATGGTCGTACCACCATTCCAAGAGTCCCCCAGATGACTCAGTCCATTCCAGAGGAACCTCTTTGCCCTGCACTGGCTCATCTTTCACGCCGAGGATCGACTCACACCACGGTGGCACGTGGGACAGCCCTGTGGGAAAGCCTCGAGGGAAAGCCTCGAGGGAAAACCACAGATCCTTTGATCCACGCGACGGGAAGCGTGACATTGCTGCTACAGCCTGGAAGGAAAGCGCACGTGCATGCCCCCACTCGAGACGAGGCCTGACTCCCCTGGGGAGACTCCAGAAGTACCCAAAGATCCTTGTCACCCCTGAGAGGAATCCTCGGTCCCGGCCCTGACTCCACACAAGGTTTTTGGCCCCGGTATCGACGGGAGAGGAATCCCGAGAGGCCCCCTAGCAACTCGCATGGGGACTGGCCTCCCTTGAGGCCACCCGGGCGGGTCCCTGAGGTCCCCGTCGTAACTCGAGAACACCTGCCGCAACTCAAGAAAATCCAGGAAGTTCTCCCTTGCAGGCGAGATGAGGCCTATTTCCGATGAGGCGTCTGGAGACTAATGACACCTAACCTCTGGAAGTTCGAAAGGGTCTTTCACACCCTTGCTGCAACTCAAGAAGTTCACCGCCATACCCGTCTCCACTCGAGAGGAAGCACGATGGTCCCGCCCACATCCAGAGGAGCCCCGTTTCCCCCTCGTAGCTCGAGATGAGGGATCCTTTCCCTGCTTTCAACGGGAAAGAATTCCCGGCGTTCCCGTCGCATCTCAAGAGGAGGCACTCTCAACAGGAAAGGCGAGAGGAACTCCATGGTCGTACCACCATTCCAAGAGTCCCCCAGATGACTCAGTCCATTCCAGAGGAAGCTCTTTGCCCTGCACTGGCTCATCTTTCACGCCGAGGATCGACTCACACCACGGTGGCACGTGGGACAGCCCTGTGGGAAAGCCTCGAGGGAAAGCCTCGAGGGAAAACCACAGATCCTTTGATCCACGCGACGGGAAGCGTGACATTGCTGCTACAGCCTGGTAGGAAAGCGCACGTGCATGGCCCCACTCGAGAGGAGGCCTGACTCCCCTGGGGAGACTCCAGAAGTACCCAAAGATCCATGTCACCCCTGAGAGGAATCCTCGTTCCCGGCCCTGACTCCACACAAGGTTTTTGGCCCCGGTATCGACGGGAGAGGAATCCCGAGAGGCCCCCTAGCAACTCGCATGGGAACTGGCCTCTCCTGAGGCCACCAGGGCGGGTCCCTGAGGTCCCCGTCGTAACTCGAGAACACCTGCCGCAACTCGAGAAAATCCAGGAAGTTCTCCCTTCCAGGCGAGATGAGGCCTATTTCCGATGAGGCGTCTGGAGACTAATGACACCTAACCTCTGGAACTTCGAAAGGGTCTTTCACACCCTTGCTGCAACTCAAGAAGTTCACCGCCATACCCGTCTCCACTCGAGAGGAAGCACGATGGTCCCGCCCACATCCAGAGGAGCCCCGTTTCCCCCTCGGAGCTCGAGATGAGGGATCCTTTCCCTGCTTTCAACGGGAAAGAATTCCCGGCGTTCCCGTCGCATCTCAAGAGGAGGCACTCTCAACAGGAAAGGCGAGAGGAACTCCATGGTCGTACCACCATTCCAAGAGTCCCCCAGATGTCTCAGTCCATTCCAGAGGAACCTCTTTGCCCTGCACTGGCTCATTTTTCACGCCGAGGATCGACTCACACCACGGTGGCACGTGGGACAGCCCTGTGGGAAAGCCTCGAGGGAAAGCCTCGAGGGAAAACCACAGATCCTTTGATCCACGCGACGGGAAGCGTGACATTGCTGCTACAGCCTGGAAGGAAAGCACACGTGCATGCCCCCACTCGAGACGAGGCCTGACTCCCCTGGGGAGACTCCAGAAGTACTCAAAGATCCATGTCAGCCCCTGAGAGGAATCCTCGGTTCGGGCCCTGACTCCACACAAGGTTATTGGCCCCGGTATCGACGGGAGAGGAATCCCGAGAGGCCCCCTAGCAACTCGCATGGGGACTGGCCTCTCCTGAGGCCACCAGGGCGGGTCCCTGAGGTCCCCGTCGTAACTCGAGAACACCTGCCGCAACTCGAGAAAATCCAGGAAGTTCTCCCTTCCAGGTGAGATGAGGCCTATTTCCGATGAGGCGTCTGGAGACTAATGACACCTAACCTCTGGAATTTCGAAAGGGTCTTTCACACCCTTGCTGCAACTCAAGAAGTACATCGCCATACCCGTCTCCACTCGAGAGGAAGCACGATGGTCCCGCCCACATCCAGAGGAGCCCCGTTTCCCCCTCGTAGCTCGAGATGAGGGATCCTTTCCCTGCTTTCAACGGGAAAGAATTCCCAGCGTTCCCGTCGCATCTCAAGAGGAGGCACTCTCAACAGGAAAGGCGAGAGGAACTCCATGGTCGTACCACCATTCCAAGAGTCCCCCAGATGTCTCAGTCCATTCCAGAGGAACCTCTTTGCCCTGCACTGGCTCATCTTTCACGCCGAGGATCGACTCACACCACGGTGGCACGTGGGACAGCCCTGTGGGAAAGCCTCGAGGGAAACCCTCGAGGGAAAACCACAGATCCTTTGATCCACGCGACGGGAAGTGTGACATTGCTGCTACAGTCTGGAAAGAAAGCGCACGTGCATGCCCCCACTCGAGACGAGGCCTGACTCCCCTGGGGAGACTCCAGAAGTACTCAAAGATCCATGTCACCCCTGAGAGGAATCCTCGGTTCCGGCCCTGACTCCACACAAGGTTTTTGGCCCCGGTATCGACGGGATAGGAATCCCGAGAGGCCCCCTAGCAACTCGCATGGGGACTGGCCTCTCCTGAGGCAACCAGGGCGGGTCCCTGAGGTCCCCGTCGTAACTCGAGAACACCTGCCGCACCTCGAGAAAATCCAGGAAGTTCTCCCTTGCAGGCGAGATGAGGCCTATTTCCGATGAGGCGTCTGGAGACTAATGACACCTAACCTCTGGAACTTCGAAAGGGTTTTTCACACCCTTGCTGCAACTCAAGAAGTTCACCGCCATACCCGTCTCCACTCGAGAGGAAGCACGATGGTCCCGCCCACATCCAGAGGAGCCCCGTTTCCCCCTCGTAGCTCGAGATGAGGGATCCTTTCCCTGCTTTCAACGGGAAAGAATTCCCGGCGTTCCCGTCGCATCTCAAGAGGAGGCACTCTCAACAGGAAAGGCGAGAGGAACTCCATGGTCGTACCACCATTCCAAGAGTCCCCCAGATGACTCAGTCCATTCCAGAGGAAGCTCTTTGCCCTGCACTGGCTCATCTTTCACGCCGAGGATCGACTCACACCACGGTGGCACGTGGGACAGCCCTGTGGGAAAGCCTCGAGGGAAAGCCTCGAGGGAAAACCACAGATCCTTTGATCCACGCGACGGGAAGCGTGACATTGCTGCTACAGCCTGGTAGGAAAGCGCACGTGCATGGCCCCACTCGAGAGGAGGCCTGACTCCCCTGGGGAGACTCCAGAAGTACCCAAAGATCCATGTCACCCCTGAGAGGAATCCTCGTTCCCGGCCCTGACTCCACACAAGGTTTTTGGCCCCGGTATCGACGGGAGAGGAATCCCGAGAGGCCCCCTAGCAACTCGCATGGGGACTGGCCTCTCCTGAGGCCACCAGGGCGGGTCCCTGAGGTCCCCGTCGTAACTCGAGAACACCTGCCGCAACTCGAGAAAATCCAGGAAGTTCTCCCTTCCAGGCGAGATGAGGCCTATTTCCGATGAGGCGTCTGGAGACTAATGACACCTAACCTCTGGAACTTCGAAAGGGTCTTTCACACCCTTGCTGCAACTCAAGAAGTTCACCGCCATACCCGTCTCCACTCGAGAGGAAGCACGATGGTCCCGCCCACATCCAGAGGAGCCCCGTTTCCCCCTCGGAGCTCGAGATGAGGGATCCTTTCCCTGCTTTCAACGGGAAAGAATTCCCGGCGTTCCCGTCGCATCTCAAGAGGAGGCACTCTCAACAGGAAAGGCGAGAGGAACTCCATGGTCGTACCACCATTCCAAGAGTCCCCCAGATGTCTCAGTCCATTCCAGAGGAACCTCTTTGCCCTGCACTGGCTCATTTTTCACGCCGAGGATCGACTCACACCACGGTGGCACGTGGGACAGCCCTGTGGGAAAGCCTCGAGGGAAAGCCTCGAGGGAAAACCACAGATCCTTTGATCCACGCGACGGGAAGCGTGACATTGCTGCTACAGCCTGGAAGGAAAGCACACGTGCATGCCCCCACTCGAGACGAGGCCTGACTCCCCTGGGGAGACTCCAGAAGTACCCAAAGATCCATGTCAGCCCCTGAGAGGAATCCTCGGTTCGGGCCCTGACTCCACACAAGGTTATTGGCCCCGGTATCGACGGGAGAGGAATCCCGAGAGGCCCCCTAGCAACTCGCATGGGGACTGGCCTCTCCTGAGGCCACCAGGGCGGGTCCCTGAGGTCCCCGTCGTAACTCGAGAACACCTGCCGTAACTCGAGAAAATCCAGGAAGTTCTCCCTTCCAGGCGAGATGAGGCCTATTTCCGATGAGGCGTCTGGAGACTAATGACACCTAACCTCTGGAATTTCGAAAGGGTCTTTCACACCCTTGCTGCAACTCAAGAAGTTCACCGCCATACCCGTCTCCACTCGAGAGGAAGCACGATGGTCCCGCCCACATCCAGAGGAGCCCCGTTTCCCCCTCGTAGCTCGAGATGAGGGATCCTTTCCCTGCTTTCAACGGGAAAGAATTCCCGGCGTTCCCGTCGCATCTCAAGAGGAGGCACTCTCAACAGGAAAGGCGAGAGGAACTCCATGGTCGTACCACCATTCCAAGAGTCCCCCAGATGTCTCAGTCCATTCCAGAGGAACCTCTTTGCCCTGCACTGGCTCATCTTTCACGCCGAGGATCGACTCACACCACGGTGGCACGTGGGACAGCCCTGTGGGAAAGCCTCGAGGGAAAGCCTCGAGGGAAAACCACAGATCCTTTGATCCACGCGACGGGAAGCGTGACATTGCTTCTACAGTCTGGAAGGAAAGCGCACGTGCATGCCCTCACTCGAGAGGAGGCCTGACTCCCCTGGGGAGACTCCAGAAGTACTCAAAGATCCATGTCAGCCCCTGAGAGGAATCCTCGGTTCGGGCCCTGACTCCACACAAGGTTATTGGCCCCGGTATCGACGGGAGAGGAATCCCGAGAGGCCCCCTAGCAACTCGCATGGGGACTGGCCTCTCCTGAGGCCACCAGGGCGGGTCCCTGAGGTCCCCGTCGTAACTCGAGAACACCTGCCGCAACTCGAGAAAATCCAGGAAGTTCTCCCTTCCAGGTGAGATGAGGCCTATTTCCGATGAGGCGTCTGGAGACTAATGACACCTAACCTCTGGAATTTCGAAAGGGTCTTTCACACCCTTGCTGCAACTCAAGAAGTACATCGCCATACCCGTCTCCACTCGAGAGGAAGCACGATGGTCCCGCCCACATCCAGAGGAGCCCCGTTTCCCCCTCGTAGCTCGAGATGAGGGATCCTTTCCCTGCTTTCAACGGGAAAGAATTCCCAGCGTTCCCGTCGCATCTCAAGAGGAGGCACTCTCAACAGGAAAGGCGAGAGGAACTCCATGGTCGTACCACCATTCCAAGAGTCCCCCAGATGTCTCAGTCCATTCCAGAGGAACCTCTTTGCCCTGCACTGGCTCATCTTTCACGCCGAGGATCGACTCACACCACGGTGGCACGTGGGACAGCCCTGTGGGAAAGCCTCGAGGGAAAGCCTCGAGGGAAAACCACAGATCCTTTGATCCACGCGACGGGAAGTGTGACATTGCTGCTACAGTCTGGAAAGAAAGCGCACGTGCATGCCCCCACTCGAGACGAGGCCTGACTCCCCTGGGGAGACTCCAGAAGTACTCAAAGATCCATGTCACCCCTGAGAGGAATCCTCGGTTCCGGCCCTGACTCCACACAAGGTTTTTGGCCCCGGTATCGACGGGATAGGAATCCCGAGAGGCCCCCTAGCAACTCGCATGGGGACTGGCCTCTCCTGAGGCAACCAGGGCGGGTCCCTGAGGTCCCCGTCGTAACTCGAGAACACCTGCCGCACCTCGAGAAAATCCAGGAAGTTCTCCCTTGCAGGCGAGATGAGGCCTATTTCCGATGAGGCGTCTGGAGACTAATGACCCCTAACCTCTGGAACTTCGAAAGGGTCTTTCACACCCTTGCTGCAACTCAAGAAGTTCACCGCCATACCCGTCTCCACTCGAGAGGAAGCACGATGGTCCCGCCCACATCCAGAGGAGCCCCGTTTCCCCCTCGTAGCTCGAGATGAGGGATCCTTTCCCTGCTTTCAACGGGAAAGAATTCCCGGCGTTCCCGTCGCATCTCAAGAGGAGGCACTCTCAACAGGAAAGGCGAGAGGAACTCCATGGTCGTACCACCATTCCAAGAGTCCCCCAGATGACTCAGTCCATTCCAGAGGAACCTCTTTGCCCTGCACTGGCTCATCTTTCACGCCGAGGATCGACTCACACCACGGTGGCACGTGGGACAGCCCTGTGGGAAAGCCTCGAGGGAAAGCCTCGAGGGAAAACCACAGATCCTTTGATCCACGCGACGGGAAATGTGACATTGCTGCTACAGCCTGGAAGGAAAGCGCACGTGCATGCCCCCACTCGAGACGAGGCCTGACTCCCCTGGGGAGACTCCAGAAGTACCCAAAGATCCTTGTCACCCCTGAGAGGAATCCTCGGTCCCGGCCCTGACTCCACACAAGGTTTTTGGCCCCGGTATCGACGGGAGAGGAATCCCGAGAGGCCCCCTAGCAACTCGCATGGGGACTGGCCTCCCTTGAGGCCACCCGGGCGGGTCCCTGAGGTCCCCGTCGTAACTCGAGAACACCTGCCGCAACTCAAGAAAATCCAGGAAGTTCTCCCTTGCAGGCGAGATGAGGCCTATTTCCGATGAGGCGTCTGGAGACTAATGACACCTAACCTCTGGAAGTTCGAAAGGGTCTTTCACACCCTTGCTGCAACTCAAGAAGTTCACCGCCATACCCGTCTCCACTCGAGAGGAAGCACGATGGTCCCGCCCACATCCAGAGGAGCCCCGTTTCCCCCTCGTAGCTCGAGATGAGGGATCCTTTCCCTGCTTTCAACGGGAAAGAATTCCCGGCGTTCCCGTCGCATCTCAAGAGGAGGCACTCTCAACAGGAAAGGCGAGAGGAACTCCATGGTCGTACCACCATTCCAAGAGTCCCCCAGATGACTCAGTCCATTCCAGAGGAAGCTCTTTGCCCTGCACTGGCTCATCTTTCACGCCGAGGATCGACTCACACCACGGTGGCACGTGGGACAGCCCTGTGGGAAAGCCTCGAGGGAAAGCCTCGAGGGAAAACCACAGATCCTTTGATCCACGCGACGGGAAGCGTGACATTGCTGCTACAGCCTGGTAGGAAAGCGCACGTGCATGGCCCCACTCGAGAGGAGGCCTGACTCCCCTGGGGAGACTCCAGAAGTACCCAAAGATCCATGTCACCCCTGAGAGGAATCCTCGTTCCCGGCCCTGACTCCACACAAGGTTTTTGGCCCCGGTATCGACGGGAGAGGAATCCCGAGAGGCCCCCTAGCAACTCGCATGGGAACTGGCCTCTCCTGAGGCCACCAGGGCGGGTCCCTGAGGTCCCCGTCGTAACTCGAGAACACCTGCCGCAACTCGAGAAAATCCAGGAAGTTCTCCCTTCCAGGCGAGATGAGGCCTATTTCCGATGAGGCGTCTGGAGACTAATGACACCTAACCTCTGGAACTTCGAAAGGGTCTTTCACACCCTTGCTGCAACTCAAGAAGTTCACCGCCATACCCGTCTCCACTCGAGAGGAAGCACGATGGTCCCGCCCACATCCAGAGGAGCCCCGTTTCCCCCTCGGAGCTCGAGATGAGGGATCCTTTCCCTGCTTTCAACGGGAAAGAATTCCCGGCGTTCCCGTCGCATCTCAAGAGGAGGCACTCTCAACAGGAAAGGCGAGAGGACCTCCATGGTCGTACCACCATTCCAAGAGTCCCCCAGATGTCTCAGTCCATTCCAGAGGAACCTCTTTGCCCTGCACTGGCTCATTTTTCACGCCGAGGATCGACTCACACCACGGTGGCACGTGGGACAGCCCTGTGGGAAAGCCTCGAGGGAAAGCCTCGAGGGAAAACCACAGATCCTTTGATCCACGCGACGGGAAGCGTGACATTGCTGCTACAGCCTGGAAGGAAAGCACACGTGCATGCCCCCACTCGAGACGAGGCCTGACTCCCCTGGGGAGACTCCAGAAGTACTCAAAGATCCATGTCAGCCCCTGAGAGGAATCCTCGGTTCGGGCCCTGACTCCACACAAGGTTATTGGCCCCGGTATCGACGGGAGAGGAATCCCGAGAGGCCCCCTAGCAACTCGCATGGGGACTGGCCTCTCCTGAGGCCACCAGGGCGGGTCCCTGAGGTCCCCGTCGTAACTCGAGAACACCTGCCGCAACTCGAGAAAATCCAGGAAGTTCTCCCTTCCAGGTGAGATGAGGCCTATTTCCGATGAGGCGTCTGGAGACTAATGACACCTAACCTCTGGAATTTCGAAAGGGTCTTTCACACCCTTGCTGCAACTCAAGAAGTACATCGCCATACCCGTCTCCACTCGAGAGGAAGCACGATGGTCCCGCCCACATCCAGAGGAGCCCCGTTTCCCCCTCGTAGCTCGAGATGAGGGATCCTTTCCCTGCTTTCAACGGGAAAGAATTCCCAGCGTTCCCGTCGCATCTCAAGAGGAGGCACTCTCAACAGGAAAGGCGAGAGGAACTCCATGGTCGTACCACCATTCCAAGAGTCCCCCAGATGTCTCAGTCCATTCCAGAGGAACCTCTTTGCCCTGCACTGGCTCATCTTTCACGCCGAGGATCGACTCACACCACGGTGGCACGTGGGACAGCCCTGTGGGAAAGCCTCGAGGGAAACCCTCGAGGGAAAACCACAGATCCTTTGATCCACGCGACGGGAAGTGTGACATTGCTGCTACAGTCTGGAAAGAAAGCGCACGTGCATGCCCCCACTCGAGACGAGGCCTGACTCCCCTGGGGAGACTCCAGAAGTACTCAAAGATCCATGTCACCCCTGAGAGGAATCCTCGGTTCCGGCCCTGACTCCACACAAGGTTTTTGGCCCCGGTATCGACGGGATAGGAATCCCGAGAGGCCCCCTAGCAACTCGCATGGGGACTGGCCTCTCCTGAGGCAACCAGGGCGGGTCCCTGAGGTCCCCGTCGTAACTCGAGAACACCTGCCGCACCTCGAGAAAATCCAGGAAGTTCTCCCTTGCAGGCGAGATGAGGCCTATTTCCGATGAGGCGTCTGGAGACTAATGACACCTAACCTCTGGAACTTCGAAAGGGTTTTTCACACCCTTGCTGCAACTCAAGAAGTTCACCGCCATACCCGTCTCCACTCGAGAGGAAGCACGATGGTCCCGCCCACATCCAGAGGAGCCCCGTTTCCCCCTCGTAGCTCGAGATGAGGGATCCTTTCCCTGCTTTCAACGGGAAAGAATTCCCGGCGTTCCCGTCGCATCTCAAGAGGAGGCACTCTCAACAGGAAAGGCGAGAGGAACTCCATGGTCGTACCACCATTCCAAGAGTCCCCCAGATGACTCAGTCCATTCCAGAGGAACCTCTTTGCCCTGCACTGGCTCATCTTTCACGCCGAGGATCGACTCACACCACGGTGGCACGTGGGACAGCCCTGTGGGAAAGCCTCGAGGGAAAGCCTCGAGGGAAAACCACAGATCCTTTGATCCACGCGACGGGAAGCGTGACATTGCTGCTACAGCCTGGTAGGAAAGCGCACGTGCATGGCCCCACTCGAGAGGAGGCCTGACTCCCCTGGGGAGACTCCAGAAGTACCCAAAGATCCATGTCACCCCTGAGAGGAATCCTCGTTCCCGGCCCTGACTCCACACAAGGTTTTTGGCCCCGGTATCGACGGGAGAGGAATCCCGAGAGGCCCCCTAGCAACTCGCATGGGGACTGGCCTCTCCTGAGGCCACCAGGGCGGGTCCCTGAGGTCCCCGTCGTAACTCGAGAACACCTGCCGCAACTCGAGAAAATCCAGGAAGTTCTCCCTTCCAGGCGAGATGAGGCCTATTTCCGATGAGGCGTCTGGAGACTAATGACACCTAACCTCTGGAACTTCGAAAGGGTCTTTCACACCCTTGCTGCAACTCAAGAAGTTCACCGCCATACCCGTCTCCACTCGAGAGGAAGCACGATGGTCCCGCCCACATCCAGAGGAGCCCCGTTTCACCCTCGGAGCTCGAGATGAGGGATCCTTTCCCTGCTTTCAACGGGAAAGAATTCCCGGCATTCCCGTCGCATTTCAAGAGGAGGCACTCTCAACAGGAAAGGCGAGAGGAACTCCATGGTCGTACCACCATTCCAAGAGTCCCCCAGATGTCTCAGTCCATTCCAGAGGAACCTCTTTGCCCTGCACTGGCTCATTTTTCACGCCGAGGATCGACTCACACCACGGTGGCACGTGGGACAGCCCTGTGGGAAAGCCTCGAGGGAAAGCCTCGAGGGAAAACCACAGATCCTTTGATCCACGCGACGGGAAGCGTGACATTGCTGCTACAGCCTGGAAGGAAAGCACACGTGCATGCCCCCACTCGAGACGAGGCCTGACTCCCCTGGGGAGACTCCAGAAGTACCCAAAGATCCATGTCAGCCCCTGAGAGGAATCCTCGGTTCGGGCCCTGACTCCACACAAGGTTCTTGGCCCCGGTATCGACGGGAGAGGAATCCCGAGAGGCCCCCTAGCAACTCGCATGGGGACTGGCCTCTCCTGAGGCCACCAGGGCGGGTCCCTGAGGTCCCCGTCGTAACTCGAGAACACCTGCCGTAACTCGAGAAAATCCAGGAAGTTCTCCCTTCCAGGCGAGATGAGGCCTATTTCCGATGAGGCGTCTGGAGACTAATGACACCTAACCTCTGGAATTTCGAAAGGGTCTTTCACACCCTTGCTGCAACTCAAGAAGTTCACCGCCATACCCGTCTCCACTCGAGAGGAAGCACGATGGTCCCGCCCACATCCAGAGGAGCCCCGTTTCCCCCTCGGAGCTCGAGATGAGGGATCCTTTCCCTGCTTTCAACGGGAAAGAATTCCCGGCGTTCCCGTTGCATCTCAAGAGGAGGCACTCTCAACAGGAAAGGCGAGAGGAACTCCATGGTCGTACCACCATTCCAAGAGTCCCCCAGATGTCTCAGTCCATTCCAGAGGAACCTCTTTGCCCTGCACTGGCTCATCTTTCACGCCGAGGATCGACTCACACCACGGTGGCACGTGGGACAGCCCTGTGGGAAAGCCTCGAGGGAAAGCCTCGAGGGAAAACCACAGATCCTTTGATCCACGCGACGGGAAATGTGACATTGCTGCTACAGTCTGGAAGGAAAGCGCACGTGCATGCCCCCACTCGAGACGAGGCCTGACTCCCCTGGGGAGACTCCAGAAGTACTCAAAGATCCATGTCACCCCTGAGAGGAATCCTCGGTTCCGGCCCTGACTCCACACAAGGTTTTTGGCCCCGGTATCGACGGGATAGGAAACCCGAGAGGCCCCCTAGCAACTCGCATGGGGACTGGCCTCTCCTGAGGCAACCAGGGCGGGTCCCTGAGGTCCCCGTCGTAACTCGAGAACACCTGCCGCAACTCGAGAAAATCCAGGAAGTTCTCCCTTGCAGGCGAGATGAGGCCTATTTCCGATGAGGCGTCTGGAGACTAATGACACCTAACCTCTGGAACTTCGAAAGGGTCTTTCACACCCTTGCTGCAACTCAAGAAGTTCACCGCCATACCCGTCTCCACTCGAGAGGAAGCACGATGGTCCCGCCCACATCCAGAGGAGCCCCGTTTCCCCCTCGTAGCTCGAGATGAGGGATCCTTTCCCTGCTTTCAACGGGAAAGAATTCCCGGCGTTCCCGTCGCATCTCAAGAGGAGGCACTCTCAACAGGAAAGGCGTGAAGAACTCCATGGTCGTACCACCATTCCAAGAGTCCCCCAGATGACTCAGTCCATTCCAGAGGAACCTCTTTGCCCTGCACTGGCTCATCTTTCACGCCGAGGATCGACTCACACCACGGTGGCACGTGGGACAGCCCTGTGGGAAAGCCTCGAGGGAAAGCCTCGAGGGAAAACCACAGATCCTTTGATCCACGCGACGGGAAGCGTGACATTGCTGCTACAGCCTGGAAGGAAAGCGCACGTGCATGCCCCCACTCGAGACGAGGCCTGACTCCCCTGGGGAGACTCCAGAAGTACCCAAAGATCCTTGTCACCCTTGAGAGGAATCCTCGGTCCCAGCCCTGACACCACACAAGGTTTTTGGCCCCGGTATCGACGGGAGAGGAATCCAGAGAGGCCCCCTAGGAACTCGCATGGGGACTGGCCTCTCTTGAGGCCACCCGGGCGGGTCCCTGAGGTCCCCGTCGTAACTCGAGAACACCTGCCGCAACTCGAGAAAATCCAGGAAGTTCTCCCTTGCAGGCGAGATGAGGCCTATTTCCGATGAGGCGTCTGGAGACTAATGACACCTAACCTCTGGAACTTCGAAAGGGTCTTTCACACCCTTGCTGCAACTCAAGAAGTTCACCGCCATACCCGTCTCCACTCGAGAGGAAGTACGATGGTCCCGCCCACATCCAGAGGAGCCCCGTTTCCCCCTCGGAGCTCGAGATGAGGGATCCTTTCCCTGCTTTCAACGGGAAAGAATTCCCGGCGATCCCGTCGCATCTCAAGAGGAGGCACTCTCAACAGGAAAGGCGAGAGGAACTCCATGGTCGTACCACCATTCCAAGAGTCCCCCAGATGTCTCAGTCCATTCCAGAGGAACCTCTTTGCCCTGCACTGGCTCATCTTTCACGCCGAGGATCGACTCACACCACGGTGGCACGTGGGAAAGCCTTGTGGGAAAGCCTCGAGGGAAAGCCTCGAGGGAAAACCACAGATCCTTTGATCCACGCGACGGGAAGCGTGACATTGCTGCTGCAGCCTGGAAGGAAAGCGCACGTGCATGCCCCCACTCGAGACGAGTCCTGACTCCCCTGGGGAGACTCCAGAAGTACCCAAAGATACATGTCACCCCTGAGAGTAATCCTCGGTTCCGGCCCTGACTCCACACAAGGTTTTTGGCCCCGGTATCGACGGGAGAGGAATCCCGAGAGGCCCCCTCGCAACTCGCATGGGGACTGGCCTCTACTGAGGCAACCAGGGCGGGTCCCTGAGGTCCCCGTCGTAACTCGAGAACACCTGCCGCAACTCGAGAAAATCCAGGAAGTTCTCCCTTGCAGGCGAGATGAGGCCTATTTCCGATGAGGCGTCTGGAGACTAATGACACCTAACCTCTGGAACTTCGAAAGGGTCTTTCACACCCTTGCTGCAACTCAAGAAGTTCACCGCCATACCCGTCTCCACTCGAGAGGAAGCACGATGGTCCCGCCCACATCCAGAGGAGCCCCGTTTCCCCCTCGTAGCTCGAGATGAGGGATCCTTTCCCTGCTTTCAACGGGAAAGAATTCCCGGCGTTCCCGTCGCATCTCAAGAGGAGGCACTCTCAACAGGAAAGGCGAGAGGAACTCCATGGTCGTACCACCATTCCAAGAGTCCCCCAGATGTCTCAGTCCATTCCAGAGGAACCTCTTTGCCCTGCACTGGCTCATCTTTCACGCCGAGGATCGACTCACACCACGGTGGCACGTGGGACAGCCCTGTGGGAAAGCCTCGAGGGAAAGCCTCGAGGGAAAACCTCAGATCCTTTGATCCACGCGACGGGAAGCGTGACATTGCTGCTACAGCCTGGAAGGAAAGCGCACGTGCATGCCCCCACTCGAGACGAGGCCTGACTCCCCTGGGGAGACTCCAGAAGTACCCAAAGATCCATGTCAGCCCCTGAGAGGAATCCTCGGTTCCGGGCCTGACTCCACACAAGGTTTTTGGCCCCGGTATCGACGGGAGAGGAATCCCGAGAGGCCCCCTAGCAAATTTCATGGGGACTGGCCTCTCCTGAGGCCACCAGGGCGGTTCCCTGAGGTCCCCGTCGTAACTCGAGAACACCTGCCGCAACTCGAGAAAATTCAGGAAGTTCTCCCTTCCAGGCGACATGTGGCCTATTTCCGATGAGGCGTCTGGAGACTAATGACACCTAACCTCTGGAACTTCGAAAGGGTCTTTCACACCCTTGCTGCAACTCAAGAAGTTCACCGCCATACCCGTCTCCACTCGAGAGGAAGCACGATGGTCCCGCCCACATCCAGAGGAGCCCCGTTTCCCCCTCGTAGCTCGAGATGAGGGATCCTTTCCCTGCTTTCAACGGGAAAGAATTCCCAGTGTTCCCGTCGCATCTCAAGAGGAGGCATTCTCAACAGGAAAGGCGAGAGGAACTCCATGGTCGTACCACCATTCCAGGATTGCCCAGATGTCTCAGTCCATTCCAGAGGAACCTCTTTGCCCTGCACTGGCTCATCTTTCACGCCGAGGATCGACTCACACCACGGTGGCACGTGGGACAGCCCTGTGGGAAAGCCTCGAATGAAAGCCTCGAGGGAAAACCACAGATCCTTTGATCCACGCGACGGGAAGCGTGACATTGCTGCTACAGCCTGGAAGGAAAGCGCACGTGCATGCCCCCACTCGAGACGAAGCCTGACTCCCCTTTGGAGACTCCAGAAGTAACCAAAGATACATGTCACCCATGAGAGGAATCCTCGGTTCCGGCCCTGACTCCACACAAGGTTTTTGTCCCCGGTATCGACGGGAGAGGAATACCGAGAGGCCCCCTATCAACTCGCATGGGGACTGGCCTCTCCTGAGGCAACCAGGGCGGGTCCCTGAGGTCCCCGTCGTAACTCGAGAACACCTGCCGCAACTCGAGAAAATCCAGGAAGTTCTCCCTTGCAGGCGAGATGAGGCCTATTTCCGATGAGGCGTCTGGAGACTAATGACACCTAACCTCTGGAACTTCGAAAGGGTCTTTCACACCCTTGCTGCAACTCAAGAAGTTCACCGCCATACCCGTCTCCACTCGAGAGGAAGCACGATGGTCCCGCCCACATCCAGAGGAGCCCCGTTTCCCCCTCGTAGCTTGAGATGAGGGATCCTTTCCCTGCTTTCAACGGGAAAGAATTCCCGGCGTTCCTGTCGCATTTCAAGAAGAGGCACTCTCAACAGGAAAGGCGAGAGGAACTCCATGGTCGTACCACCATTCCTAGAGTCCCCTAGATGTCTCAGTCCATTCCAGAGGAACCTCTTTGACCTGCACTGGCTCATCTTTCACGCCGAGGATCGATTCACACCACGGTGGCACGTGGGACAGCCCTGTGGGAAAGCCTCGAGGGAAAGACTCGAGGGAAAGCCACAGACCCTTTGATAAATGCGACGGGAATCGTGACATTGCTGCTACAGCCTGGAAGGAAAGCGCACGTGCATGCCCCCACTCGAGACGAGGCCTGACTCCCCTTTGGAGACTCCAGAAGTACCCAAAGATACATGTCACCCCTGAGAGGAATCCTCGGTTCCGGCCCTGACTCCACAGAAGGTTTTTGTCCCCGGTATCGACGGGAGAGGAATCCCGAGAGGCCCCGTATCAACTCGCATGGGGACTGGCGTCTCCTGAGGCAACCAGGGCGGGTCCCTGAGGTCCCCGTCGTAACTCGAGAACACCTGCCGCAACTCGAGAAAATCCAGGAAGTTCTCCCTTGCAGGCGAGATGAGGCCTATTTCCGATGAGGCGTCTGGAGACTAATGACACCTAACCTCTGGAACTTCGAAAGGGTCTTTCACACCCTTGCTGCAACTCAAGAAGTTCACCGCCATACCCGTCTCCACTCGAGAGGAAGCACGATGGTCCCGCCCACATCCAGAGGAGCCCCGTTTCCCCCTCGTAGCTCGAGATGAGGGATCCCTTCCCTGCTTTCAACGGGAAAGAATTCCCGGCGTTCCCGTCGCATCTCAAGAGGAGGCACTCTCAACAGGAAAGGCGAGAGGAACTCCATGGTCGTACCACCATTCCAAGAGTCCCCCAGATGTCTCAGTCCATTCCAGAGGAACCTCTTTGCCCTGCACTGGCTCATCTTTCACGCCGAGGATCGACTCACACCACGGTGGCACGTGGGCCAGCCCTGTGGGAAAGCCTCGAGGGAAAGCCTCGAGGGAAAACCACAGATCCTTTGATCCACCCGACGGGAAGCGTGACATTGCTGCTACAGCCTGGAAGGAAAGCGCAAGTTCATGCCACCACTCGAGACGAGGCCTGACTCCCCTGGGGAGACTCCAGAAGTACCCAAAGATCCATGTCAGCCCCTGAGAGGAATCCTCGGTTCCGGCCCTGACTCCACACAAGGTTTTTGGCCCCGGTATCGACGGGAGAGGAATCCCGAGAGGCCGCCTAGCAACTCGCACGGGGAGTGGCCTCTCCTGAGGCCACCAGGGCGGGTCCCTGACGTCCCCGTCGTAACTCGAGAACACCTGCCGCAACTCGAGAAAATCCAGGAAGTTCTCCCTTCCAGGCGAGATGAGGCCTATTTCCGATGAGGCGTCTGGAGTCTAATGACACCTAACCTCTGGAACTTCGAAAGGGTCTTTCACACCCTTGCTGCAACTCAAGAAGTTCACCGCCATACCCGTCTCCACTCGAGAGGAAGCACGATGGTCCCGCCCACTTCCAGAGGAGCCCCGTTTCCCCCTCGTAGCTCGAGATGAGGGATCCTTTCCCTGCTTTCAACGGGAAAGAATTCCCTGCATTCCCGTCGCATCTCAAGAGGAGGCACTCTCAACAGGAAAGGCGAGAGGAACTCCATGGTCGTACCACCATTCCAAGAGTCCCTCAGATGTCTCAGTCCTTTCCAGAGGAACCTCTTTGCCCTGCACTGGCTCATCTTTCACGCCGAGGATCGACTCACACCACGGTGGCACGTGGGACAGCCCTGTGGGAAAGCTTCGAGGGAAAGCCTCGAGAGAAAACCACAGATCATTTGATCCACGCGACGGGAAGCGTGACATTGCTGCTACAGCCTGGAAGGAAAGCGCACGTGCATGCCCCCACTCGAGACGAGGCCTGACTCCCCTGGGGAGACTCTAGAAGTACCCAAAGATCCATGTCAGCCCCTGAGAGGAATCCTCGGTTCTGGCCCTGACTCCACACAAGGTTTTTGGCCCCGGTGTCGACGGGAGAGGAATCCCGAGAGGCCCCCTAGCAACTCGCATGGGGACTGGCCTCTCCTGAGGCCATCAGGGCGGGTCACTGTGGTACCCGTCGTAACACGAGAACACCTGCCGCACCTCGAGAAAATCCAGGAAGTTCTCCCTTCCAGGCTAGATGAGGCCTATTTCCGATGAGGCGTCTGGAGACTAATGACACCTAACCTCTGGAACTTCGAAAGGGTCTTTCACACCCTTGCTGCAACTCAAGAAGTTTACCGCCATACCCGTCTCCACACGAGAGAAAGCACGATGGTCCCGCCCACATCCAGAGGAGCCCCGTTTCCCCCTCGTAGCTCGAGATGAGGGATCCTTTCCCTGCTTTCAACGGGAAAGAATTCCCGGCATTCCCGTCGCATCTCAAGAGGAGGCACTCTCAACAGGAAAGGCGAGATGAACTCCATGGTCGTACCACCATTCCAAGAGTCCCCCAGATGTCTCAGTCCATTCCAGAGGAACCTCTTTGCCCTGCGCTGGCTCATCTTTCACGCCGAGGATCGACTCACACCGCGGTGGCACGTGGGACAGCCCTGTGGGAAAGCCTCGAGGGAAAGCCTCGAGGGAAAACAACAGATCCTTTGATCCACGCGACGTGAAGCGTGACATTGCTGCTACAGCCTGGAAGGAAAGCGCACGTGCATGCCCCCACTCGAGATGAGGCCTGACTACCCTCGGGAGACTCTAGAAGTACCCAAAGATCCATGTCAGCCCCTGAGAGGAATCCTCGGTTCTGGCCCTGACTCCACACAAGGTTTTTGGCCCCAGTATCGACGGGAGAGGAATCCCGAGAGGCCCCCTAGCAACTCGCATGGGGACTGGCCTCTCCTGAGGCCACCAGGGCGGGTCCCTGAGGTCCCCGTCGTAACTCGAGAACACCTGCCGCAACTCGAGAAAATCCAGGAAGTTCTCCCTTCCAGGCGAGATGAGGCCTATTTCCAATGAGGCGTCTGGAGACTAATGACACCTAACCTCTGGAACTTCGAAAGGGTCTTTCACACCCTTGCTGCAACTCAAGAAGTTCACCGACATACCCGTGTCCACTCGAGAGGAAGCACGATGGTCCCGCCCACATCCAGAGGAGCCCCGTTTCCCCCTCGTAGCTCGAGATGAGGGATCCTTTCCCTGCTTTCAACGGGAAAGAATTCCCGGCGTTCCCGTCGCATCTCAAGAGGAGGCACTCTCAACAGGAAAGGCGAGAGGAACTCCATGGTCGTACCACCATTCCAAGAGTCCCCCAGATGTCTCAGTCCATTCCAGAGGAACCTCTTTGCCCTGCACTGGCTCATCTTTCACGCCGAGGATCGACTCACACCACGGTGGCACGTGGGCAGCCCTGTGCGAAAGCCTCGAGGGAAAACCACAGATCCTTTGATCCACGCGACGGGAAGCGTGACATTGCTGCTACAGCCTGGAAGGAAAGCGCACGTGCATGCCCCCACTCGAGACGAGGCCTGACTCCCCTGGGGAGACTCCAGAAATACCCAAAGTTCCATGTCACCCCTGAGAGAAAACCTCGGTTCCGGCCCTGACTCCACACAAGGTTTTTGGCCCCGGTATCGACGGGAGAGGAATCCTGAGAGGCCCCCTAGCAACTCGCATGGGGACTGGCCTTTCCTGAGGCCACCATGGCGGGTCCCTGAGGTCCCCGTCGTAACTCGAGAACACCTGCCGCAACTCGAGAAAATCCAGGAAGTTCTCCCTTGCAGGCGAGATGAGGCCTATTTCCGATGAGGCGTCTGGAGAGTAATGACACCTAACCTCTGGAACTTCGAAAGGGTCTTTCACACCCTTGCTGCAACTCAAGAAGTTCACCGCCATACCCGTCTCCACTCGAGAGGAAGCACGATGGTCCCGCCCATATCCAGAGGAGCCCCGTTTCCCCCTCGTAGCTCGAGATGAGGGATCCTTTCCCTGCTTTCAACGGGAAAGAATTCCCGGCATTCCCCTCGCATCTCAAGAGGAGGCACTCTCAACAGGAAAGGCGAGAGGAACTCTATGGTCGTACCACCATTCCAAGAATCCCCCAGATGTCTCAGTCCATTCCAGAGGAACCTCTTTGCCCTGCACTGCCTCATCTTTCACGCCGAGGATCGACTCACACCACGGTGGCAAGTGGGACAGCCCTGTGGGAAAGCCTCGAGGGAAAGCCTCGAGGGAAAACCACAGATCCTTTGATCCACGCGAAGGTAAGCGTGACATTGCTGCTACAGCCTGGAAGAAAAGCGCTCGTGCATGCCCCCACTCGAAACGAGGCCTGGCTCCAGTGGGGAGACTCCAGAAGTACCCAAAGATCCATGTCAGCCCCTGAGACGAACCCTCGGTTCCGGCCCTGACTCCATACAAGGTTTTTGGCCCCGGTATCGACGGGAGAGGAATCCCGAGAGGCCCCCTAGCAACTCGCATGGGGACTGGCCTCTCCTGAGGCAACCAGGGCGGGTCCCTGAGGTCCCCGTAGTAACTCGAGAACACCTGCCGCAACTCGAGAAAATCCAGGAAGTTCTCCCTTGCAGGCGAGATGAGGCCTTTTTCCGATGAGGCGTCTGGAGACTAATGACACCTAACCTCTGGAACTTCGAAAGGGTCTTTCACACCCTTGCTGCAACTCAAGAAGTTCACCGCCATACCCGTCTCCACTCGAGAGGAAGCACGATGGTCCCGCCCACATCCAGAGGAGCCCCGTTTCCCCCTCGTAGCTCGAGATGAGGGATCCTTTCCCTGCTTTCAACGGGAAAGAATTCCCGGCGTTCCCGTCGCATCTCAAGAGGAGGCACTCTCAACAGGAAAGGCGAGAGGAACTCCATGGTCGTACCACCATTCCAAGAGTCCCCCAGATGACTCAGTCCATTCCAGAGGAACCTCTTTGCCCTGCACTGGCTCATCTTTCACGCCGAGGAACGACTCACACCACGGTGGCACGTGGGACAGCCCTGTGGCAAAGCCTCGAGGGAAAGCCTCGAGGGAAAACCACAGATCCTTTGATCCACGCGACGGGAAGCGTGACATTGCTGCTACAGCCTGGAAGGAAAGCACACGTGCATGCCCCCACTCGAGACGAGGCCTGACTCCCCTGGGGAGACTCCAGAAGTACCCAAAGATCCATGTCAGCCCCTGAGAGGAATCCTCGGTTCGGGCCCTGACTCCACACAAGGTTCTTGGCCCCGGTATCGACGGGAGAGGAATCCCGAGAGGCCCCCTAGCAACTCGCATGGGGACTGGCCTCTCCTTAGGCCACCAGGGCGGGTCCCTGAGGTCCCCGTCGTAACTCGAGAACACCTGCCGTAACTCGAGAAAATCCAGGAAGTTCTCCCTTCCAGGCGAGATGAGGCCTATTTCCGATGAGGCGTCTGGAGACTAATGACACCTAACCTCTGGAATTTCGAAAGGGTCTTTCACACCCTTGCTGCAACTCAAGAAGTTCACCGCCATACCCGTCTCCACTCGAGAGGAAGCACGATGGTCCCGCCCACATCCAGAGGAGCCCCGTTTCCCCCTCGGAGCTCGAGATGAGGGATCCTTTCCCTGCTTTCAACGGGAAAGAATTACCGGCGTTCCCGTCGCATCTCAAGAGGAGGCACTCTCAACAGGAAAGGCGAGAGGAACTCCATGGTCGTACCACCATTCCAAGAGTCCCCCAGATGTCTCAGTCCATTCCAGAGGAACCTCTTTGCCCTGCACTGGCTCATCTTTCACGCCGAGGATCGACTCACACCACGGTGGCACGTGGGACAGCCCTGTGGGAAAGCCTCGAGGGAAAGCCTCGAGGGAAAACCACAGATCCTTTGATCCACGCGACGGGAAGCGTGACATTGCTGCTACAGTCTGGAAGGAAAGCGCACGTGCATGCCCCCACTCGAGACGAGGCCTGACTCCCCTGGGGAGACTCCAGAAGTACCCAAAGATCCTTGTCACCCCTGAGAGGAATCCTCGGTCCCGGCCCTGACTCCACACAAGGTTTTTGGCCCCGGTATCGACGGGAGAGGAATCCCGAGAGGCCCCCTAGCAACTCGCATGGGGACTGGCCTCTCTTGAGGCCACCCGGGCGGGTCCCTGAGGTCCCCGTCGTAACTCGAGAACACCTGCCGCAACTCAAGAAAATCCAGGAAGTTCTCCCTTCCAGCCGAGATGAGGCCTATTTCCGATGAGGCGTCTGGAGACTAATGACACCTAACCTCTGGAACTTCGAAAGGGTCTTTCACACCCTTGTTGCAACTCAAGAAGTTCACCGCCATACCCGTCTCCACTCGAGAGGAAGTACGATGGTCCCGCCCACATCCAGAGGAGCCCCGTTTCCCCCTCGGAGCTCGAGATGAGGGATCCTTTCCCTGCTTTCAACGGGAAAGAATTCCCGGCGTTCCCGTCGCATCTCAACAGGAGGCACTCTCAACAGGAAAGGCGAGAGGAACTCCATGGTCGTACCACCATTCCAAGACTCCCCCAGATGTCTCAGTCCATTCCAGAGGAAACTCTTTGCCCTGCACTGGCTCATCTTTCACGCCGAGGATCGACTCACACCACGGTGGCACGTGGGACAGCCCTGTGGGAAAACCTCGAGGGAAAGCCTCGAGGGAAAACCACAGATCCTTTGATCCACGCGACGGGAAGCGTGACATTGCTGCTACAGCCTGGTAGGAAAGCGCACGTGCATGGCCCCACTCGAGAGGAGGCCTGACTCCCCTGGGGAGACTCCAGAAGTACCCAAAGATCCATGTCACCCCTGAGAGGAATCCTCGGTCCCGGCCCTGACTCCACACAAGGTTTTTGGCCCCGGTATCGACGGGAGAGGAATCCCGAGAGGCCCCCTAGCAACTCGCATGGGGACTGGCCTCTCCTGAGGCCACCAGGGCGGGTCCCTGAGGTCCCCGTCGTAACTCGAGAACACCTGCCGCAACTCGAGAAAATCCAGGAAGTTCTCCCTTGCAGGCGAGATGAGGCCTATTTCCGATGAGGCGTCTGGAGACTAATGACACCTAACCTCTGGAACTTCGAAAGGGTCTTTCACACCCTTGCTGCAACTCAAGAAGTTCACCGCCATACCCGTCTCCACTCGAGAGGAAGCACGATGGTCCCGCCCACATCCAGAGGAGCCCCGTTTCCCCCTCGTAGCTCGAGATGAGGGATCCTTTCCCTGCTTTCAACGGGAAAGAATTCCCGGCGTTCCCGTCGCATCTCAAGAGGAGGCACTCTCAACAGGAAAGGCGAGAGGAACTCCATGGTCGTACCACCATTCCAAGAGTCCCCCAGATGACTCAGTCCATTCCAGAGGAACCTCTTTGCCCTGCACTGGCTCATCTTTCACGCCGAGGATCGACTCACACCACGGTGGCACGTGGGACAGCCCTGTGGGAAAGCCTCGAGGGAAAGCCTCGAGGGAAAACCACAGATCCTTTGATCCACGCGACGGGAAGCGTGACATTGCTGCTACAGCCTGGAAGGAAAGCGCACGTGCATGCCCCCACTCGAGAGGAGGCCTGACTCCCCTGGGGAGACTCCAGAAGTAACCAAAGATCCTTGTCACCCCTGAGAGGAATCCTCGGTCCCGGCCCTGACTCCACACAAGGTTTTTGGCCCCGGTATCGACGGGAGAGGAATCCCGAGAGGCCCCCTAGCAACTCGCATGGGGACTGGCCTCTCTTGAGGCCACCCGGGCGGGTCCCTGAGGTCCCCGTCGTAACTCGAGAACACCTGCCGCAACTCGAGAAAATCCAGGAAGTTCTCCCTTCCAGGCGAGATGAGGCCTATTTCCGATGAGGCATCTGGAGACTAATGACACCTAACCTCTGGAACTTCGAAAGGGTCTTTCACACCCTTGCTGCAACTCAAGAAGTTCACCGCCATACCCGTCTCCACTCGAGAGGAAGTACGATGGTCCCGCCCACATCCAGAGGAGCCCCGTTTCCCCCTCGGAGCTCGAGATGAGGGATCCTTTCCCTGCTTTCAACGGGAAAGAATTCCCGGCGTTCCCGTCGCATCTCAAGAGGAGGCACTCTCAACAGGAAAGGCGAGAGGAACTCCATGGTCGTACCACCATTCCAAGACTCCCCCAGATGTCTCAGTCCATTCCAGAGGAACCTCTTTGCCCTGCACTGGCTCATCTTTCACGCCGAGGATCGACTCACACCACGGTGGCACGTGGGACAGCCCTGTGGGAAAGCCTCGAGGGAAAGCCTCGAGGGAAAACCACAGATCCTTTGATCCACGCGACGGGAAGCGTGACATTGCTGCTACAGCCTGGAAGGAAAGCACACGTGCATGCCCCCACTCGAGACGAGGCCTGACTCCCCTGGGGAGACTCCAGAAGTCCCCAAAGATCCATGTCAGCCCCTGAGAGGAATCCTCGGTTCGGGCCCTGACTCCACACAAGGTTCTTGGCCCCGGTATCGACGGGAGAGGAATCCCGAGAGGCCCCCTAGCAACTCGCATGGGGACTGGCCTCTCTTTGGCCACCAGGGCGGGTCCCTGAGGTCCCCGTCGTAACTCGAGAACACCTTCCGTAACTCGAGAAAATCCAGGAAGTTCTCCCTTCCAGGCGAGATGAGGCCTATTTCCGATGAGGCGTCTGGAGACTAATGACACCTAACCTCTGGAATTTCGAAAGGGTCTTTCACACCCTTGCTGCAACTCAAGAAGTTCACCGCCATACCCGTCTCCACTCGAGAGGAAGCACGATGGTCCCGCCCACATCCAGAGGAGCCCCGTTTCCCCCTCGGAGCTCGAGATGAGGGATCCTTTCCCTGCTTTCAACGGGAACGAATTCCCGGCGTTCCCGTCGCATCTCAAGAGGAGGCACTCTCAACAGGAAAGGCGAGAGGAACTCCATGGTCGTACCACCATTCCAAGACTCCCCCAGATGTCTCAGTCCATTCCAGAGGAACCTCTTTGCCCTGCACTGGCTCATCTTTCACGCCGAGGATCGACTCACACCACGGTGGCACGTGGGACAGCCCTGTGGGAAAGCCTCGAGGGAAAGCCTCGAGGGAAAACCACAGATCCTTTGATCCACGCGACGGGAAGTGTGACATTGCTGCTACAGTCTGGAAGGAAAGCGCACGTGCATGCCCCCACTCGAGACGAGGCCTGACTCCCCTGGGGAGACTCCAGAAGTACCCAAAGATCCATGTCAGCCCCTGAGAGGAATCCTCGGTTCGGGCCCTGACTCCACACAAGGTTCTTGGCCCCGGTATCGACGGGAGAGGAATCCCGAGAGGCCCCCTAGCAACTCGCATGGGGACTGCCCTCTCCTTAGGCCACCAGGGCGGGTCCCTGAGGTCCCCGTCGTAACTCGAGAACACCTGCCGTAACTCGAGAAAATCCAGGAAGTTCTCCCTTCCAGGCGAGATGAGGCCTATTTCCGATGAGGCCTCTGGAGACTAATGACACCTAACCTCTGGAATTTCGAAAGGGTCTTTCACACCCTTGCTGCAACTCAGGAAGTTCACCGCCATACCCGTCTCCACTCGAGAGGAAGCACGATGGTCCCGCCCACATCCAGAGGAGCCCCGTTTCCCCCTCGGAGCTCGAGATGAGGGATCCTTTCCCTGCTTTCAACGGGAAAGAATTCACGGCGTTCCCGTCGCATCTCAAGAGGAGGCACTCTCAACAGGAAAGGCGAGAGGAACTCCATGGTCGTACCACCATTCCAAGAGTCCCCCAGATGGCTCAGTCCATTCCAGAGGAACCTCTTTGCCCTGCACTGGCTCATCTTTCACGCCGAGGATCGACTCACACCACGGTGGCACGTGGGACAGCCCAGTGGGAAAGCCTCGAGGGAAAGCCTCGAGGGAAAACCACAGATCCTTTGATCCACAAGACGGGAAGTGTGACATTGCTGCTACAGTCTGGAAGGAAAGCGCACGTGCATGCCCCCAATCGAGAGGAGGCCTGACTCCCCTGGGGAGACTCCAGAAGTACTCAAAGATCCATGTCAGCCTCTGAGAGGAATCCTCGGTTCGGGCCCTGACTCCACACAAGGTTATTGGCCCCGGTATCGACGGGAGAGGAATCCCGAGAGGCCCCCTAGCAACTCGCATGGGGACTGGCCTCTCCTGAGGCCACCAGGGCGGGTCCCTGAGGTCCCCGTCGTAACTCGAGAACACCTGCCGCAACTCGAGAAAATCCAGGAAGTTCTCCCTTCCAGGCGAGATGAGGCCTATTTCCGATGAGGCGTCTGGAGACTAATGACACCTAACCTCTGGAATTTCGAAAGGGTCTTTCACACCCTTGCTGCAACTCAAGAAGTACATCGCCATACCCGTCTCCACTCGAGAGGAAGCACGATGGTCCCGCCCACATCCAGAGGAGCCCCGTTTCCCCCTCGTAGCTCGAGATGAGGGATCCTTTCCCTGCTTTCAACGGGAAAGAATTCCCAGCGTTCCCGTCGCATCTCAAGAGCAGGCACTCTCAACAGGAAAGGCGAGAGGAACTCCATGGTCGTACCACCATTCCAAGAGTCCCCCAGATGTCTCAGTCCATTCCAGAGGAACCTCTTTGCCCTGCACTGGCTCATCTTTCACGCCGAGGATCGACTCACACCACGGTGGCACGTGGGACAGCCCAGTGGGAAAGCCTCGAGGGAAAGCCTCGAGGGAAAACCACAGATCCTTTGATCCACTCGACGGGAAGCGTGACATTGCTGCTACAGCCTGGAAGGAAAGCGCACGTGCATGCCCCCACTCGAGACGAGGTCTGACTCCCCTGGGGAGACTCCCGAAGTACCCAAAGATACATGTCACCCCTGAGAGGAATCCTCGGTTCCGGCCCTGACTCCACACAAGGTTTTTGGCCCCGGTATCGACGGGAGAGGAATCCCGAGAGGCCCCCTAGCAACTCGCATGGGGACTGGCCTCTCCTGAGGCAACCAGGGCGGGTCCCTGAGGTCCCCGTCGTAACTCGAGAACACCTGCCGCAACTCGAGAAAATCCAGGAAGTTCTCCCTTGCAGGCGAGATGAGGCCTATTTCCGATGAGGCGTCTGGAGACTAATGACACCTAACCTCTGGAACTTCGAAAGGGTCTTTCACACCCTTGCTGCAACTCAAGAAGTTCACCGCCATACCCGTCTCCACTCGAGAGGAAGCACGATGGTCCCGCCCACATCCAGAGGAGCCCCGTTTCCCCCTCGTAGCTCGAGATGAGGGATCCTTTCCCTGCTTTCAACGGGAAAGAATTCCCGGCGTTCCCGTCGCATCTCAAGAGGAGGCACTCTCAACAGGAAAGGCGAGAGGAACTCCATGGTCGTACCACCATTCCAAGAGTCCCCCAGATGACTCAGTCCATTCCAGAGGAACCTCTTTGCCCTGCACTGGCTCATCTTTCACGCCGAGGATCGACTCACACCACGGTGGCACGTGGGACAGCCCTGTGGGAAAGCCTCGAGGGAAAGCCTCGAGGGAAAACCACAGATCCTTTGATCCACGCGACGGGAAGCGTGACATTGCTGCTACAGCCTGGTAGGAAAGCGCACGTGCATGGCCCCACTCGAGAGGAGGCCTGACTCCCCTGGGGAGACTCCAGAAGTACCCAAAGATCCATGTCACCCCTGAGAGGAATCCTCGTTCCCGGCCCTGACTCCACACAAGGTTTTTGGCCCCGGTATCGACGGGAGAGGAATCCCGAGAGGCCCCCTAGCAACTCGCATGGGGACTGGCCTCTCCTGAGGCCACCAGGGCGGGTCCCTGAGGTCCCCGTCGTAACTCGAGAACACCTGCCGCAACTCGAGAAAATCCAGGAAGTTCTCCCTTCCAGGCGAGATGAGGCCTATTTCCGATGAGGCGTCTGGAGACTAATGACACCTAACCTCTGGAACTTCGAAAGGGTCTTTCACACCCTTGCTGCAACTCAAGAAGTTCACCGCCATACCCGTCTCCACTCGAGAGGAAGCACGATGGTCCCGCCCACATCCAGAGGAGCCCCGTTTCACCCTCGGAGCTCGAGATGAGGGATCCTTTCCCTGCTTTCAACGGGAAAGAATTCCCGGCATTCCCGTCGCATCTCAAGAGGAGGCACTCTCAACAGGAAAGGCGAGAGGAACTCCATGGTCGTACCACCATTCCAAGAGTCCCCCAGATGTCTCAGTCCATTCCAGAGGAACCTCTTTGCCCTGCACTGGCTCATTTTTCACGCCGAGGATCGACTCACACCACGGTGGCACGTGGGACAGCCCTGTGGGAAAGCCTCGAGGGAAAGCCTCGAGGGAAAACCACAGATCCTTTGATCCACGCGACGGGAAGCGTGACATTGCTGCTACAGCCTGGAAGGAAAGCACACGTGCATGCCCCCACTCGAGACGAGGCCTGACTCCCCTGGGGAGACTCCAGAAGTACCCAAAGATCCATGTCAGCCCCTGAGAGGAATCCTCGGTTCGGGCCCTGACTCCACACAAGGTTCTTGGCCCCGGTATCGACGGGAGAGGAATCCCGAGAGGCCCCCTAGCAACTCGCATGGGGACTGGCCTCTCCTGAGGCCACCAGGGCGGGTCCCTGAGGTCCCCGTCGTAACTCGAGAACACCTGCCGTAACTCGAGAAAATCCAGGAAGTTCTCCCTTCCAGGCGAGATGAGGCCTATTTCCGATGAGGCGTCTGGAGACTAATGACACCTAACCTCTGGAATTTCGAAAGGGTCTTTCACACCCTTGCTGCAACTCAAGAAGTTCACCGCCATACCCGTCTCCACTCGAGAGGAAGCACGATGGTCCCGCCCACATCCAGAGGAGCCCCGTTTCCCCCTCGGAGCTCGAGATGAGGGATCCTTTCCCTGCTTTCAACGGGAAAGAATTCCCGGCGTTCCCGTCGCATCTCAAGAGGAGGCACTCTCAACAGGAAAGGCGAGAGGAACTCCATGGTCGTACCACCATTCCAAGAGTCCCCCAGATGTCTCAGTCCATTCCAGAGGAACCTCTTTGCCCTGCACTGGCTTATCTTTCACGCCGAGGATCGACTCACACCACGGTGGCACGTGGGACAGCCCTGTGGGAAAGCCTCGAGGGAAAGCCTCGAGGGAAAACCACAGATCCTTTGATCCACGCGACGGGAAGTGTGACATTGCTTCTACAGTCTGGAAGGAAAGCGCACGTGCATGCCCTCACTCGAGAGGAGGCCTGACTCCCCTGGGGAGACTCCAGAAGTACTCAAAGATCCATGTCAGCCCCTGAGAGGAATCCTCGGTTCGGGCCCTGACTCCACACAAGGTTATTGGCCCCGGTATCGACGGGAGAGGAATCCCGAGAGGCCCCCTAGCAACTCGCATGGGGACTGGCCTCTCCTGAGGCCACCAGGGCGGGTCCCTGAGGTCCCCGTCGTAACTCGAGAACACCTGCCGCAACTCGAGAAAATCCAGGAAGTTCTCCCTTCCAGGTGAGATGAGGCCTATTTCCGATGAGGCGTCTGGAGACTAATGACACCTAACCTCTGGAATTTCGAAAGGGTCTTTCACACCCTTGCTGCAACTCAAGAAGTACATCGCCATACCCGTCTCCACTCGAGAGGAAGCACGATGGTCCCGCCCACATCCAGAGGAGCCCCGTTTCCCCCTCGTAGCTCGAGATGAGGGATCCTTTCCCTGCTTTCAACGGGAAAGAATTCCCAGCGTTCCCGTCGCATCTCAAGAGGAGGCACTCTCAACAGGAAAGGCGAGAGGAACTCCATGGTCGTACCACCATTCCAAGAGTCCCCCAGATGTCTCAGTCCATTCCAGAGGAACCTCTTTGCCCTGCACTGGGTCATCTTTCACGCCGAGGATCGACTCACACCACGGTGGCACGTGGGACAGCCTTGTGGGAAAGCCTCGAGGGAAAGCCTCGAGGGAAAACCACAGATCCTTTGATCCACTCGACGGGAAGCGTGACATTGCTGCTACAGCCTGGAAGGAAAGCGCACGTGCATGCCCCCACTCGAGACGAGGCCTGACTCCCCTGGGGAGACTCCAGAAGTACCCAAAGATACATGTCACCCCTGAGAGGAATCCTCGGTTCCGGCCCTGACTCCACACAAGGTTTTTGGCCCCGGTATCGACGGGAGAGGAATCCCGAGAGGCCCCCTAGCAACTCGCATGGGGACTGGCCTCTCCTGAGGCAACCAGGGCGGGTCCCTGAGGTCCCCGTCGTAACTCGAGAACACCTGCCGCAACTCGAGAAAATCCAGGAAGTTCTCCCTTGCAGGCGAGATGAGGCCTATTTCCGATGAGGCGTCTGGAGACTAATGACACCTAACCTCTGGAACTTCGAAAGGGTCTTTCACACCCTTGCTGCAACTCAAGAAGTTCACCGCCATACCCGTCTCCACTCGAGAGGAAGCACGATGGTCCCGCCCACATCCAGAGGAGCCCCGTTTCCCCCTCGTAGCTCGAGATGAGGGATCCTTTCCCTGCTTTCAACGGGAAAGAATTCCCGGCGTTCCCGTCGCATCTCAAGAGGAGGCACTCTCAACAGGAAAGGCGAGAGGAACTCCATGGTCGTACCACCATTCCAAGAGTCCCCCAGATGACTCAGTCCATTCCAGAGGAACCTCTTTGCCCTGCACTGGCTCATCTTTCACGCCGAGGATCGACTCACACCACGGTGGCACGTGGGACAGCCCTGTGGGAAAGCCTCGAGGGAAAGCCTCGAGGGAAAACCACAGATCCTTTGATCCACGCGACGGGAAGCGTGACATTGCTGCTACAGCCTGGTAGGAAAGCGCACGTGCATGGCCCCACTCGAGAGGAGGCCTGACTCCCCTGGGGAGACTCCAGAAGTACCCAAAGATCCATGTCACCCCTGAGAGGAATCCTCGTTCCCGGCCCTGACTCCACACAAGGTTTTTGGCCCCGGTATCGACGGGAGAGGAATCCCGAGAGGCCCCCTAGCAACTCGCATGGGGACTGGCCTCTCCTGAGGCCACCAGGGCGGGTCCCTGAGGTCCCCGTCGTAACTCGAGAACACCTGCCGCAACTCGAGAAAATCCAGGAAGTTCTCCCTTCCAGGCGAGATGAGGCCTATTTCCGATGAGGCGTCTGGAGACTAATGACACCTAACCTCTGGAACTTCGAAAGGGTCTTTCACACCCTTGCTGCAACTCAAGAAGTTCACCGCCATACCCGTCTCCACTCGAGAGGAAGCACGATGGTCCCGCCCACATCCAGAGGAGCCCCGTTTCCCCCTCGGAGCTCGAGATGAGGGATCCTTTCCCTGCTTTCAACGGGAAAGAATTCCCGGCGTTCCCGTCGCATCTCAAGAGGAGGCACTCTCAACAGGAAAGGCGAGAGGAACTCCATGGTCGTACCACCATTCCAAGAGTCCCCCAGATGTCTCAGTCCATTCCAGAGGAACCTCTTTGCCCTGCACTGGCTCATTTTTCACGCCGAGGATCGACTCACACCACGGTGGCACGTGGGACAGCCCTGTGGGAAAGCCTCGAGGGAAAGCCTCGAGGGAAAACCACAGATCCTTTGATCCACGCGACGGGAAGCGTGACATTGCTGCTACAGCCTGGAAGGAAAGCACACGTGCATGCCCCCACTCGAGACGAGGCCTGACTCCCCTGGGGAGACTCCAGAAGTACTCAAAGATCCATGTCAGCCCCTGAGAGGAATCCTCGGTTCGGGCCCTGACTCCACACAAGGTTATTGGCCCCGGTATCGACGGGAGAGGAATCCCGAGAGGCCCCCTAGCAACTCGCATGGGGACTGGCCTCTCCTGAGGCCACCAGGGCGGGTCCCTGAGGTCCCCGTCGTAACTCGAGAACACATGCCGCAACTCGAGAAAATCCAGGAAGTTCTCCCTTCCAGGTGAGATGAGGCCTATTTCCGATGAGGCGTCTGGAGACTAATGACACCTAACCTCTGGAATTTCGAAAGGGTCTTTCACACCCTTGCTGCAACTCAAGAAGTACATCGCCATACCCGTCTCCACTCGAGAGGAAGCACGATGGTCCCGCCCACATCCAGAGGAGCCCCGTTTCCCCCTCGTAGCTCGAGATGAGGGATCCTTTCCCTGCTTTCAACGGGAAAGAATTCCCAGCGTTCCCGTCGCATCTCAAGAGGAGGCACTCTCAACAGGAAAGGCGAGAGGAACTCCATGGTCGTACCACCATTCCAAGAGTCCCCCAGATGTCTCAGTCCATTCCAGAGGAACCTCTTTGCCCTGCACTGGCTCATCTTTCACGCCGAGGATCGACTCACACCACGGTGGCACCTGGGACAGCCCTGTGGGAAAGCCTCGAGGGAAAGCCTCGAGGGAAAACCACAGATCCTTTGATCCACGCGACGGGAAGTGTGACATTGCTGCTACAGTCTGGAAAGAAAGCGCACGTGCATGCCCCCACTCGAGACGAGGCCTGACTCCCCTGGGGAGACTCCAGAAGTACTCAAAGATCCATGTCACCCCTGAGAGGAATCCTCGGTTCGGGCCCTGACTCCACACAAGGTTCTTGGCCCCGGTATCGACGGGAGAGGAATCCCGAGAGGCCCCCTAGCAACTCGCATGGGGACTGGCCTCTCCTGAGGCCACCAGGGCGGGTCCCTGAGGTCCCCGTCGTAACTCGAGAACACCTGCCGTAACTCGAGAAAATCCAGGAAGTTCTCCCTTCCAGGCGAGATGAGGCCTATTTCCGATGAGGCGTCTGGAGACTAATGACACCTAACCTCTGGAATTTCGAAAGGGTCTTTCACACCCTTGCTGCAACTCAAGAAGTTCACCGCCATACCCGTCTCCACTCGAGAGGAAGCACGATGGTCCCGCCCACATCCAGAGGAGCCCCGTTTCCCCCTCGGAGCTCGAGATGAGGGATCCTTTCCCTGCTTTCAACGGGAAAGAATTCCCGGCGTTCCCGTCGCATCTCAAGAGGAGGCACTCTCAACAGGAAAGGCGAGAGGAACTCCATGGTCGTACCACCATTCCAAGAGTCCCCCAGATGTCTCAGTCCATTCCAGAGGAACCTCTTTGCCCTGCACTGGCTCATCTTTCACGCCGAGGATCGACTCACACCACGGTGGCACGTGGGACAGCCCTGTGGGAAAGCCTCGAGGGAAAGCCTCGAGGGAAAACCACAGATCCTTTGATCCACGCGACGGGAAGTGTGACATTGCTTCTACAGTCTGGAAGGAAAGCGCACGTGCATGCCCTCACTCGAGAGGAGGCCTGACTCCCCTGGGGAGACTCCAGAAGTACTCAAAGATCCATGTCAGCCCCTGAGAGGAATCCTCGGTTCGGGCCCTGACTCCACACAAGGTTATTGGCCCCGGTATCGACGGGAGAGGAATCCCGAGAGGCCCCCTAGCAACTCGCATGGGGACTGGCCTCTCCTGAGGCCACCAGGGCGGGTCCCTGAGGTCCCCGTCGTAACTCGAGAACACCTGCCGCAACTCGAGAAAATCCAGGAAGTTCTCCCTTCCAGGTGAGATGAGGCCTATTTCCGATGAGGCGTCTGGAGACTAATGACACCTAACCTCTGGAATTTCGAAAGGGTCTTTCACACCCTTGCTGCAACTCAAGAAGTACATCGCCATACCCGTCTCCACTCGAGAGGAAGCACGATGGTCCCGCCCACATCCAGAGGAGCCCCGTTTCCCCCTCGTAGCTCGAGATGAGGGATCCTTTCCCTGCTTTCAACGGGAAAGAATTCCCAGCGTTCCCGTCGCATCTCAAGAGGAGGCACTCTCAACAGGAAAGGCGAGAGGAACTCCATGGTCGTACCACCATTCCAAGAGTCCCCCAGATGTCTCAGTCCATTCCAGAGGAACCTCTTTGCCCTGCACTGGGTCATCTTTCACGCCGAGGATCGACTCACACCACGGTGGCACGTGGGACAGCCTTGTGGGAAAGCCTCGAGGGAAAGCCTCGAGGGAAAACCACAGATCCTTTGATCCACTCGACGGGAAGCATGACATTGCTGCTACAGCCTGGAAGGAAAGCGCACGTGCATGCCCCCACTCGAGACGAGGCCTGACTCCCCTGGGGAGACTCCAGAAGTACCCAAAGATACATGTCACCCCTGAGAGGAATCCTCGGTTCCGGCCCTGACTCCACACAAGGTTTTTGGCCCCGGTATCGACGGGAGAGGAATCCCGAGAGGCCCCCTAGCAACTCGCATGGGGACTGGCCTCTCCTGAGGCAACCAGGGCGGGTCCCTGAGGTCCCCGTCGTAACTCGAGAACACCTGCCGCAACTCGAGAAAATCCAGGAAGTTCTCCCTTGCAGGCGAGATGAGGCCTATTTCCGATGAGGCGTCTGGAGACTAATGACACCTAACCTCTGGAAGTTCGAAAGGGTCTTTCACACCCTTGCTGCAACTCAAGAAGTACATCGCCATACCCGTCTCCACTCGAGAGGAAGCACGATGGTCCCGCCCACATCCAGAGGAGCCCCGTTTCCCCCTCGTAGCTCGAGATGAGGGATCCTTTCCCTGCTTTCAACGGGAAAGAATTCCCGGCGTTCCCGTCGCATCTCAAGAGGAGGCACTCTCAACAGGAAAGGCGAGAGGAACTCCATGGTCGTACCACCATTCCAAGAGTCCCCCAGATGACTCAGTCCATTCCAGAGGAACCTCTTTGCCCTGCACTGGCTCATCTTTCACGCCGAGGATCGACTCACACCACGGTGGCACGTGGGACAGCCCTGTGGGAAAGCCTCGAGGGAAAGCCTCGAGGGAAAACCACAGATCCTTTGATCCACGCGACGGGAAGCGTGACATTGCTGCTACAGCCTGGTAGAAAAGCGCACGTGCATGGCCCCACTCGAGAGGAGGCCTGACTCCCCTGGGGAGACTCCAGAAGTACCCAAAGATCCATGTCACCCCTGAGAGGAATCCTCGTTCCCGGCCCTGACTCCACACAAGGTTTTTGGCCCCGGTATCGACGGGAGAGGAATCCCGAGAGGCCCCCTAGCAACTCGCATGGGGACTGGCCTCTCCTGAGGCCACCAGGGCGGGTCCCTGAGGTCCCCGTCGTAACTCGAGAACACCTGCCGCAACTCGAGAAAATCCAGGAAGTTCTCGCTTCCAGGCGAGATGAGGCCTATTTCCGATGAGGCGTCTGGAGACTAATGACACCTAACCTCTGGAACTTCGAAAGGGTCTTTCACACCCTTGCTGCAACTCAAGAAGTTCACCGCCATACCCGTCTCCACTCGAGAGGAAGCACGATGGTCCCGCCCACATCCAGAGGAGCCCCGTTTCCCCCTCGGAGCTCGAGATGAGGGATCCTTTCCCTGCTTTCAACGGGAAAGAATTCCCGGCGTTCCCGTCGCATCTCAAGAGGAGGCACTCTCAACAGGAAAGGCGAGAGGAACTCCATGGTCGTACCACCATTCCAAGAGTCCCCCAGATGTCTCAGTCCATTCCAGAGGAACCTCTTTGCCCTGCACTGGCTCATTTTTCACGCCGAGGATCGACTCACACCACGGTGGCACGTGGGACAGCCCTGTGGGAAAGCCTCGAGGGAAAGCCTCGAGGGAAAACCACAGATCCTTTGATCCACGCGACGGGAAGCGTGACATTGCTGCTACAGCCTGGAAGGAAAGCACACGTGCATGCCCCCACTCGAGACGAGGCCTGACTCCCCTGGGGAGACTCCAGAAGTACTCAAAGATCCATGTCAGCCCCTGAGAGGAATCCTCGGTTCGGGCCCTGACTCCACACAAGGTTATTGGCCCCGGTATCGACGGGAGAGGAATCCCGAGAGGCCCCCTAGCAACTCGCATGGGGACTGGCCTCTCCTGAGGCCACCAGGGCGGGTCCCTGAGGTCCCCGTCGTAACTCGAGAACACCTGCCGCAACTCGAGAAAATCCAGGAAGTTCTCCCTTCCAGGTGAGATGAGGCCTATTTCCGATGAGGCGTCTGGAGACTAATGACACCTAACCTCTGGAATTTCGAAAGGGTCTTTCACACCCTTGCTGCAACTCAAGAAGTACATCGCCATACCCGTCTCCACTCGAGAGGAAGCACGATGGTCCCGCCCACATCCAGAGGAGCCCCGTTTCCCCCTCGTAGCTCGAGATGAGGGATCCTTTCCCTGCTTTCAACGGGAAAGAATTCCCAGCGTTCCCGTCGCATCTCAAGAGGAGGCACTCTCAACAGGAAAGGCGAGAGGAACTCCATGGTCGTACCACCATTCCAAGAGTCCCCCAGATGTCTCAGTCCATTCCAGAGGAACCTCTTTGCCCTGCACTGGCTCATCTTTCACGCCGAGGATCGACTCACACCACGGTGGCACGTGGGACAGCCCTGTGGGAAAGCCTCGAGGGAAAGCCTCGAGGGAAAACCACAGATCCTTTGATCCACGCGACGGGAAGTGTGACATTGCTTCTACAGTCTGGAAGGAAAGCGCACGTGCATGCCCTCACTCGAGAGGAGGCCTGACTCCCCTGGGGAGACTCCAGAAGTACTCAAAGATCCATGTCAGCCCCTGAGAGGAATCCTCGGTTCGGGCCCTGACTCCACACAAGGTTATTGGCCCCGGTATCGACGGGAGAGGAATCCCGAGAGGCCCCCTAGCAACTCGCATGGGGACTGGCCTCTCCTGAGGCCACCAGGGCGGGTCCCTGAGGTCTCCGTCGTAACTCGAGAACACCTGCCGCAACTCGAGAAAATCCAGGAAGTTCTCCCTTCCAGGTGAGATGAGGCCTATTTCCGATGAGGCGTCTGGAGACTAATGACACCTAACCTCTGGAATTTCGAAAGGGTCTTTCACACCCTTGCTGCAACTCAAGAAGTACATCGCCATACCCGTCTCCACTCGAGAGGAAGCACGATGGTCCCGCCCACATCCAGAGGAGCCCCGTTTCCCCCTCGTAGCTCGAGATGAGGGATCCTTTCCCTGCTTTCAACGGGAAAGAATTCCCAGCGTTCCCGTCGCATCTCAAGAGGAGGCACTCTCAACAGGAAAGGCGAGAGGAACTCCATGGTCGTACCACCGTTCCAAGAGTCCCCCAGATGTCTCAGTCCATTCCAGAGGAACCTCTTTGCCCTGCACTGGGTCATCTTTCACGCCGAGGATCGACTCACACCACGGTGGCACGTGGGACAGCCTTGTGGGAAAGCCTCGAGGGAAAGCCTCGAGGGAAAACCACAGATCCTTTGATCCACTCGACGGGAAGCGTGACATTGCTGCTACAGCCTGGAAGGAAAGCGCACGTGCATGCCCCACTCGAGACGAGGCCTGACTCCCCTGGGGAGACTCCAGAAGTACCCAAAGATACATGTCACCCCTGAGAGGAATCCTCGGTTCCGGCCCTGACTCCACACAAGGTTTTTGGCCCCGGTATCGACGGGAGAGGAATCCCGAGAGGCCCCCTAGCAACTCGCATGGGGACTGGCCTCTCCTGAGGCAACCAGGGCGGGTCCCTGAGGTCCCCGTCGTAACTCGAGAACACCTGCCGCAACTCGAGAAAATCCAGGAAGTTCTCCCTTGCAGGCGAGATGAGGCCTATTTCCGATGAGGCGTCTGGAGACTAATGACACCTAACCTCTGGAAGTTCGAAAGGGTCTTTCACACCCTTGCTGCAACTCAAGAAGTTCACCGCCATACCCGTCTCCACTCGAGAGGAAGCACGATGGTCCCGCCCACATCCAGAGGAGCCCCGTTTCCCCCTCGTAGCTCGAGATGAGGGATCCTTTCCCTGCTTTCAACGGGAAAGAATTCCCGGCGTTCCCGTCGCATCTCAAGAGGAGGCACTCTCAACAGGAAAGGCGAGAGGAACTCCATGGTCGTACCACCATTCCAAGAGTCCCCCAGATGACTCAGTCCATTCCAGAGGAACCTCTTTGCCCTGCACTGGCTCATCTTTCACGCCGAGGATCGACTCACACCACGGTGGCACGTGGGACAGCCCTGTGGGAAAGCCTCGAGGGAAAGCCTCGAGGGAAAACCACAGATCCTTTGATCCACGCGACGGGAAGCGTGACATTGCTGCTACAGCCTGGTAGGAAAGCGCACGTGCATGGCCCCACTCGAGAGGAGGCCTGACTCCCCTGGGGAGACTCCAGAAGTACCCAAAGATCCATGTCACCCCTGAGAGGAATCCTCGTTCCCGGCCCTGACTCCACACAAGGTTTTTGGCCCCGGTATCGACGGGAGAGGAATCCCGAGAGGCCCCCTAGCAACTCGCATGGGGACTGGCCTCTCCTGAGGCCACCAGGGCGGGTCCCTGAGGTCCCCGTCGTAACTCGAGAACACCTGCCGCAACTCGAGAAAATCCAGGAAGTTCTCCCTTGCAGGCGAGATGAGGCCTATTTCCGATGAGGCGTCTGGAGACTAATGACACCTAACCTCTGGAACTTCGAAAGGGTCTTTCACACCCTTGCTGCAACTCAAGAAGTTCACCGCCATACCCGTCTCCACTCGAGAGGAAGCACGATGGTCCCGCCCACATCCAGAGGAGCCCCGTTTCCCCCTCGGAGCTCGAGATGAGGGATCCTTTCCCTGCTTTCAACGGGAAAGAATTCCCGGCGTTCCCGTCGCATCTCAAGAGGAGGCACTCTCAACAGGAAAGGCGAGAGGAACTCCATGGTCGTACCACCATTCCAAGAGTCCCCCAGATGTCTCAGTCCATTCCAGAGGAACCTCTTTGCCCTGCACTGGCTCATTTTTCACGCCGAGGATCGACTCACACCACGGTGGCACGTGGGACAGCCCTGTGGGAAAGCCTCGAGGGAAAGCCTCGAGGGAAAACCACAGATCCTTTGATCCACGCGACGGGAAGCGTGACATTGCTGCTACAGCCTGGAAGGAAAGCACACGTGCATGCCCCCACTCGAGACGAGGCCTGACTCCCCTGGGGAGACTCCAGAAGTACTCAAAGATCCATGTCAGCCCCTGAGAGGAATCCTCGGTTCGGGCCCTGACTCCACACAAGGTTATTGGCCCCGGTATCGACGGGAGAGGAATCCCGAGAGGCCCCCTAGCAACTCGCATGGGGACTGGCCTCTCCTGAGGCCACCAGGGCGGGTCCCTGAGGTCCCCGTCGTAACTCGAGAACACCTGCCGCAACTCGAGAAAATCCAGGAAGTTCTCCCTTCCAGGTGAGATGAGGCCTATTTCCGATGAGGCGTCTGGAGACTAATGACACCTAACCTCTGGAATTTCGAAAGGGTCTTTCACACCCTTGCTGCAACTCAAGAAGTACATCGCCATACCCGTCTCCACTCGAGAGGAAGCACGATGGTCCCGCCCACATCCAGAGGAGCCCCGTTTCCCCCTCGTAGCTCGAGATGAGGGATCCTTTCCCTGCTTTCAACGGGAAAGAATTCCCAGCGTTCCCGTCGCATCTCAAGAGGAGGCACTCTCAACAGGAAAGGCGAGAGGAACTCCATGGTCGTACCACCATTCCAAGAGTCCCCCAGATGTCTCAGTCCATTCCAGAGGAACCTCTTTGCCCTGCACTGGCTCATCTTTCACGCCGAGGATCGACTCACACCACGGTGGCACGTGGGACAGCCCTGTGGGAAAGCCTCGAGGGAAAGCCTCGAGGGAAAACCACAGATCCTTTGATCCACGCGACGGGAAGTGTGACATTGCTGCTACAGTCTGGAAGGAAAGCGCACGTGCATGCCCCCACTCGAGACGAGGCCTGACTCCCCTGGGGAGACTCCAGAAGTACTCAAAGATCCATGTCACCCCTGAGAGGAATCCTCGGTTCCGGCCCTGACTCCACACAAGGTTTTTGGCCCCGGTATCGACGGGATAGGAATCCCGAGAGGCCCCCTAGCAACTCGCATGGGGACTGGCCTCTCCTGAGGCAACCAGGGCGGGTCCCTGAGGTCCCCGTCGTAACTCGAGAACACCTGCCGCAACTCGAGAAAATCCAGGAAGTTCTCCCTTGCAGGCGAGATGAGGCCTATTTCCGATGAGGCGTCTGGAGACTAATGACACCTAACCTCTGGAACTTCGAAAGGGTCTTTCACACCCTTGCTGCAACTCAAGAAGTTCACCGCCATACCCGTCTCCACTCGAGAGGAAGCACGATGGTCCCGCCCACATCCAGAGGAGCCCCGTTTCCCCCTCGTAGCTCGAGATGAGGGATCCTTTCCCTGCTTTCAACGGGAAAGAATTTCCGGCGTTCCCGTCGCATCTCAAGAGGAGGCACTCTCAACAGGAAAGGCGAGAGGAACTCCATGGTCGTACCACCATTCCAAGAGTCCCCCAGATGACTCAGTCCATTCCAGAGGAACCTCTTTGCCCTGCACTGGCTCATCTTTCACGCCGAGGATCGACTCACACCACGGTGGCACGTGGGACAGCACTGTGGGAAAGCCTCGAGGGAAAGCCTCGAGGGAAAACCACAGATCCTTTGATCCACGCGACGGGAAGCGTGACATTGCTGCTACAGCCTGGTAGGAAAGCGCACGTGCATGGCCCCACTCGAGAGGAGGCCTGACTCCCCTGGGGAGACTCCAGAAGTACCCAAAGATCCATGTCACCCCTGAGAGGAATCCTCGGTCCCGGCTCTGACTCCACACAAGGTTTTTGGCCCCGGTATCGACGGGAGAGGAATCCCGAGAGGCACCCTAGCAACTCGCATGGGGACTGGCCTCTCCTGAGGCCACCAGGGCGGGTCCCTGAGGTCCCCGTCGTAACTCGAGAACACCTGCCGCAACTCGAGAAAATCCAGGAAGTTCTCCCTTCCAGGCGAGATAAGGCCTATTTCCGATGAGGCGTCTGGAGACTAAAGACACCTAAACTCTGGAACTTTGAAAGGGTCTTTCACACCCTTGCTGCAACTCAAGAAGTTCACCGCCATACCCGTCTCCACTCGAGAGGAAGCACGATGGTCCCGCCCACATCCAGAGGAGCCCCGTTTCCCCCTCGGAGCTCGAGATGAGGGATCCTTTCCCTGCTTTCAACGGGAAAGAATTCCCGGCGTTCCCGTCGCATCTCAAGAGGAGGCACTCTCAACAGGAAAGGCGAGAGGAACTCCATGGTCGTACCACCATTCCAAGAGTCCCCCAGATGTCTCAGTCCATTCCAGAGGAACCTCTTTGCCCTGCACTGGCTCATTTTTCACGCCGAGGATCGACTCACACCACGGTGGCACGTGGGACAGCCCTGTGGGAAAGCCTCGAGGGAAAGCCTCGAGGGAAAACCACAGATCCTTTGATCCACGCGACGGGAAGCGTGACATTGCTGCTACAGCCTGGAAGGAAAGCACACGTGCATGCCCCCACTCGAGACGAGGCCTGACTCCCCTGGGGAGACTTCAGAAGTACCCAAAGATCCATGTCAGCCCCTGAGAGGAATCCTCGGTTCGGGCCCTGACTCCACACAAGGTTCTTGGCCCCGGTATCGACGGGAGAGGAATCCCGAGAGGCCCCATAGCAACTCGCATGGGGACTGGCCTCTCCTTAGGCCACCAGGGCGGGTCCCTGAGGTCCCCGTCGTAACTCGAGAACACCTGCCGTAACTCGAGAAAATCCAGGAAGTTCTCCCTTCCAGGCGAGATGAGGCCTATTTCCGATGAGGCGTCTGGAGACTAATGACACCTAACCTCTGGAATTTCGAAAGGGTCTTTCACACCCTTGCTGCAACTCAAGAAGTTCACCGGCATACCCGTCTCCACTCGAGAGGAAGCACGATGGTCCCGCCCACATCCAGAGGAGCCCCGTTTCCCCCTCGGAGCTCGAGATGAGGGATCCTTTCCCTGCTTTCAACGGGAAAGAATTCACGGCGTTCCCGTCGCATCTCAAGAGGAGGCACTCTCAACAGGAAAGGCGAGAGGAACTCCATGGTCGTACCACCATTCCAAGAGTCCCCCAGATGTCTCAGTCCATTCCAGAGGAACCTCTTTGCCCTGCACTGGCTCATCTTTCACGCCGAGGATCGACTCACACCACGGTGGCACGTGGGACAGCCCAGTGGGAAAGCCTCGAGGGAAAGCCTCGAGGGAAAACCACAGATCCTTTGATCCACGCGACGGGAAGTGTGACATTGCTGCTACAGTCTGGAAGGAAAGCGCACGTGCATGCCCCCACTCGAGAGGAGGCCTGACTCCCCTGGGGAGACTCCAGAAGTACTCAAAGATCCATGTCAGCCCCTGAGAGGAATCCTCGGTTCGGGCCCTGACTCCACACAAGGTTATTGGCCCCGGTATCGACGGGAGAGGAATCCCGAGAGGCCCCCTAGCAACTCGCATGGGGACTGGCCTCTCCTGAGTCAACCAGGGCGGGTCCCTGAGGTCCCCATCGTAACTCGAGAACACCTGCCGCAACTCGAGAAAATCCAGGAAGTTCTCCCTTCCAGGTGAGATGAGGCCTATTTCCGATGAGGCGTCTGGAGACTAATGACACCTAACCTCTGGAATTTCGAAAGGGTCTTTCACACCCTTGCTGCAACTCAAGAAGTACATCGCCATACCCGTCTCCACTCGAGAGGAAGCACGATGGTCCCGCCCACATACAGAGGAGCCCCGTTTCCCCCTCGTAGCTCGAGATGAGGGATCCTTTCCCTGCTTTCAACGGGAAAGAATTCCCAGCGTTCCCGTCGCATCTCAAGAGGAGGCACTCTCAACAGGAAAGGCGAGAGGAACTCCATGGTCGTACCACCATTCCAAGAGTCCCCCAGATGTCTCAGTCCATTCCAGAGGAACCTCTTTGCCCTGCACTGGCTCATTTTTCACGCCGAGGATCGACTCACACCTCGGTGGCACGTGGGACAGCCCTGTGGGAAAGCCTCGAGGGAAAGCCTCGAGGGAAAACCACAGATCCTTTGATCCACGCGACGGGAAGGGTGACATTGCTGCTACAGCCTGGAAGGAAAGCACACGTGCATGCCCCCACTCGAGACGAGGCCTGACTCCCCTGGGGAGACTCCAGAAGTACCCAAAGATCCATGTCAGCCCCTGAGAGGAATCCTCGGTTCGGGCCCTGACTCCACACAAGGTTCTTGGCCCCGGTATCGACGGGAGAGGAATCCCGAGAGGCCCCCTAGCAACTCGCATGGGGACTGGCCTCTCCTTAGGCCACCAGGGCGGGTCCCTGAGGTCCCCGTCGTAACTCGAGAACACCTGCCGTAACTTGAGAAAATCCAGGAAGTTCTCCCTTCCAGGCGAGATGAGGCCTATTTCCGATGAGGCGTCTGGAGACTAATGACACCTTACCTCTGGAACTTCGAAAGGGTCTTTCACACCCTTGCTGCAACTCAAGAAGTTCACCGCCATACCCGTCTCCACTCGAGAGGAAGCACGATGGTCCCGCCCACATCCAGAGGAGCCCCGTTTCCCCCTCGGAGCTCGAGATGAGGGATCCTTTCCCTGCTTTCAACGGGAAAGAATTCCCGGCGTTCCCGTCGCATCTCAAGAGGAGGCACTCTCAACAGGAAAGGCGAGAGGAACTCCATGGTCGTACCACCATTCCAAGAGTCCCCCAGATGTCTCAGTCCATTCCAGAGGAACCTCTTTGCCCTGCACTGGCTCATTTTTCACGCCGAGGATCGACTCACACCACGGTGGCACGTGGGACAGCCCTGTGGGAAAGCCTCGAGGGAAAGCCTCGAGGGAAAACCACAGATCCTTTGATCCACGCGACGGGAAGCGTGACATTGCTGCTACAGCCTGGAAGGAAAGCACACGTGCATGCCCCCACTCGAGACGAGGCCTGACTCCCCTTGGGAGACTCCAAAAGTACCCAAAGATCCATGTCAGCCCCTGAGAGAAATCCTCGGTTCGGGCCCTGACTCCACACAAGGTTCTTGGCCCCGGTATCGACGGGAGAGGAATCCCGAGAGGCCCCCTAGCAACTCGCATGGGGACTGGCCGCTCCTTAGGCCACCAGGGCGGGTCCCTGAGGTCCCCGTCGTACCTCGAGAACACCTGCCGTAACTCGAGAAAATCCAGGAAGTTCTCCCTTCCAGGCGAGATGAGGCCTATTTCCGATGAGGCATCTGGAGACTAATGACACCTAACCTCTGGAATTTCGAAAGGGTCTTTCACACCCTTGCTGCAACTCAAGAAGTTCACCGCCATACCCGTCTCCACTCGAGAGGAAGCACGATGGTCCCGCCCACATCCAGAGGAGCCCCGTTTCCCCCTCGGAGCTCGAGATGAGGGATCCTTTCCCTGCTTTCAACGGGAAAGAATTCCCGGCGATCCCGTCGCATCTCAAGAGGAGGCACTCTCAACAGGAAAGGCGAGAGGAACTCCATGGTCGTACCACCATTCCAAGAGTCCCCCAGATGTCTCAGTCCATTCCAGAGGAACTTCTTTGCCCTGCACTGGCTCATCTTTCACGCCGAGGATCGACTCACACCACGGTGGCACGTGGGACAGCCCTGTGGGAAAGCCTCGAGGGAAAGCCTCGAGGGAAAACCACAAATCCTTTGATCCACGCGACGGGAAGTATGACATTGCTGCTACAGTCTGGAAGGAAAGCGCACGTGCATGCCCCCACTCGAGACGAGGCCTGACTCCCCTGGGGAGACTCCAGAAGTACTCAAAGATCCATGTCAGCCCCTGAGAGGAATCCTCGGTTCGGGCCCTGACTCCACATAAGGTTATTGGCCCCGGTATCGACGGGAGAGGAATCCCGAGAGGCCCCCTAGCAACTCGAATGGGGACTGGCCTCTCCTGAGGCCACCAGGGCGGGTCCCTGAGGTCCCCGTCGTAACTCGAGAACACCTGTCGCAACTCGAGAAAATCCAGGAAGTTCTCCCTTCCAGGTGAGATGAGGCCTATTTCCGATGAGGCGTCTGGAGACTAATGACACCTAACCTCTGGAATTTCGAAAGGGTCTTTCACACCCTTGCTGCAACTCAAGAAGTACACCGCCATACCCGTCTCCACTCGAGAGGAAGCACGATGGTCCCGCCCACATCCAGAGGAGCCCCGTTTCCCCCTCGTAGCTCGAGATGAGGGATCCTTTCCCTGCTTTCAACGGGAAAGAATTCCCAGCGTTCCCGTCGCATCTCAAGAGGAGGCACTCTCAACAGGAAAGGCGAGAGGAACTCCATGGTCGTACCACCATTCCAAGAGTCCCCCAGATGTCTCAGTCCATTCCAGAGGAACCTCTTTGCCCTGCACTGGCTCATCTTTCACGCCGAGGATCGACTCACACCACGGTGGCACGTGGGACAGCCTTGTGGGAAAGCCTCGAGGGAAAGCCTCGAGGGAAAACCACAGATCCTTTGATCCACTCGACGGGAAGCGTGACATTGCTGCTACAGCCTGGAAGGAAAGCGCACGTGCATGCCCCCACTCAAGACGAGGCCTGACTCCCCTGGGGAGACTCCAGAAGTACCCAAAGATACATGTCACCCCTGAGAGGAATCCTCGGTTCCGGCCCTGACTCCACACAAGGTTTTTGGCCCCGGTATCGACGGGAGAGGAATCCCGAGAGGCCCCCTAGCAACTCGCATGGGGACTGGCCTCTCCTGAGGCAACCAGGGCGGGTCCCTGAGGTCCCCGTCGTAACTCGAGAACACCTGCCGCAACTAGAGAAAATCCAGGAAGTTCTCCCTTGCAGGCGAGATGAGGCCTATTTCCGATGAGGCGTCTGGAGACTAATGACACCTAACCTCTGGAACTTCGAAAGGGTCTTTCACACCCTTGCTGCAACTCAAGAAGTTCACCGCCATACCCGTCTCCACTCGAGAGGAAGCACGATGGTCCCGCCCACATCCAGAGGAGCCCCGTTTCCCCCTCGTAGCTCGAGATGAGGGATCCTTTCCCTGCTTTCAACGGGAAAGAATTCCCGGCGTTCCCGTCGCATCTCAAGAGGAGGCACTCTCAACAGGAAAGGCGAGAGGAACTCCATGGTCGTACCACCATTCCAAGAGTCCCCCAGATGACTCAGTCCATTCCAGAGGAACCTCTTTGCCCTGCACTGGCTCATCTTTCACGCCGAGGATCGACTCACACCACGGTGGCACGTGGGACAGCCCTGTGGGAAAGCCTCGAGGGAAAACCACAGATCCTTTGATCCACGCGACGGGAAGCGTGACATTGCTGCTACAGCCTGGAAGGAAAGCGCACGTGCATGCCCCCACTCGAGAGGAGGCCTGACTCCCCTGGGGAGACTCCAGAAGTACCCAAAGATCCTTGTCACCCTTGAGAGGAATCCTCGGTCCCGGCCCTGACACCACACAAGGTTTTTGGCCCCGGTATCGACGGGAGAGGAATCCAGAGAGGCCCCCTAGGAACTCGCATGGGGACTGGCCTCTCTTGAGGCCACCCGGGCGGGTCCCTGAGGTCCCCGTCGTAACTCGAGAACACCTGCCGCAACTCGAGAAATCCAGGAAGTTCTCCCTTGCAGGCGAGATGAGGCCTATTTCCGATGAGGCGTCTGGAGACTAATGACGCCTAACCTCTGGAACTTCGAAAGGGTCTTTCACACCCTTGCTGCAACTCAAGAAGTTCACCGCCATACCCGTCTCCACTCGAGAGGAAGTACGATGGTCCCGCCCACATCCAGAGGAGCCCCGTTTCCCCCTCGGAGCTCGAGATGAGGGATCCTTTCCCTGCTTTCAACGGGAAAGAATTCCCGGCGATCCCGTCGCATCTCAAGAGGAGGCACTCTCAACAGGAAAGGCGAGAGGAACTCCATGGTCGTACCACCATTCCAAGAGTCCCCCAGATGTCTCAGTCCATTCCAGAGGAACCTCTTTGCCCTGCACTGGCTCATCTTTCACGCCGAGGATCGACTCACACCACGGTGGCACGTGGGACAGCCCTGTGGGAAAGCCTCGAGGGAAAGCCTCGAGGGAAAACCACAAATCCTTTGATCCACGCGACGGGAAGTATGACATTGCTGCTACAGTCTGGAAGGAAAGCGCACGTGCATGCCCCCACTCGAGACGAGGCCTGACTCCCCTGGGGAGACTCCAGAAGTACTCAAAGATCCTTGTCAGCCCCTGAGAGGAATCCTCGGTTCGGGCCCTGACTCCACACAAGGTTATTGGCCCCGGTATCGACGGGAGAGGAATCCCGAGAGGCCCCCTAGCAACTCGCATGGGGACTGGCCTCTCCTGAGGCCACCAGGGCGGGTCCCTGAGGTCCCCGTCGTAACTCGAGAACACCTGTCGCAACTCGAGAAAATCCAGGAAGTTCTCCCTTCCAGGTGAGATGAGGCCTATTTCCGATGAGGCGTCTGGAGACTAATGACACCTAACCTCTGGAATTTCGAAAGGGTCTTTCACACCCTTGCTGCAACTCAAGAAGTACACCGCCATACCCGTCTCCACTCGAGAGGAAGCACGATGGTCCCGCCCACATCCAGAGGAGCCCCGTTTCCCCCTCGTAGCTCGAGATGAGGGATCCTTTCCCTGCTTTCAACGGGAAAGAATTCCCAGCGTTCCCGTCGCATCTCAAGAGGAGGCACTCTCAACAGGAAAGGCGAGAGGAACTCCATGGCCGTACCACCATTCCAAGAGTCCCCCAGATGTCTCAGTCCATTCCAGAGGAACCTCTATGCCCTGCACTGGCTCATCTTTCACGCCGAGGATCGACTCACACCACGGTGGCACGTGGGACAGCCTTGTGGGAAAGCCTCGAGGGAAAGCCTCGAGGGAAAACCACAGATCCTTTGATCCACTCGACGGGAAGCGTGACATTGCTGCTACAGCCTGGAAGGAAAGCGCACGTGCATGCCCCCACTCAAGACGAGGCCTGACTCCCCTGGGGAGACTCCAGAAGTACCCAAAGATACATGTCACCCCTGAGAGGAATCCTCGGTTCCGGCCCTGACTCCACACAAGGTTTTTGGCCCCGGTATCGACGGGAGAGGAATCCCGAGAGGCCCCCTAGCAACTCGCATGGGGACTGGCCTCTCCTGAGGCAACCAGGGCGGGTCCCTGAGGTCCCCGTCGTAACTCGAGAACACCTGCCGCAACTAGAGAAAATCCAGGAAGTTCTCCCTTGCAGACGAGATGAGGCCTATTTCCGATGAGGCGTCTGGAGACTAATGACACCTAACCTCTGGAACTTCGAAAGGGTCTTTCACACCCTTGCTGCAACTCAAGAAGTTCACCACCATGCCCGTCTCCACTCGAGAGGAAGCACGATGGTCCCGCCCACATCCAGAGGAGCCCCGTTTCCCCCTCGGAGCTCGAGATGAGGGATCCTTTCCCTGCTTTCAACGGGAAAGAATTCCCGGCGTTCCCGTCGCATCTCAAGAGGAGGCACTCTCAACAGGAAAGGCGAGAGGAACTCCATGGTCGTACCACCATTCCAAGAGTCCCCCAGATGTCTCAGTCCATTCCAGAGGAACCTCTTTGCCCTGCACTGGCTCATCTTTCACGCCGAGGATCGACTCACACCACGGTGGCACGTGGGACAGCCCTGTGGGAAAGCCTCGAGGGAACGCCTCGAGGGAAAACCACAGATCCTTTGATCCACTCGACGGGAAGCGTGACATTGCTGCTACAGCCTGGAAGGAAAGCGCACGTGCATGCCCCCACTCGAGACGAGGCCTGACTCCCCTGGGGAGACTCCAGAAGTACCCAAAGATACATGTCACCCCTGAGAGGAATCCTCGGTCCCGGCCCTGACTCCACACAAGGTTTTTGGCCCCGGTATCGACGGGAGAGGAATCCCGAAAGGCCCCCTAGCAACTCGCATGGGGACTGGCCTCTCCTGAGGCCACCAGGGCGGGTCCCTGAGGTCCCCGTCGTAACTCGAGAACACCTGCCGCAACTCGAGAAAATCCAGGAAGTTCTCCCTTCCAGGCGAGATGAGGCCTATTTCCGATGAGGCGTCTGGAGACTAATGACACCTAACCTCTGGAACTTCGAAAGGGTCTTTCACACCCTTGCTGCAACTCAAGAAGTTCACCGCCATACCCGTCTCCACTCGAGAGAAAGCACGATGGTCCCGCCCACATCCAGAGGAGCCCCGTTTCCCCCTCGTAGCTCGAGATGAGGGATCCTTTCCCTGCTTTCAACGGGAAAGAATTCCCGGCGTTCCCGTCGCATCTCAAGAGGAGGCACTCTCAACAGGAAAGGCGAGAGGAACTCCATGGTCGTACCACCATTCCAAGACTCCCCCAGATGTCTCAGTCCATTCCAGAGGAACCTTTTGCCCTGCACTGGCTCATCTTTCACGCCGAGGATCGACTCACACCACGGTGGCACGTGGGAAAGCCTTGTGGGAAAGCCTCGAGGGAAAGCCTCGAGGGAAAACCACAGATCCTTTGATCCACGCGACGGGAAGCGTGACATTGCTGCTGCAGACTGGAAGGAAAGCGCACGTGCATGCCCCCACTCGAGACGAGGCCTGACTCCCCTGGGGAGACTCCAGAAGTACCCAAAGATACATGTCACCCCTGAGAGTAAACCTCGGTTCCGGCCCTGACTCCACACAAGGTGTTTGGCCCCGGTATCGACGGGAGAGGAATCCCGAGAGGCCCCCTAGCAACTCGCATGGGGACTGGCCTCTCCTGAGTCAACCAGGGCGGGTCCCTGAGGTCCCCGTCGTAACTCGAGAACACCTGCCGAAACTCGAGAAAATCCAGGAAGTTCTCCCTTGCAGGCGAGATGAGGCCTATTTCCGATGAGGCGTCTGGAGACTAATGACACCTAACCTCTGGAACTTCGAAAGGGTCTTTCACACCCTTGCTGCAACTCAAGAAGTTCACCGCCATACCCGTCTCCACTCGAGAGGAAGCACGATGGTCCCGCCCACATCCAGAGGAGCCCCGTTTCCCCCTCGTAGCTCGAGATGAGGGATCCTTTCCCTGTTTTCAACGGGAAAGAATTCCCGGCGTTCCCGTCGCATCTCAAGAGGAGGCACTCTCAACAGGAAAGGCGAGAGGAACTCCATGGTCGTACCACCATTCCAAGAGTCCCCCAGATGTCTCAGTCCATTCCAGAGGAACCTCTTTGCCCTGCACTGGCTCATCTTTCACGCCGAGGATCGACTCACACCACGGTGGCACGTGGGACAGACCTGTGGGAAAGCCTCGAGGGAAAGACTCGAGGGAAAAACACAGATCCTTTGATCCACGCGACGGGAAGCGTGACATTGCTTCTACAGCCTGGAAGGAAAGCGCACGTGCATGCCCCCACTCGAGACGAGGCCTGACTCCCCTGGGGAGACTCCAGAAGTACCCAAAGATCCATGTCAGCCCCTGAGAGGAATCCTCGGTTCCGGGCCTGACTCCACACAAGGTTTTTGGCCCCGGTATCGATGGGAGAGGAATCCCGAGAGGCCCCCTAGCAAATTGCATGGGGACTGGCCTCTCCTGAGGCCACCAGGGCGGTTCCCTGAGGTCCCCGTCGTAACTCGAGAACACCTGCCGCAACTCGAGAAAATCCAGGAAGTTCTCCCTTCCAGGCGACATGTGGCCTATTTCCGATGAGGAGTCTGGAGACTAATGACACCTAACCTCTGGAACTTCGAAAGGGTCTTTCACACCCTTGCTGCAACTCAAGAAGTTCACCGCCATACCCGTCTCCACTCGAGAGGAAGCACGATGGTCCCGCCCACATCCAGAGGAGCCCCGTTTCCCCCTCGTAGCTCGAGATGAGGGATCCTTTCCCTGCTTTCAACGGGAAAGAATTCACGGCGTTCCCGTCGCATCTCAAGAGGAGGCACTCTCAACAGGAAAGGTGAGTGGAACTCCATGGTCGTACCACCATTCCAAGACTCCCCCAGATGTCTCAGTCCATTCCAGAGGAAACTCTTTGCCCTGCACTGGCTCATCTTTCACGCCGAGGATCGACTCACAACACGGTGGCACGTGGGACAGCCCTGTGGGAAAGCCTCGAGGGAAAGCCTCGAGGGAAAGCCACAGATCCTTTGATAAATGCGACGGGAATCGTGACATTGCTGCTACAGCCTGGAAGGAAAGCGCACGTGCATGCCCCCACTCGAGACGAGGCCTGACTCCCGTGGGGAGACTCCAGAAGTACCCAAAGATCCATGTCAGCCCCTGAGAGGAATCCTCGGTCCCGGCCCTGACTCCACACAAGGTTTTTGGCCCCGGTATCGACGGGAGAGGAATCCCGAGAGGCCCCCTAGCAACTCGCATGGGGACTGGCCTCTCCTGAGGCCACCAGGGCGGGTCCCTGAGGTCCCCGTCGTAACTCGAGAACACCTGCCGCAACTCGAGAAAATCCAGGAAGTTCTCCCTTCCAGGCGAGATGAGGCCTATTTCCGATGAGGCGTCTGGAGACTAATGACACCTAAACTCTGGAACTTCGAAAGGGTCTTTCACACCCTTGCTGCAACTCAAGAAGTTCACCGCCATACCCGTCTCCACTCGAGAGGAAGCACGATGGTCCCGCACACATCCAGAGGAGCCCCGTTTCCCCCTCGTAGCTCGAGATGAGGGATCCTTTCCCTGCTTTCAACGGGAAAGAATTCCCAGCGTTCCCATCGCATCTCAAGAGGAGGCACTCTCAACAGGAAAGGCGAGAGGAACTCCATGGTCGTACCACCATTCCAAGAGGCCCCCAGATGTCTCAGTCCATTCCAGAGGAACCTTTTGCCCTGCACTGGCTCATCTTTCACGCCGAGGATCGACTCACACCACGGTGGCACGTGGGAAAGCCTTGTGGGAAAGCCTCGAGGGAAAGCCTCGAGGGAAAACCACAGATCCTTTGATCCACGCGACGGGAAGCGTGACATTGCTGCTGCAGCCTGGAAGGAAAGCGCACGTGCATGCCCCCACTCGAGACGAGTCCTGACTCCCCTGGGGAGACTCCAGAAGTACCCAAAGATACATGTCACCCCTGAGAGTAATCCTCGGTTCCGGCCCTGACTCCACACAAGGTTTTTGGCCCCGGTATCGACGGGAGAGGAATCCCGAGAGGCCCCCTAGCAACTCGCATGGGGACTGGCCTCTCCTGAGGCAACCAGGGCGGGTCCCTGAGGTCCCCGTCGTAACTCGAGAACACCTGCCGCAACTCGAGAAAATCCAGGAAGTTCTCCCTTGCAGGTGAGATGAGGCCTATTTCCGATGAGGCGTCTGGAGACTAATGACACCTAACCTCTGGAACTTCGAAAGGGTCTTTCACACCCTTGCTGCAACTCAAGAAGTTCACCGCCATACCCGTCTCCACTCGAGAGGAAGCACGATGGTCCCGCCCACATCCAGAGGAGCCCCGTTTCCCCCTCGTAGCTCGAGATGAGGGATCCTTTCCCTGCTTTCAACGGGAAAGAATTCCCGGCGTTCCCGTCGCATCTCAAGAGGAGGCACTCTCAACAGGAAAGGCGAGAGGAACTCCATGGTCGTACCACCATTCCAAGAGTCCCCCAGATGTCTCAGTCCATTCCAGAGGAACCTCTTTGCCCTGCACTGGCTCATCTTTCACGCCGAGGATCGACTCACACCACGGTGGCACGTGGGACAGCCCTGTGGGAAAGCCTCGAGGGAAAGCCTCGAGGGAAAACCACAGATCCTTTGATCCACGCGACGGGAAGCGTGACATTGCTGCTACAGCCTGGAAGGAAAGTGCACGTGCATGCCCCCACTCGAGACGAGGCCTGACTCCCCTGGGGAGACTCCAGAAGTACCCAAAGATCCATGTCAGCCCCTGAGAGGAATCCTCGGTTCCGGGCCTGACTCCACACAAGGTTTTTGGCCCCGGTATCGACGGGAGAGGAATCCCGAGAGGCCCCCTAGCAAATTGCATGGGGACTGGCCTCTCCTGAGGCCACCAGGGCGGTTCCCTGAGGTCCCCGTCGTAACTCGAGAACACCTGCCGCAACTCGAGAAAATTCAGGAAGTTCTCCCTTCCAGGCGACATGTGGCCTATTTCCGATGAGGCGTCTGGAGACTAATGACACCTAACCTCTGGAACTTCGAAAGGGTCTTTCACACCCTTGCTGCAACTCAAGAAGTTCACCGCCATACCCGTCTCCACTCGAGAGGAAGCACGATGGTCCCGCCCACATCCAGAGGAGCCCCGTTTCCCCCTCGTAGCTCGAGATGAGGGATCCTTTCCCTGCTTTCAACGGGAAAGAATTCCCAGTGTTCCCGTCGCATCTCAAGAGGAGGCATTCTCAACAGGAAAGGCGAGAGGAACTCCATGGTCGTACCACCATTCCAGGATTGCCCAGATGTCTCAGTCCATTCCAGAGGAACCTCTTTGCCCTGCACTGGCTCATCTTTCACGCCGAGGATCGACTCACACCACGGTGGCACGTGGGACAGCCCTGTGGGAAAGCCTCGAATGAAAGCCTCGAGGGAAAACCACAGATCCTTTGATCCACGCGACGGGAAGCGTGACATTGCTGCTACAGCCTGGAAGGAAAGCGCACGTGCATGCCCCCACTCGAGACGAAGCCTGACTCCCCTTTGGAGACTCCAGAAGTAACCAAAGATACATGTCACCCATGAGAGGAATCCTCGGTTCCGGCCCTGACTCCACACAAGGTTTTTGTCCCCGGTATCGACGGGAGAGGAATACCGAGAGGCCCCCTATTAACTCGCATGGGGACTGGCCTCTCCTGAGGCAACCAGGGCGGGTCCCTGAGGTCCCCGTCGTAACTCGAGAACACCTGCCGCAACTCGAGAAAATCCAGGAAGTTCTCCCTTGCAGGCGAGATGAGGCCTATTTCCGATGAGGCGTCTGGAGACTAATGACACCTAACCTCTGGAACTTCGAAAGGGTCTTTCACACCCTTGCTGCAACTCAAGAAGTTCACCGCCATACCCGTCTCCACTCGAGAGGAAGCACGATGGTCCCGCCCACATCCAGAGGAGCCCCGTTTCCCCCTCGTAGCTTGAGATGAGGGATCCTTTCCCTGCTTTCAACGGGAAAGAATTCCCGGCGTTCCTGTCGCATTTCAAGAAGAGGCACTCTCAACAGGAAAGGCGAGAGGAACTCCATGGTCGTACCACCATTCCTAGAGTCCCCTAGATGTCTCAGTCCATTCCAGAGGAACCTCTTTGACCTGCACTGGCTCATCTTTCACGCCGAGGATCGATTCACACCACGGTGGCACGTGGGACAGCCCTGTGGGAAAGCCTCGAGGGAAAGACTCGAGGGAAAGCCACAGACCCTTTGATAAATGCGACGGGAATCGTGACATTGCTGCTACAGCCAGGAAGGAAAGCGCACGTGCATGCCCCCACTCGAGACGAGGCCTGACTCCCCTTTGGAGACTCCAGAAGTACCCAAAGATACATGTCACCCCTGAGAGGAATCCTCGGTTCCGGCCCTGACTCCACACAAGGTTTTTGTCCCCGGTATCGACGGGAGAGGAATCCCGAGAGGCCCCGTATCAACTCGCATGGGGACTGGCCTCTCCTGAGGCAACCAGGGCGGGTCCCTGAGGTCCCCGTCGTAACTCGAGAACACCTGCCGCAACTCGAGAAAATCCAGGAAGTTCTCCCTTGCAGGCGAGATGAGGCCTATTTCCGATGAGGCGTCTGGAGACTAATGACACCTAACCTCTGGAACTTCGAAAGGGTCTTTCACACCCTTGCTGCAACTCAAGAAGTTCACCGCCATACCCGTCTCCACTCGAGAGGAAGCACGATGGTCCCGCCCACATCCAGAGGAGCCCCGTTTCCCCCTCGTAGCTCGAGATGAGGGATCCCTTCCCTGCTTTCAACGGGAAAGAATTCCCGGCGTTCCCGTCGCATCTCAAGAGGAGGCACTCTCAACAGGAAAGGCGAGAGGAACTCCATGGTCGTACCACCATTCCAAGAGTCCCCCAGATGTCTCAGTCCATTCCAGAGGAACCTCTTTGCCCTGCACTGGCTCATCTTTCACGCCGAGGATCGACTCACACCACGGTGGCACGTGGGACAGCCCTGTGGGAAAGCCTCGAGGGAAAGCCTCGAGGGAAAACCACAGATCCTTTGATCCACCCGACGGGAAGCGTGACATTGCTGCTACAGCCTGGAAGGAAAGCGCAAGTTCATGCCACCACTCGAGACGAGGCCTGACTCCCCTGGGGAGACTCCAGAAGTACCCAAAGATCCATGTCAGCCCCTGAGAGGAATCCTCGGTTCCGGCCCTGACTCCACACAAGGTTTTTGGCCCCGGTATCGACGGGAGAGGAATCCCGAGAGGCCGCCTAGCAACTCGCACGGGGAGTGGCCTCTCCTGAGGCCACCAGGGCGGGTCCCTGACGTCCCCGTCGTAACTCGAGAACACCTGCCGCAACTCGAGAAAATCCAGGAAGTTCTCCCTTCCAGGCGAGATGAGGCCTATTTCCGATGAGGCGTCTGGAGTCTAATGACACCTAACCTCTGGAACTTCGAAAGGGTCTTTCACACCCTTGCTGCAACTCAAGAATTTCACCGCCATACCCGTCTCCACTCGAGAGGAAGCACGATGGTCCCGCCCACATCCAGAGGAGCCCCGTTTCCCCCTCGTAGCTCGAGATGAGGGATCCTTTCCCTGCTTTCAACGGGAAAGAATTCCCGACGTTCCCGTCGCATCTCAAGAGGAGGCACTCTCAACAGGAAAGGCGAGAGGAACTCCATGGTCGTACCACCATTCCAAGACTCCCCCATATGTCTCAGTCCATTCCAGAGGAAACTCTTTGCCCTGCACTGGCTCATCTTTCACGCCGAGGATCGACTCACAACACGGTGGCACGTGGGCCAGCCCTGTGGGAAAGCCTCGAGGGAAAGCCTCGAGGGAAAGCCACAGATCCTTTGATAAATGCGACGGGAATCGTGACATTGCTGCTACAGCCTGGAAGGAAAGCGCACGTGCATGCCCCCACTCGAGACGAGGCCTGACTACCGTGGGGAGACTCCAGAAGTACCCAAAGATCCATGTCAGCCCCTGAGAGGAATCCACGGTCCCGGCCCTGACTCCACACAAGGTTTTTGGCCCCGGTATCGACGGGAGAGGAATCCCGAGAGGCCCCCTAGCAACTCGCATGGGGACTGGCCTCTCCTGAGGCCACCAGGGCGGGTCCCTGAGGTCCCCGTCGTAACTCGAGAACACCTGCCGCAACTCGAGAAAATCCAGGAAGTTCTCCCTTCCAGGCGAGATGAGGCCTATTTCCGATGAGGCGTCTGGAGACTAATGACACCTAAACTCTGGAACTTCGAAAGGGTCTTTCACACCCTTGCTGCAACTCAAGAAGTTCACCGCCATACCCGTCTCCACTCGAGAGGAAGCACGATGGTCCCGCCCACATCCAGAGGAGCCCCGATTCCCCCTCGTAGCTCGAGATGAGGGATCCTTTCCCTGCTTTCAACGGGAAAGAATTCCCAGCGTTCCCGTCGCATCTCAAGAGGAGGCACTCTCAACAGGAAAGGCGAGAGGAACTCCATGGTCGTACCACCATTCCAAGAGTCCCCCAGATGTCTCAGTCCATTCCAGAGGAACCTTTTGCCCTGCACTGGCTCATCTTTCACGCCGAGGATCGACTCACACCACGGTGGCACGTGGGAAAGCCTTGTGGGAAAGCCTCGAGGGAAAGCCTCGAGGGAAAACCACAGATCCTTTGATCCACGCGACGGGAAGCGTGACATTGCTGCTGCAGCCTGGAAGGAAAGCGCACGTGCATGCCCCCACTCGAGACGAGTCCTGACTCCCCTGGGGAGACTCCAGAAGTACCCAAAGATACATGTCACCCCTGAGAGTAATCCTCGCTTCCGGCCCTGACTCTACACAAGGTTTTTGGCCCCGGTATCGACGGGAGAGGAATCCCGAGAGGCCCCCTAGCAACTCGCATGGGGACTGGCCTCTCCTGAGGCAACCAGGGCGGGTCCCTGAGGTCCCCGTCGTAACTCGAGAACACCTGCCGCAACTCGAGAAAATCCAGGAAGTTCTCCCTTGCAGGCGAGATGAGGCCTATTTCCGATGAGGCGTCTGGAGACTAATGACACCTAACCTCTGGAACTTCGAAAGGGTCTTTCACACCCTTGCTGCAACTCAAGAAGTTCACCGCCATACCCGTCTCCACTCGAGAGGAAGCACGATGGTCCCGCCCACATCCAGAGGAGCCCCGTTTCCCACTCGTAGCTCGAGATGAGGGATCCTTTCCCTGCTTTCAATGGGAAAGAATTCCCGGCGTTCCCATCTCATCTCAAGAGGAGGCACTCTCAACAGGAAAGGCGAGAGGAACTCCATGGTCGTACCACCATTCCAAGAGTTCCCCAGATGTCTCAGTCCATTCCAGAGGAACCTCTTTGCCCTGCACTGGCTCATCTTTCACGCCGAGGATCGACTCACACCACGGTGGCACGTGGGACAGCCCTGTGGGAAAGCCTCGAGGGAAAGCCTCGAGGGAAAACCACAGATCCTTTGATCCACGCGACGGGAAGCGTGACATTGCTGCTACAGCCTGGAAGGAAAGCGCACGTGCATGCCCCCACTCGAGACGAGGCCTGACTCCCCTTTGGAGACTCCAGAAGTACCCAAAGATACATGTCACCCCTGAGAGGAATCCTCGGTTCCGGCCCTGACTCCACACAAGGTTTTTGGCCCCGGTATCGACGGGAGAGGAATCCCGAGAGGCCCCCTAGCAACTCGCATGGGGACTGGCCTCTCCTGAGGCCACCAGGGCGGGTCCCTGAGGTCCCCGTCGTAACTCGAGAACACCTGCCGCAACTCGAGAAAATCCAGGAAGTTCTCCCTTGCAGGCGAGATGAGGCCTATTTCCGATGAGGCGTCTGGAGACTAATGACACCTAACCTCTGGAACTTCGAAAGGGTCTTTCACACCCTTGCTGCAACTCAAGAAGTTCACCGGCATACCCGTCTCCACTCAAGAGGAAGCACGATGGTCCCGCCCACATCCAGAGGAGCCCCGTTTCCCCCTCGTAGCTCGAGATGAGGGATCCTTTCCCTGCTTTCAACGGGAAAGAATTCCCGGCGTTCCTGTCGCATCTCAAGAAGAGGCACTCTCAACAGGAAAGGCGAGAGGAACTCCATGGTCGTACCTCCATTCCTAGAGTCCCCTAGATGTCTCAGTCCATTCCAGAGGAACCTCTTTGACCTGCACTGGCTCATCTTTCACGCCGAGGATCGATTCACACCACGGTGGCACGTTGGACAGCCCTGTGGGAAAGCCTCGAGGGAAAGACTCGAGGGAAAGCCACAGACCCTTTGATAAATGCGACGGGAATCGTGACATTGCTGCTACAGCCTGGAAGGAAAGCGCACGTGCATGCCCCCACTCGAGACGAGGCCTGACTCCCGTGGGGAGACTCCAGAAATACCCAAAGATACATGTCACCCCTGAGAGGAATCCTCGGTTCCGGCCCTGACTCCACACAAGGTTTTTGTCCCCGGTATCGACGGGAGAGGAATCCCGAGAGGCCCCCTATCAACTCGCATGGGGACTGGCCTCTCCTGAGGCAACCAGGGCGGGTCCCTGAGGTCCCCGTCGTAACTCGAGAACACCTGCCGCAACTCGAGAAAATCCAGGAAGTTCTCCCTTGCAGGCGAGATGAGGCCTATTTCCGATGAGGCGTCTGGAGACTAATGACACCTAACCTCTGGAACTTCGAAAGGGTCTTTCACACCCTTGCTTCAACTCAAGAAGTTCACCGCCATAACCGTCTCCACTCGAGAGGAAGCACGATGGTCCCGCCCACATCCAGAGGAGCCCCGTTTCCCCCTCGTAGCTCGAGATGAGGGATCCCTTCCCTGCTTTCAACGGGAAAGAATTCCCGGCGTTCCCGTCGCATCTCAAGAGGAGGCACTCTCAACAGGAAAGGCGAGAGGAACTCCATGGTCGTACCACCATTCCAAGAGTCCCCCAGATGTCTCAGTCCATTCCAGAGGAACCTCTTTGCCCTGCACTGGCTCATCTTTCACGCCGAGGATCGACTCACACCACGGTGGCACGTGGGCCAGCCCTGTGGGAAAGCCTCGAGGGAAAGCCTCGAGGGAAAACCACAGATCCTTTGATCCACCCGACGGGAAGCGTGACATTGCTGCTACAGCCTGGAAGGAAAGCGCAAGTTCATGCCACCACTCGAGACGAGGCCTGACTCCCCTGGGGAGACTCCAGAAGTACCCAAAGATCCATGTCAGCCCCTGAGAGGAATCCTCGGTTCCGGCCCTGACTCCACACAAGGTTTTTGGCCCCGGTATCGACGGGAGAGGAATCCCGAGAGGCCGCCTAGCAACTCGCACGGGGAGTGGCCTCTCCTGAGGCCACCAGGGCGGGTCCCTGACGTCCCCATCGTAACTCGAGAACACCTGCCGCAACTCGAGAAAATCCAGGAAGTTCTCCCTTCCAGGCGAGATGAGACCTATTTCCGATGAGGCGTCTGGAGTCTAATGACACCTAACCTCTGGAACTTCGAAAGGGTCTTTCACACCCTTGCTGCAACTCAAGAAGTTCACCGCCATACCCGTCTCCACTCGAGAGGAAGCACGATGGTCCCGCCCACATCCAGAGGAGCCCCGTTTCCCCCTCGTAGCTCGAGATGAGGGATCCTTTCCCTGCTTTCAACGGGAAAGAATTCCCGGCGTTCCCGTCGCATCTCAAGAGGAGGCACTCTCAACAGGAAAGGCGAGAGGAACTCCATGGTCGTACCACCATTCCAAGACTCCCCCAGATGTCTCAGTCCATTCCAGAGGAAACTCTTTGCTCTGCACTGGCTCATCTTTCACGCCGAGGATCGACTCACAACACGGTGGCACGTGGGAGAGCCCTGTGGGAAAGCCTCGAGGGAAAGCCTCGAGGGAAAGCCACAGATCCTTTGATAAATGCGACGGGAATCGTGACATTGCTGCTACAGCCTGGAAGGAAAGCGCACGTGCATGCCCCCACTCGAGACGAGGCCTGACTCCCGTGGGGAGACTCCAGAAGTACCCAAAGATCCATGTCAACCCCTGAGAGGAATCCTCGGTCCCGGCCCTGACTCCACACAAGGTTTTTGGCCCCGGTATCGACGGGAGAGGAATCCCGAGAGGCCCCCTAGCAACTCGCATGGGGACTGGCCTCTCCTGAGGCCACCAGGGCGGGTCCCTGAGGTCCCCGTCGTAACTCGAGAACACCTGCCGCAACTCGAGAAAATCCAGGAAGTTCTCCCTTCCAGGCGAGATGAGGCCTATTTCCGATGAGGCGTCTGGAGACTAATGACACCTAAACTCTGGAACTTCGAAAGGGTCTTTCACACCCTTGCTGCAACTCAAGAAGTTCACCGCCATACCCGTCTCCACTCGAGAGGAAGCACGATGGTCCCGCCCACATCCAGAGGAGCCCCGTTTCCCCCTCGTAGCTCGAGATGAGGGATCCTTTCCCTGCTTTCAACGGGAAAGAATTCCCAGCGTTCCCGTCGCATCTCAAGAGGAGGCACTCTCAACAGGAAAGGCGAGAGGAACTCCATGGTCGTACCACCATTCCAAGAGTCCCCCAGATGTCTCAGTCCATTCCAGAGGAACCTTTTGCCCTGCACTGGCTCATCTTTCACGCCGAGGATCGACTCACACCACGGTGGCACGTGGGAAAGCCTTGTGGGAAAGCCTCGAGGGAAAGCCTCGAGGGAAAACCACAGATCCTTTGATCCACGCGACGGGAAGCGTGACATTGCTGCTGCAGCCTGGAAGGAAATCGCACGTGCATGCCCCCACTCGAGACGAGTCCTGACTCCCCTGGGGAGACTCCAGAAGTACCCAAAGATACATGTCACCCCTGAGAGTAATCCTCGGTTCCGGCCCTGACTCCACACAAGGTTTTTGGCCCCGGTATCGACGGGAGAGGAATCACGAGAGGCCCCCTAGCAACTCGCATGGGGACTGGCCTCTCCTGAGGCAACCAGGGCGGGTCCCTGAGGTCCCCGTCGTAACTCGAGAACACCTGCCGCAACTCGAGAAAATCCAGGAAGTTCTCCCTTCCAGGCGAGATGAGGCCTATTTCCGATGAGGCGTCTGGAGACTAATGACACCTAACCTCTGGAACTTCGAAAGGGTCTTTCACACCCTTGCTGCAACTCAAGAAGTTCACCGCCATACCCGTCTCCACTCGAGAGGAAGCACGATGGTCCCGCCCACATCCAGAGGAGCCCCGTTTCCCCCTCGTAGCTCGAGATGAGGGATCCTTTCCCTGCTTTCAACGGGAAAGAATTCCCGGCGTTCCCGTCGCATCTCAAGAGGAGGCACTCTCAACAGGAAAGGCGAGAGGAACTCCATGGTCGTACCACCATTCCAAGAGTCCCCCAGATGTCTCAGTCCATTCCAGAGGAACCTCTTTGCCCTGCACTGGCTCATCTTTCACGCCGAGGATCGACTCACACCAAGGTGGCACGTGGGACAGCCCTGTGGGAAAGCCTCGAGGGAAAGCCTCGAGGGAAAACCACAGATCCTTTGATCCACGCGACGGGAAGCGTGACATTGCTGCTACAGCCTGGAAGGAAAGCGCACGTGCATGCCCCCACTCGAGAGGAGGCCTGACTCCCCTGGGGAGACTCCAGAAGTACCCAAAGATCCATGTCAGCCCCTGAGAGGAATCCTCGGTTCCGGGCCTGACTCCACACAAGGTTTTTGGCCCCGGTATCGACGGGAGAGGAATCCCGAGAGGCCCCCTAGCAAATTGCATGGGGACTGGCCTCTCCTCAGGCCACCAGGGCGGGTCCCTGAGGTCCCCGTCGTAACTCGAGAACACCTGCCGCAACTCGAGAAAATCCAGGAAGTTCTCCCTTCCAGGCGACATGTGGCCTATTTCCGATGAGGCGTCTGGAGACTAATGACACCTAACCTCTGGAACTTCGAAAGGGTCTTTCACACCCTTGCTGCAACTCAAGAAGTTCACCGCCATACCCGTCTCCACTCGAGAGGAAGCACGATGGTCCCGCCCACATCCAGAGGAGCCCCGTTTCCCCCTCGTAGCTCGAGATGAGGGATCCTTTCCCTGCTTTCAACGGGAAAGAATTCCCAGTGTTCCCGTCGCATCTCAAGAGGAGGCACTCTCAACAGGAAAGGCGAGAGGAACTCCATGGTCTTACCACCATTCCAAGAGTCCCCCAGATGTCTCAGTCCATTCCAGAGGAACCTCTTTGCCCTGCACTGGCTCATCTTTCACGCCGAGGATCGACTCTCACCACGGTGGCTCGTGGGCCAGCCCTGTGGGAAAGCCTCGAGGGAAAGCCTCGAGGGAAAACCACAGATCCTTTGATCCACCCGACGGGAAGCGTGACATTGCTGCTACAGCCTGGAAGGCAAGTGCAAGTTCATGCCACCACTCGAGACGAGGCCTGACTCCCCTGGGGAGACTCCAGAAGTACCCAAAGATCCATGTCAGCCCCTGAGAGGAATCCTCGGTTCCGGCCCTGACTACACACAAGGTTTTTGGCCGCGGTATCGACGGGAGAGGAATCCCGAGAGGCCGCCTAGCAACTCGCACGGGGAGTGGCCTCTCCTGAGGCCACCAGGGCGGGTCTCTGACGTACCCGTCGTAACTCGAGAACACCTGCCGCAACTCGAGAAAATCCAGGAAGTTCTCCCTTCCAGGCGAGATGAGGCCTATTTCCGATGAGGCGTCTGGAGTCTAATGACACCTAACCTCTGGAACTTCGAAAGGGTCTTTCACACCCTTGCTGCAACTCAAGAAGATCACCGCCATACCCGTCTCCACTCGAGAGGAAGCACGATGGTCCCACCCACATCCAGAGGAGCCCCGTTTCCCCCTCGTAGCTCGAGATGAGGGATCCTTTCCCTGCTTACAACGGGAAAGAATTCCCGGCGTTCCCGTCGCATCTCAAGAGGAGGCACTCTCAACAGGAAAGGCGAGAGGAACTCCATGGTCGTACCACCATTCCAAGACTCCCCCAGATGTCTCAGTCCATTCCAGAGGAAACTCTTTGCCCTGCACTGGCTCATCTTTCACGCCGAGGATCGACTCACAAAACGGTGGCACGTGGGACAGCCCTGTGGGAAAGCCTCGAGGGAAAGCCTCGAGGGAAAGCCACAGATCCTTTGATAAATGCGACGGGAATCGTGACATTGCTGCTACAGCCTGGAAGGAAAGCGCACGTGCATGCCCCCACTCGAGACGAGGCCTGACTCCCGTGGGGAGACTCCAGAAGTACCCAAAGATCCATGTCAGACCCTGAGAGGAATCCTCGGTCCCGGCCCTGACTCCACACAAGGTTTTTGGCCCCGGTATCGACGGGAGAGGAATCCCGAGAGGCCGCCTAGCAACTCGCATGGGGACTGGCCTCTCCTGAGGCCACCAGGGCGGGTCCCTGAGGTCCCCGTCGTAACTCGAGAACACCTGCCGCAACTCGAGAAAATCCAGGAAGTTCTCCCTTCCAGGCAAGATGAGGCCTATTTCCGATGAGGCGTCTGGAGACTAATGACACCTAACCTCTGGAAGTTCGAAAGGGTCTTTCACACCCTTGCTGCAACTCAAGAAGTTCACCGCCATACCCGTCTCCACTCGAGAGGAAGCACGATGGTCCCGCCCACATCCAGAGGAGCCCCGTTTCCCCCTCGTAGCTCGAGATGAGGGATCCTTTCCCTGCTTTCAACGGGAAAGAATTCCCGGCGTTCCCGTCGCATCTCAAGAGGAGGCACTCTCAACAGGAAAGGCGAGAGGAACTCCATGGTCGTACCACCATTCCAAGAGTCCCCCAGATGTCTCAGTCCATTCCAGAGGAAACTCTTTGACCTGCACTGGCTCATCTTTCACGCCGAGGATCGACTCACACCATGGTGGCACGTGGGACAGCCCTGTGGGAAAGCCTCGAGGGAAAGCCTCGAGGGAAAACCACAGATCCTTTGATCCACGCGACGGGAAGCGTGACATTGCTGCTAGAGCCTGGAAGGAAAGCGCACGTGCATGCCCCCACTCGAGACGAGCCCTGACTCCCCTGGGGAGACTCCAGAAGTACCCAAAGATCCATGTCAGACCCTGAGAGGAATCCTCGGTTCCGGCCCTGACTCCACACAAGGTTTTTGGCCCCGGTATCGACGGGAGAGGAATCCCGAGGGGCCCTCTAGCAACTAGCATGGGGACTGGCCTCTCCTGAGGCCACCAGGGCGGGTCCCTGAGGTCCCCGTCGTAACTCGAGAACACCTGCCGCAACTCGAGAAAATCCAGGAAGTTCTCCCTTCCAGGCGAGATGAGGCCTATTTCCGATGAGGCGTCTGGAGACTAATGACACCTAACCTCTGGAACTTCGAAAGGGTCTTTCACACCCTTGCTGCAACTCAAGAAGTTCACCGCCATACCCGTCTCCACTCGGGAGGAAGCACGATGGTCCCGCCCACATCCAGAGGAGCCCCGTTTCCCCCTCGGAGCTCGAGATGAGGGATCCTTTCCCTGCTTTCAACGGAAAAGAATTCCTGGCGTTCCCGTCGCATGTCAAGAGGAGGCACTCTCAACAGGAAAGGCGAGAGGAACACCATGGTCGTACCACCATTCCAAGAGTCCCCCAGATGTCTCAGTCCATTCCAGAGGAACCTCTTTGCCCTGCACTGGCTCATCTTTCACGCCGAGGATCGACTCACACCACAGTGGCACGTGGGACAGCCCTGTGGGAAAGCCTCGAGGGAAAGCCTCGAGGGAAAACCACAGATCCTTTGATCCACGCCACGGAAAGCGTGACATTGCTGCTACAGCCTGGAAGGAAAGCGCACATGCATGCCCCCACTCGAGACGAGGCCTGACTCCCCTGGGGAGACTCCAGAAGTACCCAAAGATCCATGTCAGCCCCTGAGATGAATCCTCGGTTCCGGCCCTGACTCCACACAATGTTTTTGGCCCCAGTATTGATGGGAGAGGAATCCCGAGAGGCCCCCTAGCAACTCGCATGGGGACTGGCCGTTCCTGAGGCCACCAGGGCGGGTCCCTGAGGTCCCCGTCCTAACACGAGAACACCTGCCGCAACTCGAGAAAATCCAGGAAGTTCTCCCTTCCAGGCGAGATGAGGCCTATTTCCGATGAGGCGTCTGGAGACTAATGACACCTAACCTCTGGAACTTCGAAAGGGTCTTTCACACCCTTGCTGCAACTCAAGAAGTTCACCGCCATACCCGTCTCCACTCGAGAGGAAGCACGATGGTCCCGCCCACATCCAGAGGAGCCCCGTTTCCCCCTCGGAGCTCGAGATGAGGGATCGTTTCCCTGCTTTCAACAGGAAAAAATTCCCAGCATTCCCGTCGCATCTCAAGAGGAGGCACTCTCAACAGGAAAGGCGAGAGGAACTCAATGGTTGTACCACCATTCCTAGAGTCCCCTAGATGTTTCAGTCCATTCAAGAGGAACCTCTTTGACCTGCACTGGCTCATCTTTCACGCCGAGGATCGACTCACACCACGGTGGCACGTGGGACAGCCCTGTGGGAAAGCCTCGAGGGAAAGCCTCGAGGGAAAGCCACAGATCCTTTGATAAATGCGACGGGAAGAATGACATTGCTGCTACAGCCTGGAAGGAAAGCGCACGTGCATGCCCCCACTCGAAACGAGGCCTGACTCCCCTGGGGAGACTCCAGAAGTACCCAAAGATCCATGTCAGCCCCTGAGAGGAATCCTCGGTTCCGGCCCTGACTCCACACAAGATTTTTGGCCCCGGTATCGACGGGAGAGGAATCCCGAGGGGCCCCCTAGCAACTAGCATGGGGACTGGCCTCTCCTGAGGCCACCAGGGCGGGTCCCTGAGGTCCCCGTCGTAACTCGAGAACACCTGCCGCAACTCGAGCAAATCCAGGAAGTTCTCCCTTCCAGGCGAGATGAGGCCTATTTCCGATGAGGCGTCTGGAGACTAATGACACCTAACCTCAGGAACTTCGAAAGGGTCATTCACACCCTTGCTGCAACTCAAGAAGTTCACCGAAATACCCGTCTCCACTCGGGAGGAAGCACGATGGTCCCGCCCACATCCAGAGGAGCCCCGTTTCCCCCTCGGAGCTTGAGATGAGGGATCCTTTCCCTGCTTTCAACGGGAAAGATTTCCCGGCGTTCCCGTCGCATCTCAAGAGGAGGCACTCTCAACAGGAAAGGCGAGAGGAACTCCATGGTCGTACCACCATTCCAAGCTTCCCCCAGATGTCTCAGTCAATTCCAGAGGAACCTCGTTGCCCTGCACTGGCTCATCTTTCACGCCGAGGATCGACTCACACCACGGTGGCACGTGGGACAGCCCTGTGGGAAAGCCTCGAGGGGAAGTCTCGAGGGAAAGCCACAGATCCTTTGATAAATGCGACGGGAAGAATGACATTGCTGCTACAGCCTGGAAGGAAAGCGCACGTGCATGCCCCCACTCGAGACGAGGCCTGACTCCCCTGGGGAGACTCCAGAAGTACCCAAAGATCCATGTCAGCCCCTGAGAGGAATCCTCGGTTCCGGCCCTGACTCCACACAAGGTTTTTGGCCCCGGTATCGAAGGGAGAGGAATCCCGAGGGGCCCCCTAGCAACTAGCATGGGGACTGGCCTCTCCTGAGGCCACCAGGGCGGGTCCCTGAGGTCCCCGTCGTAACTCGAGAACACCTGCCGCAACTCGAGCAAATCCAGGAAGTTCTCCCTTCCAGGCCAGATGAGGCCTATTTCCGATGAGGCGTCTGGAGACTAATGACACCTAACCTCTGGAACTTCGAAAGGGTCATTCACACCCTTGCTGCAACTCAAGAAGTTCACCGCCATACCCGTCTCCACTCGGGAGGAAGCACGATGGTCCCGCCCACATCCAGAGGAGCCCCGTTTCCCCCTCGGAGCTCGAGATGAGGGATCCTTTCCCTGCTTTCAACGGGAAAGAATTCCCGGCGTTCTCGTCGCATCTCAAGAGGAGGCACTCTCAACAGGAAAGGCGAGAGGAACTCCATGGTCGTACCACCATTCCAAGAGTCCCCCAGATGTCTCAGTCCATTCCAGAGGAACCTCTTTGCCCTGCACTGGCTCATCTTTCACGCCGAGGATCGACTCACACCACGGTCGCACGTGGGACAGCCCTGTGGGAAAGCCTCGAGGGAAAGCCTCGAGGGAAAACCACATATCCTTTGATCCACGCGACGGGAAGCGTGACATTGCTGCTACAGCCTGGAAGGAAAGCGCACGTGCATGCCCCCACTCGAGACGAGGCCTGACTCCCCTGGGGAGACTCCAGAAGTACCCAAAGATCCATGTCAGCCCCTGAGAGGAATCCTCGGTTCCGGCCCTGACTCCACACAAGGTTTTTGGCCCCAGTATCGACGGGAGAGGAATCCCGAGGGGCCCCCTAGCAACTAGCATGGGGACTGGCCTCTCCTGAGGCCACCAGGGCGGGTCCCTGAGGTCCCCGTCGTAACTCGAGAACACCTGCCCCAACTCGAGAAAATCCAGGAAGTTCTCCCTTCCAGGCGAGATGAGGCCTATTTCCGATGAGGCGTCTGGAGCCTAATGACACCTAACCTCTGGAACTTCGAAAGGGTCATTCACAACCTTGCTGCAACTCAAGAATTTCACCGCCATACCCGTCTCCACTCGGGAGGAAGCACGATGGTCCCGCCCACATCCAGAGGAGCCCCGTTTCCCCCTCGGAGCTCGAGATGAGGGATCCTTTCCCTGCTTTCAACGGAAAAGAATTCCTGGCGTTCCCGTCGCATCTCAAGAGGAGGCACTCTCAACAGGAAAGGCGAGAGGAACTCCATGGTCGTACCACCATTCCAAGAGTCCCCCAGATGTCTCAGTCCATTCCAGAGGAAACTCTTTGCCCTGCACTGGCTCATCTTTCACGCCGAGGATTGACTCACACCACAGTGTCACGTGGGACAGCCCTGTGGGAAAGCCTCGAGGGAAAGCCTCGAGGGAAAACCACAGATCCTTTGATCCACGCGACAGGAAACGTGACATTGCTGCTACAGCCTGGAAGGAAAGCGCACGTGCATGCCCCCACTCGAGACGAGGCCTGACTCCCCTGGGGAGACTCCAGAAGTACCCAAAGATCCATGTCAGCCCCTGAGAGGAATCCTCGGTTCCGGCCCTGACTCCACACAAGGTTTTTGGCCCCAGTATCGATGGGAGAGGAATCCCGAGAGGCCCCCTAGCAACTCGCATGGGGACTCTCCGTTCCCTAGGCCACCAGGGCGGGTCCCTGAGGTCCCCGTCGTAACTCGAGAACACCTGCCGCAACTCGAGAAAATCCAGGAAGTTCTCCCTTCCAGGCGAGATGAGGCCTATTTCCGATGAGGCGTCTGGAGACTAATGACACCTAACCTCTCGAACTTCGAAAGGGTCTTTCACACCCTTGCTGCAACTCAAGAAGTTCACCGCCATACCAGTCTCCACTCGAGAGGAAGCACGATGGTCCCGCCCACATCCAGAGGAGCCCCGTTTCCCCCTCGGAGCTCGAGATAAGGGATCGTTTCCCTGCTTTCAACGGGAAAAAATTCCCAGCATTCCCGTCGCCTCTCAAGAGGAGGCAATCTCAACAGGAAAGGCGAGAGGAATTCCATGGTCGTACCACCATTCCTAGAGTCCCCTAGATGTCTCAGTCCATTCCAGAGGAACCTCTTTGACCTGCACTGGCTCATCTTTCACGCCGAGGATCGACTCACACCACGGTGCCACGTGGGACAGCCCTGTGGGAAAGCCTCGAGGGAAAGCCTCGAGGGAAAGCCACAGATCCTTTCATAAATGCGACGGGAAGAATGACATTGCTGCTACAGCCTGGAAGGAAAGCGCACGTGCATGCCCCCACTCGAGACGAGGCCTGACTCCCCTGGGGAGACTCCAGAAGTACCCAAAGATCCATGTCAGCCCCTGAGAGGAATCCTCGGTTCCGGCCCTGACTCCACACAAGTTTTTTGGCCCCGGTATCGACGGGAGAATAATCACGAGAGGCCACCTAGCAAGACGCATGGGGACTGTTCTCTATTGAGGCCACCAGGGCGGGTCCCTGAGGTCCCCGTCTTAACTCTAGAACACCTCCCGCAACTCGAGAAAATCCAGGAAGTTCTCCCTTCCAGGCGAGATGAGGCCTATTTCCGATGAGGCGTCTGGAGACTAATGACACCTAACCTCTGGAACTTCGAAAGGGTCTTTCACACCCTTGCTGCAACTCAAGAAGTTCACCGCCATACCCGTCTCCACTCTAGAGGAAGCACGATGGTCCCGCCCACATCCAGAGGAGCCCCGTTTCCCCCTCGTAGCTCGAGATGAGTGATCCTTTCCCTGCATTCAACGGGAAAGAATTCCCGGCGTTCCCGTCACATCTCAAGAGGAGGCACTCTCAACAGGAAAGGCGAGAGGAACTCCATGGTCGTACCACCATTCCAAGAGTCCCCCAGATGTCTCAGTCCATTCAAGAGGAACCTCTTTGACCTGCACTGGCTCATCTTTCACGCCGAGGATCGACTCACACCACGGTGGCACTTGGGACAGTCCTGTGGGAAAGCCTCGAGGGAAAGCCTCGAGGGAAAACCACAGATCCTTTGATCCACGCGACGGGAAGCGTGACATTGCTGCTACAGCCTGGAAGGAAAGCGCACGTGCATGCCCCCACTCGAGACGAGGCCTGACTCCTCTGGGGAGTCTCCAGAAGTACCCAAAGAACCATGTCACCCCTGAGAGGAATCCTCGGTTCCGGCCCTGACTCCACACAAGGTTTTTGGCCCCGGTATCGACGGGAGAGGAATCCCGAGAGGCCCCCTAGCAACTCGCATGGGGACTGGCCTTTGCTGAGGCCACCAGGACGGGTCCCTGAGGTCCCCGTCTTAACTCGAGAACACCTCCCGCAACTCGAGAAAATCCAGGAAGTTCTCCCTTCCAGGCAAGATGAGGCCTATTTCCGATGAGGCGTCTGGAGACTAATGACACCTAACCTCTGGAACTTCGAAAGGGTCTTTCACACCCTTGCTGCAACTCAAGAAGTTCACCGCCATAACCGTCTCCACTCGAGAGGAAGCACGATGGTCTCGCCCACATCCAGAGGAGCCCCGTTTCCCCCTCGGAGCTCGAGATGAGGGATCCTTTCCCTGCTTTCAACGGGAAAGAATTCCCGGCGTTCCCGTCGCATCTCAAGAGGAGGCACTCTCAACAGGAAAGGCGAGAGGAACTCCATGGTCGTATCATCATTCCAAGAGTCCCCCAGATATCTCAGTCCATTCCAGAGGAACCTCTTTGCCCTGCACTGGCTCATCTTTCACGCCTAGGATCGACTCACACCACGGTGGTACGTGGGACAGCCCTGTGGGAAAGCCTCGAGGGAATGCCTCGGGGGAAAACCACAGATCCTTTGATCCACGCGACGGGAAGCGTCACATTGCTGCTACAGCCTGGAAGGAAAGCGCACGTGCATGCCCCCGCTCGAGACGAGGCCTGACTCCCCTGGGGAGACTCCAGAAGTACCCAAAGATCCATGTCACCCATGAGAGGAATCCTCGGTTCCGGCCCTGACTCCACACAAGATTTTTGGCCCCGGAATCGACAGGAGAGGAATCCCGAGAGGCCACCTAGCAACTCGCATGGACCTGGACTCTCCTGAGGCCATCAGGGCGGGTCCCTGAGGTCCCCGTCGTAACTCGAGAACACCTGCCGCAACTCAAGAAAATCCAGGAAGTTCTCCCTTACAGGCCAGATGAGGCCTATTTCCGATGAGGCGTCTGGAGACTAATGACACCTAACCTCTGGAACTTCGAAAGGGTCTTTCACACCCTTGCTGCAACTCAAGAAGTTCACCGCCATACCCGTCTCCACTCGAGAGGAAGCACGATGGTCTCGCCCACATCCAGAGGAGCCCCGTTTCCCCCTCGGAGCTCGAGATGAGGGATCCTTTCCCTGCTTTCAACGGGAAAGAATTCCCGGTGTTCCCGTCGCATCTCAAGAGGAGGCACTCTCAACAGAAAAGCCGAGAGGAACTCCATGGTCGTACCACCATTCCAAGAGTCCCCCAGATGTCTCAGTCCATTCCAGTGGAACCTCTTTGCCCTGCACTGGCTCATCTTTCACGCCGAGGATCGACTCACACCACGGTGGCACGTGGGACAGCCCTGTGGGAAAGCCTCGAGGGAAAGCCTCGAGGGAAAACCACAAAACCTTTGATCCACGCGACGGGAAGCGTGACATTGCTGCTACAGCCTGGAAGGAAAGCGCACGTGCATGCCCCCACTCGAGACGAGGCCTGACTCCCCTGGGAAGACTCCAGAAGTACCCAAAGATCCATGTCAGCCCCTGAGAGGAATCCTCGGTTCCGGCCCTGACTCCACACAAGGTTTTTGGCCCCGGTATCGACGGGAGAGGAATCCCGAGAGGCCCCCTAGCAACTCGCATGGGGACTGGCCTCTCCTGAGGCCACCAGGGCGGGTCCCTGAGGTCCCCGTCGTAACTCGAGAACACCTGCCGCAACTCGAGAAAATCAAGGAAGTTCTCCCTTCCAGGCGAGATGAGGCCTATTTCCGATGAGGCGTCTGGAGTCTAATGACACCTAACCTCTGGAACTTCGAAAGGGTCTTTCACACCCTTGCTGCAACTCAAGAAGTTCACCGCCATACCCGTCTCCACTCTAGAGGAAGAACGATGGTCCTGCCCACATCCAGAGGAGCCCCGTTTCCCCCTCGTAGCTCGAGATGAGGGATCCTTTCCCTGCTTTCAACGGGAAAGAATTCCCAGCGTTCCCGTCGCATCTCAAGACAAGTCACTCTCAACAGAAAAGGCGAGAGGAACTCCATGGTCGTACCACCATTCCAAGAGTACCCCAGATGTCTCAGTCCATTCCAGAGGAACCTCTTTGCCCTGCACTGGCTCATCTTTCACGCCGAGGATCGACTCACACCACGGTGGCACGTGGGACAGCCCTGTGGGAAAGCCTCGAGGGAAAACCACAGATCCTTTGATCCACGCCACGGGAAGCGTGACATTGCTGCTACAGCCTGTAAGGAAAGCGCACGTGCATGCCCCCACTGGAGACGAGGCCTGACTCCCCTGGGGAGACTCCAGAAGTACCCAAAGTTCCATGTCAGCCCCTGAGAGGAATCCTCGGATCCGGCCCTGACTCCAAACAAGGTTTTTGGCCCCGGTATCGACAGAAGAGGAATCCCGAGAGGCCCCCTAGCAACTCGCATGGGGAATGGCCTCTCCTGAGGCCACCAGGGCGGGTCCCTGAGGTCCCCGTCGTAACTCGAGAACACCTGCCGCAACTCGAGAAAATCCAGGAAGTTCTCCCTTCCAGGCGAGATGAGGCCTATTTCCGATGAGGCGTCTGGAGACTAATGACACCTAACCTCTGGAACTTCGAAAGGGTCTTTCACACCCTTGCTGCAACTCAAGAAGTTCACCGCCATACCCGTCTCCACTCGAGAGGAAGCACGATGGTCCCGCCCACATCCAGAGGAGCCCCGTTTCCCCCTCGTAGCTCGAGATGAGGGATCCTTTCCCTGCTTTCAACGGGAAAGAATTCCCGGCATTCACGTCGCATCTCAAGAGGAGGCACTCTCAACAGGAAAGGCGAGCGGAACTCCATGGTCGTACCACCATTCCAAGAGTCCCCCAGATGTCTCAGTCCATTCCAGAGGAACCTCTTTGCCCTGCACTGGCTCATCTTTCACGCCGAGGATCGACTCACACCACGGTGGCACGTGGGACAGCCCTGTGGGAAAGCCTCGAGGGTAAGCCTCCAGGGAAAACCACAGATCCTTTGATCCACGCGACGGGAAGCGTCACATTTCTGCTACAGCCTGGAAGGAAAGCGCACGTGCATGCCCCCGCTCGAGACGAGGCCTGACTCCCCTGGGGAGACTCCAGAAGTACCCAAAGATCCATGTCACCCCTGAGAGGAATCCTCGGTTCCGGCCCTGACTCCACACAAGGTTTTTGGCCCCGGTATCGACAGGAGAGGAATCCCGAGAGGCCACCTAGCAACTCGCATGGACCTGGCCTCTCCTGAGGCCATCAGGGCGGGTCCCTGAGGTCCCCGTCGTAATCGAGAACACCTGCCGCAACTCAAAAAAATCCAGGAAGTTCTCCCTTCCAGGCGAGATGAGGCCTATTTCCGATGAGGCGTCTGGAGACTAATGACACCTAACCTCTGGAACTTCGAAAGGGTCTTTCACACCCTTGCTGCAACTCAAGAAGTTCACCGCCATACCCATCTCCACTCGAGAGGAAGCACGACGGTCCCGCCCACATCCAGAGGAGCCCCGTTTCCCCCTCGGAGCTCGAGATGAGGGATCCTTTCCCTGCATTTAACGGGAAAGAATTCCCGGCGTTCTCGTCGCATCTCAAGAGGAGGCACTCTCAACAGGAAAGGCTTGAGGAACTCCATGGTCGTACCACCATGCCAAGAGTCCCCCAGATGTCTCAGTCCATTCCAGAGGAACCTCTTTGCCCTGCACTGGCTCATCTTTCACGCCTAGGATCGACTCACACCACGGTGGTACGTGGGACAGCCCTGTGGGAAAGCCTCGAGGGAAAGCCTCGAGGGAAAACCACAGATCCTTTGATCCACGCGACGGGAAGCGTCACATTGCTGCTACAGCCTGGAAGGAAAGCGCACGTGCATGCCCCCGCTCGAGACGAGGCCTGACTCCCCTGGGGAGACTCCAGAAGTACCCAAAGATCCATGTCACCCCTGAGAGGAATCCTCGGTTCCGGCCCTGACTCCACACAAGATTTTTGGCCCCGGAATCGACAGGAGAGGAATCCCGAGAGGCCACCTAGCAACTCGCATGGACCTGGCCTCTCCTGAGGCCATCAGGGCGGGTCCCTGAGGTCCCCGTCGTAACTCGAGAACACCTGCCGCAACTCGAGAAAATCCAGGAAGTTCTCCCTTCCAGGCGAGATGAGGCCTATTTCCGATGAGGCGTCTGGAGACTAATGACACCTAACCTCTGGAACTTCGAAAGGGTCTTTCACACCCTTGCTGCAACTCAAGAAGTTCACCGCCATACCCGTCTCCACTCGAGAGGAAGCACGATGGTCCCGCCCACATCCAGAGGAGCCCCGTTTCCCCCTCGTAGCTCGAGATGATGGATCCTTTCCCTGCTTTCAACGGGAAAGAATTCCCGGCATTCACGTCGCATCTCAAGAGGAGGCACTCTCAACAGGAAAGGCGAGTGGAACTCCATGGTCGTACCACCATTCCAAGAGTCCCCCAGATGTCTCAGTCCATTCCAGAGGAACCTCTTTGCCCTGCACTGGCTTATCTTTCACGCCGAGGATCGACTCACACCACGGTGGCACGTGGGACAGCCCTGTGGGAAAGCCTCGAGGGAAAGCCTCCAGGGAAAACCACAGATCCTTTGATCCACGCGACGGGAAGCGTCACATTTCTGCTACAGCCTGGAAGGAAAGCGCACGTGCATGCCCCCGCTCGAGACGAGGCCTGACTCCCCTGGGGAGACTCCAGAAGTACCCAAAGATCCATGTAACCCCTGAGAGGAATCCTTGGTTCCGGCCCTGACTCCACACAAGGTTTTTGGCCCCGGTATCGACAGGAGAGGAATCCCGAGAGGCCACCTAGCAACTCGCATGGACCTGGCCTCTCCTGAGGCCATCAGGGCGGGTCCCTGAGGTCCCCGTCGTAATCGAGAACACCTGCCGCAACTCAAAAAAATCCAGGAAGTTCTCCCTTCCAGGCGAGATGAGGCCTATTTCCGATGAGGCGTCTGGAGACTAATGACACCTAACCTCTGGAACTTCGAAAGGGTCTTTCACACCCTTGCTGCAACTCAAGAAGTTCACCGCCATACCCATCTCCACTCGAGAGGAAGCACGACGGTCCCGCCCACATCCAGAGGAGCCCCGTTTCCCCCTCGTAGCTCGAGATGAGGGATCCTTTCCCTGCATTTAACGGGAAAGAATTCCCGGCGTTCTCGTCGCATCTCAAGAGGAGGCACTCTCAACAGGAAAGGCTTGAGGAACTCCATGGTCGTACCACCATGCCAAGAGTCCCCCAGATGTCTCAGTCCATTCCAGAGGAACCTCTTTGCCCTGCACTGGCTCATCTTTCACGCCTAGGATCGACTCACACCACGGTGGCACGTGGGACAGCCCTGTGGGAAAGCCTCGAGGGAAAGCCTCGAGGGAAAACCACAGATCCTTTGATCCACGCGACGGGAAGCGTGACATTCCTGCTACAGCCTCGAAGGAAAGCGCACGTGCATGTCCCCACTCGAGACGAGGCCTGACTCAGCTGGGGAGACTCCAGAAGTACCCAAAGATCTATGTCAGCCCCTGAGAGGAATCCTCGGTTCCGGCCCTGACTCCACACAAGTTTTTTGGCCCCGGTATCGACGGGAGAGGAATCCCGAGAGGCCACCTAGCAACACGCATGGGGACTGTCCTCTATTGAGGCCACCAGGGCGGGTCCCGGAGGTCCCCGTCTTAACTCTAGAACACCTCCCGCAACTCGAGAAAATCCAGGAAGTTCTCCCTTCCAGGCGAGATGAGGCCTATTTCCGATGAGGCGACTGGAGACTAATGACACGGAACCTCCCGGAACTTCGAAAGGTTCATTCACACCCTTGCTGCAACTCAAGAAGTTCACCGCCATACCCGTCTCCACTCGAGAGGAAGCACGATGGTCCCGCCCACATCCAGAGGAGCCGCGTTTCCCCCTCATAGCTCGAGATGAGGGATCCTTTCCCTACTTTCAACGGGAAAGAATTCCCGGCGTTCCCGTCGCATCTCAAGAGGAGGCACTCTCAACAGGAAAGGCGAGAGGAACTCCATGGTCGTCCCACCATTCCAAGAGTCCCCCAGATATCTCACTCCATTCCAGAGGAACCTCTTTGCCCTGCACTGGCTCATCTTTCACGCCGAGGATCGACTCACACCACGGTGGCACGTGGGACAGCCCTGTGGGAAAGCCTCGATGGAAAATCACAGATCCTTTGATCCACGCGACGGGAAGCGTGACATTGGTGCTACAGCCTGGAAGGAAAGCGCACGTGCATGCCCCCACTCGAGACGAGGCCTGACTCCCCTGGGGAGACTCCAGAAGTACCCAAAGATCCATGTCAGCCCCTGAGAGGAATCCTCGGTTCCGGCCCTGACTCTACACAAGGTTTTTGGCCCCGGTATCGACGGGAGAGGAATCTCGAGAGGCCCCCTAGCAACTCGCATGGGGACTGGCCTCTCCTGAGGCCACCAGGGCGGGTCCCTGAGGTCCCCGTCGTAACTCGAGAACACCTGCCGCAACTCGAGAAAATCCAGGAAGTTCTCCCTTCCAGGCGAGATGAGGCCTATTTCCGATGAGGCGTCTGGAGACTAATGACACCTAACCTCTGGAACTTCGAAAGGGTCTTTCACACCCTTGCTGCAACTCAAGAAGTTCACCGCCATACCCGTCTCCACTCGAGAGGATGCACGATGGTCCCGCCCACATCCAGAGGAGCCCCGTTTCCCCCTCGTAGCTCGAGATGAGGGATCCTTTCCCTGCTTTCAACGGGAAAGAATTCCCGGCGTTACCGTCGCATCTCAAGAGGAGGCACTCTCAACAGGAAAGGCGAGAGAAACTCCATGGTCGTACCACCATTCCAAAAGTCCCCCAGATGTCTCAGTCCATTCCAGAGGAACCTCTTTGCCCTGCACTGGCTCATCTTTCACGCCGAGGATCGACTCACACCACGGTGGCACGTGGTTCAGCCCTGTGGGAAAGCCTCGAGGGAAAGCCTCGAGGGAAAACCACAGATCCTTTGATCCACGCGACGGGAAGCGTCACATTGCTGCTACAGCCTGGAAGGAAAGCGCACGTGCATGCCCCCACTCGAGACGAGGCCTGACTCCCCTGGGGAGACTCCAGAAGTACCCAAAGATCCATGTCAGCCCTTGAGAGGAATTCTCGGTTCCGGCCCTGACTCCACACAAGGTTTTTGGCCCCGGTATCGACGGGAGAGGAATCCCGAGAGGCCTCCCAGCAACTCGCATGGGGACTGGCCTCTCCTGAGGCCACCAGGGCGGGTCCCTGAGATCCCCGTCGTAACTCGAGAACACCTGCCGCAACTCGAGAAAATCCAGGAAGTTCTCCCTTCCAGGTGAGATGAGGCCTATTTCCGATGAGGCGTCTGGAGACTAATGACACCTAACCTCTGGAACTTCGAAAGGGTCTTTCACACCCTTGCTGCAACTCAAGAAGTTCACCGCCATACCCGTCTCCACTCGAGAGGAAGCACGATGGTCCCGCCCACATCCAGAGGAGCCCCGTTTCCCCCTCGTAGCTCGAGATGAGGGATCCTTTCCCTGCTTTCAACGGGAAAGAATTCCCGGCGTTCCCGTCGCATCTCAAGAGGAGGCACTCTCCACAGGAAAGGCGAGCGGAACTCCATGGTCGTACCACCATTCCAAGAGTCCCCCAGATGTCTCAGTCCATTCCAGAGGAACCTCTTTGCCCTGCACTGGCTCATCTTTCACGCCGAGGATCGACTCACACCACGGTGGCACGTGGGACAGCCCTGTGGGAAAGCCTCGAGGGAAAACCACAGATCCATTACTCCACGCGACGGGATGCGTGACATTGCTGCTACAGCCTTGAAGGAAATCGCACGTGCATGCCCCCACACGAGCCGAGGCCTGACTCCCCTGGGGAGACTCCAGAAGTACCCAAAGATCCATGTCAGCCCCTGAGAGGAATCCTCGGTTCCGGCCCTGACTCCACACAAGGTTTTTGGCCCCGGTATCGACGGGAGATTAATCCCGAGAGGCCCCCTAGCAACTCGCATGGGTACTGGCCTCCCCTGAGGCCACCAGGGCGGGTCCCTGAGGTCCCCGTCGTAACTCGAGAACACCTGCCGCAACTCGAGAAAATCCAGGAAGTTCTCCCTTCCAGGCGAGATGAAGCCTATTTCCGATGAGGCGTCTGGAGACGAATGACACCTAACCTCTGGAACTTCGAAAGGGTCTTTCACACCCTTGCTGCAACTCAAGAAGTTCACCGCCATACCCGTCTCCACTCGAGAGGAAGCACGATGGTCCCGCCCACATCGAGAGGAGCCCCGTTTCCCCCTCGAAGCTCGAGATGAGGGATCCTTTCCCTGCTTTCAACGCAAAGAATTCCCAGCGTTCCCGTCACATCTCAAGAGGAGGCACTCTCAACAGGAAAGGCGAGAGGAACTCCATGGTCGTACCACCATTCCAAGAGTCCCCGAGATGTCTCAGTCCATTCCAGAGGAACCTCTTTGCCCTGCACTGGCTCATCTTTCACGCCGAGGATCGACTCACACCACGGTGGCACGTGGGTCAGCCCTGTGGGAAAGCCTCGAGGGAAAGCCTCGAGGGAAAACCACAGATCCTTTGATCCACGCCACGGGAAGCGTGACATTGCTGCTACAGCCTGGAAGGAAAGCGCACGTGCATGCCCCCACTCGAGACGAGGCCTGACTCCCCTGGGGAGACTCCAGAGGTACCCAAAGATCCATGTCAGCCCTTGAGAGGAATTCTCGGTTCCGGCCCTGACTCCACACAAGGTTTTTGGCCCCGGTATCGACGGGAGAGGAATCCCGAGAGGCCTCCCAGCAACTCGCATGGGGACTGGCCTCTCCTGAGGCCACCAGGGCGGGTTCCTGAGGTCCCCGTCGTAACTCGAGAACACCTGCCACAACTCGAGAAAATCCAGGAAGTTCTCCCTTCCAGGCGAGATGAGGCCTATTTCCGATGAGGCGTCTGGAGACTAATGACACCTAACCTCTGGAACTTCGAAAGGGTCTTTCACACCCTTGCTGCAACTCAAGAAGTTCACCGCCATACCCGTCTCCACTCGAGAGGAAGCACGATGGTCCCGCCCACTTCCAGAGGAGCCCCGTTTCCCCCTCGTAGCTCGAGATGAGGGATCCTTTCCCTGCTTTCAACGGGAAAGAATTCCCGGCGTTCCCGTCGCATCTCAAGAGGTGGCACTCTCAACAGGAAAGGCGAGCGGAACTCCATGGTCGTACCACCATTCCAAGAGTCCCCCAGATGTCTCAGTCCATTCCAGAGGAACCTCTTTGCCCTGCACTGGCTCATCTTTCACGCCGAGGATCGACTCACACCACGGTGGCACGTGGGACAGCCCTGTGGGAAAGCCTCGAGGGAACGCCTCGAGGGAAAACCACAGATCCTTTGATCCACGCGACGGGAAGCGTGACATTGCTGCTACAGCCTGGAAGGAAAGCGCACGTGCATGCCCCCACTCGAGACGAGGCCTGACTCCCCTGGGGAGACTCCTGAAGTACCCAAAGATCCATGTCAGCCATTGAGAGGAATTCTCGGTTCCGGCCCTGACTCCACACAAAGTTTTTGGCCCCAGTATCGACGGGAGAGGAATCCCGAGAGGCCTCCCAGCAACTCGCATGGGGACTGGCCTCTCCTGAGGCCACCAGGGCGGGTCCCTGAGGTCCCCGTCGTAACTCGAGAACACCTGCCGCAACTCGAGAAAATCCAGGAAGTTCTCCCTTCCAGGCGAGATGAGGCTTATTTCCGATGAGGCGTCTGGAGACTAATGACACCTAACCTCTGGAACTTCGAAAGGGTCTTTCACACCCTTGCTGCAACTCAAGAAGTTCACCGCCATACCCGTCTCCACTCGAGAGGAAGCACGATGGTCCCGCCCACATCCAGAGGAGCCCCGTTTCCCCCTCGTAGCTCGAGATGAGGGATCCTTTCACTGCTTTCAAAGCAAAGAATTCCCGGCGTTCCTGACGCATCTCAAGAGGTGGCACTCTAAACAGGAAAGGCGAGAGGAACTCCATGGTCGTACCACCATTCCAAGAGTCCCCCAGATGTCTCAGTCCATTCCAGAGGAACCTCTTTGCCCTGCACTGGCTCATCTTTCACGCCGAGGATCGACTCACACCACGGTGGCACGTGGGACAGCCCTGTGGGAACGCCTCGATGGAAAATCACAGATCCTTTGATCCACGCGACGGGAAGCGTGACATTGCTGCTACAGCCTGGAAGGAAAGCGCACGTGCATGCCCCCACTCGAGACGAGGCCTGACTCCCCTGGGGAGACTCCAGAAGTACCCAAAGATCCATGTCAGCCCCTGAGAGGAATCCTCGGTTCCGGCCCTGACTCTACACAAGGTTTTTGGCCCCGGTATCGACGGGAGAGGAATCCCGAGACGCCCCCTAGCAACTCGCATGGGGACTGGCCTCTCCTGAGGCCACCAGGGCGGGTCCCTGAGGTCCCCGTCGTAACTCGAGAACACCTGCCGCAACTCGAGAAAATCCAGGAATTTCTCCCTTCCAGGCGAGATGAGGCCTATTTCCGATGAGGCGTCTGGAGACTAATGACACCTAACCTCTGGAACTTCGAAAGGGTCTTTCACACCCTTGCTGCAACTCAAGAAGTTCACCGCCATACCCGTCTCCACTCGAGAGGAAGCACGATGGTCCCGCCCACATCCAGAGGAGCCCCGTTTCCCCCTCGTAGCTCGAGATGAGGGATCCTTTCACTGCTTTCAAAGCAAAGAATTCCCGGCGTTCCTGACGCATCTCAAGAGGTGGCACTCTCAACAGGAAAGGCGAGAGGAACTCCATGGTCGTACCACCATTCCAAGAGTCCCCCAGATGTCTCAGTCCATTCCAAAGGAACCTCTTTGCCCTGCACTGGCTCATCTTTCACGCCGAGGATCGACTCACACCACGGTGGCACGTGGGACAGCCCTGTGGGAAAGCCTCGATGGAAAATCACAGATCCTTTGATCCACGCGACGGGAAGCGTGACATTGCTGCTACAGCCTGGAAGGAAAGCGCACGTGCATGCCCCCACTCCAGACGAGGCCTGACTCCCCTGGGGAGAGTCCAGAAGTACCCAAAGATCCATGTCAGCCCCTGAGAGGAATCCTCGGTTCCGGCCCTGACTCTACACAAGGTTTTTGGCCCCGGTATCGATGGGAGAGTAATTCCGAGAGGCCCCCTAGCAACTCGCATGGGGACTGGCCTCTCCTGAGGCCACCAGGGCGGGTCCCTGAGGTCCCCGTCGTAACTCGAGAACACCTGCCGCAACTCCAGAAAATCCAGGAAGTTCTCCCTTCCAGGCGAGATGAGGCCTATTTCCGATGAGGCGTCTGGAGACTAATGACACCTAACCTCTGGAACTTCGAAAGGGTCTTTCACACCCTTGCTGCAACTCAAGAAGTTCACCGCCATACCCGTCTCCACTCGAGAGGATGCACGATGGTCCCGCCCACATCCAGAGGAGCCCCGTTTCCCCCTCGTAGCTCGAGATGAGGGATCCTTTCCCTGCTTTCAACGGGAAAGAATTCCTGGCGTTCCCGTCGCATCTCAAGAGGAGGCACTCTCAACAGGAAAGGCGAGAGAAACTCCATGGTCGTACCACCATTCCAAGAGTCCCCCAGATGTCTCAGTCCATTCCAGAGGAACCTCTTTGCCCTGCACTGGCTCATCTTTCACGCCGAGGATCGACTCACACCACGGTGGCACGTGGGGCAGCCCTGTGGGAAAGCCTCGAGGGAAAGCCTCGAGGGAAAACCACAGATCCTTTGATCCACGCGACGGGAAGCGTGACATTGCTGCTACAGCCTGGAAGGAAATCGCACGTGCATGCCCCCACACGAGACGAGGCCTGACTCCCCTGGGGAGACTCCAGAAGTACCCAAAGATCCATGTCAGCCCTTGAGAGCAATTCTCGGTTCCGGCCCTGACTCCACACAAGGTTTTTGGCCCCGGTATCGACGGGAGAGTAATCCCGAGAGGCCTCCCAGCAACTCGCATGGGGACTGGCCTCTCCTGAGGCCACCAGGGCGGGTCCCTGAGGTCCCCGTCGTAACTCGAGAACACCTGCCGCAACTCGAGAAAATCCAGGAAGTTCTCCCTTCCAGGCGAGATGAGGCCTATTTCCGATGAGGCGTCTGGAGACTAATGACACCTAACCTCTGGAACTTCGAAAGGGTCTTTCACACCCTTGCTGCAACTCAAGAAGTTCACCGCCATACCCGTCTCCACTCGAGAGGAAGCACGATGGTCCCGCCCATATCCAGAGGAGCCCCGTTTCCCCCTCGGAGCTCGAGATGAGGGATCCTTTCCCTGCTTTCAACGGGAAAGAATTCCCGGCATTCCCGTCGCATCTCAAGAGGAGGCACTCTCAACAGGAAAGGCGAGCGGAACTCCATGGTCGTACCACCATTCCAAGAGTCCCCCAGATGTCTCAGTCCATTCCAGAGGAACCTCTTTGCCCTGCACTGGCTCATCTTTCACGCCGAGGATCGACTCACACCACGGTGGCACGTGGGACAGCCCTGTGGGAAAGCCTCGATGGAAAATCACAGATCCTTTGATCCACGCGACGGGAAGCGTTACATTGCTGCTACAGCCTGGAAGGAAAGCGCACGTGCATGCCCCCACTCGAGACGAGGCCTGACTCCCCTGGGGAGACTCCAGAAGTACCCAAAGATCCATGTCAGCCCCTGAGAGGAATCCTCGGTTCCGGCCCTGACTCTACACAAGGTTTTTGGCCCCGGTATCGACGGGAGAGTAATTCCGAGAGGCCCCCTAGCAACTCGCATGGGGACTGGCCTCTCCTGAGGCCACCAGGGCGGGTCCCTGAGGTCCCCGTCGTAACTCGAGAACACCTGCCGCAACTCCAGAAAATCCAGGAAGTTCTCCCTTCCAGGCGAGATGAGGCCTATTTCCGATGAGGCGTCTGGAGACTAATGACACCTAACCTCTGGAACTTCGAAAGGGTCTTTCACACCCTTGCTGCAACTCAAGAAGTTCACCGCCATACCCGTCTCCACTCGAGAGGAAGCACGATGGTCCCGCCCACATCGAGAGGAGCCCCGTTTCCCCCTCGAAGCTCGAGATGAGGGATCCTTTCCCTGCTTTCAACGCAAAGAATTCCCAGCGTTCCCGTCACATCTCAAGAGGAGGCACTCTCAACAGGAAAGGCGAGAGGAACTCCATGGTCGTACCACCATTCCATGAGTCGCCGAGATGTCTCAGTCCATTCCAGAGGAACCTCTTTGCCCTGCACTGGCTCATCTTTCACGCCGAGGATCGACTCACACCACGGTGGCACGTGGGACAGCCCTGTGGGAAAGCCTCGAGGGAAAGCCTCGAGGGAAAACCACAGATCCTTTGATCCACGCCACGGGAAGCGTGACATTGCTGCTACAGCCTGGAAGGAAAGCGCACGTGCATGCCCCCACTCGAGACGAGGCCTGACTCCCCTGGGGAGACTCCAGAGGTACCCAAAGATCCATGTCAGCCCTTGAGAGGAATTCTCGGTTCCGGCCCTGACTCCACACAAGGTTTTTGGCCCCGGTATCGACGGGAGAGGAATCCCGAGAGGCCTCCCAGCAACTCGCATGGGGACTGGCCTCTCCTGAGGCCACCAGGGCGGGTTCCTGAGGTCCCCGTCGTAACTCGAGAACACCTGCCACAACTCGAGAAAATCCAGGAAGTTCTCCCTTCCAGGCGAGATGAGGCCTATTTCCGATGAGGCGTCTGGAGACTAATGACACCTAACCTCTGGAACTTCGAAAGGGTCTTTCACACCCTTGCTGCAACTCAAGAAGTTCACCGCCATACCCGTCTCCACTCGAGAGGAAGCACGATGGTCCCGCCCACATCCAGAGGAGCCCCGTTTCCCCCTCATAGCTCGAGATGAGGGATCCTTTCCCTGCTTTCAACGGGAAAGAATTCCCGGCGTTCCCGTCGCATCTCAAGAGGTGGCACTCTCAACAGGAAAGGCGAGCGGAACTCCATGGTCGTACCACCATTCCAAGAGTCCCCCAGATGTCTCAGTCCATTCCAGAGGAACCTCTTTGCCCTGCACTGGCTCATCTTTCACGCCGAGGATCGACTCACACCACGGTGGCACGTGGGACAGCCCTGTGGGAAAGCCTCGAGGGAACGCCTCGAGGGAAAACCACAGATCCTTTGATCCACGCGACGGGAAGCGTGACATTGCTGCTACAGCCTGGAAGGAAAGCGCACGTGCATGCCCCCACTCGAGACGAGGCCTGACTCCCCTGGGGAGACTCCTGAAGTACCCAAAGATCCATGTCAGCCATTGAGAGGAATTCTCGGTTCCGGCCCTGACTCCACACAAGGTTTTTGGCCCCAGTATCGACGGGAGAGGAATCCCGAGAGGCCTCCCAGCAACTCGCATGGGGACTGGCCTCTCCTGAGGCCACCAGGGCGGGTCCCTGAGGTCCCCGTCGTAACTCGAGAACACCTGCCGCAACTCGAGAAAATCCAGGAAGTTCTCCCTTCCAGGCGAGATGAGGCTTATTTCCGATGAGGCGTCTGGAGACTAATGACACCTAACCACTGGAACTTCGAAAGGGTCTTTCACACCCTTGCTGCAACTCAAGAAGTTCACCGCCATACCCGTCTCCACTCGAGAGGAAGCACGATGGTCCCGCCCACATCCAGAGGAGCCCCGTTTCCCCCTCGTAGCTCGAGATGAGGGATCCTTTCACTGCTTTCAAAGCAAAGAATTCCCGGCGTTCCTGACGCATCTCAAGAGGTGGCACTCTAAACAGGAAAGGCGAGAGGAACTCCATGGTCGTACCACCATTCCAAGAGTCCCCCAGATGTCTCAGTCCATTCCAGAGGAACCTCTTTGCCCTGCACTGGCTCATCTTTCACGCCGAGGATCGACTCACACCACGGTGGCACGTGGGACAGCCCTGTGGGAAAGCCTCGAGGGAAAGCCTCGAGGGAAAACCACAGATCCTTTGATCCACGCGATGGGAAGCGTGACATTGCTGCTACAGCCTGGAAGGAAAGTGCACGTGCATGCCCCCACTCGAGATGAGGCCTTTCTCCCCTGGCGAGACTCCAGAAGTACCCAAAGATCCATATCAGCCCGTGAGAGGAATCCTCGGTTCCGGCCCAGACTCCACACAAGGTTTTTGGCCCGGGTATCGACGGGAGAGGAATCTCGAGAGGCCCCCTAGCAACTCGCATGGGGACTGGCCTCTCCTGAGGCCACCAGGGCGGGTCCCTGAGGTCCCCGTCGTAACTCGAGAACACCTGCCGCAACTCGAGAAAATCCAGGAATTTCTCCCTTCCAGGCGAGATGAGGCCTATTTCCGATGAGGCGTCTGGAGACTAATGACACCTAACCTCTAGAACTTCGAAAGGGTCTTTCACACCCTTGCTGCAACTCAAGAAGTTCACCGCCATACCCGTCTCCACTCGAGAGGAAGCACGATGGTCCCGCCCACATCCAGAGGAGCCCCGTTTCCCCCTCGGAGCTCGAGATGAGGGATCCTTTCCCTGCTTTCAACGGGAAAGAATTCCCGGCGTTCCCGTCGCATCTCAAGAGGAGGCACTCTCAACAGGAAAGGCGAGCGGAACTCCATGGTCGTACCACCATTCCAAGAGTCCCCCAGATGTCTCAGTCCATTCCAGAGGAACCTCTTTGCCCTGCACTGGCTCATCTTTCACGCCGAGGATCGACTCACACCACGGTGGCACGTGGGACAGCCCTGTGGGAAAGCCTCGAGGGAAAGCCTCGAGGGAAAACCACAGATCCTTTGATCCACGCCACGGGAAGCGTGACATTGCTGCTACAGCCTGGAAGGAAAGAGCACGTGCATGCCCCGACTCGAGACGAGGCCTGACTCCCCTGGGGAGACTCCAGAAGTACCCAAAGATCCATGTCAGCCCCTGAGAGGAATCCTCGGTTCCGGCCCTGACTCCACACAAGGTTTTTGCCCCGGTATCGACGGGAGAGGAATCCCGAGAGGCCCCCTAGCAACTCGCATGGGGACTGGCCTCTCCTGAGGCCACCAGGGCGGGTCCCTGAGGTCCTCGTCGTAACTCGAGAACACCTGCCACAACTCGAGAAATTCCAGGAAGTTCCCCCTTCCAGGCGAGATGAGGCCTATTTCCGATGAGGCGTCTGGAGACTAATGACACCTAACCTCTGGAACTTCGAAAGGGTCTTTCACACCCTTGCTGCAACTCAAGAAGTTCACCGCCACACCCGTGTCCACTCGAGAGGAAGCACGATGGTCCCGCCCACATCCAGAGGAGCCCCGTTTCCCCCTCGTAGCTCGAGATGAGGGATCCTTTACCTGCTTTCAACGGGAAAGAATTCCTGGCGTTCCCGTCGCATCTCAAGAGGAGGCACTCTCAACAGGAAAGGCGAGGGGAACTCCATGGTCGTACCACCATTCCAAGAGTCCCCCAGATGTCTCAGTCCATTCCAGAGGAACCTCTTTGCCCTGCACTGGCTCATCTTTCACGCCGAGGATCGACTCACACCACGGTGGCACGTGGGACAGCCCTGTGGGAAAGCCTCGAGGGAAAGCCTCGAGGGAAAACCACAGATCCTTTGATCCACGCCACGGGAAGCGTGACATTGCTGCTACAGCCTGGAAGGAAAGCGCACGTGCATGCACCCAGTCGAGATAAGCCCTGTCTCCCCTGGCGAGACTCCAGAAGTACCCAAAGATCCATATCAGCCCGTGAGAGGAATCCTCGGTTCCGGCGCTGACTCCACACAAGGTTTTTGGCCCGGGTATCGACGGGAGAGGAATCCCGAGAGTCCCCCTAGCAACTCGCATGGGGACTGGCCTCTCCTGAGGCCACCAGGGCGGGTCCCTGAGGTCCCCGTCGTAACTCGAGAACACCTGCCGCAACTCGAGAAAATCCAGGAAGTTCTCCCTTCCAGGCGAGATGAGGCCTATTTCCGATAAGGCGTCTGGAGACTAATGACACCTAACCTCTGGAACTTCGAAAGGGTCTTTCACACCCTTGCTGCAACTCAAGAAGTTCACCGCCATACCCGTCTCCACTCGAGAGGAAGCACGATCGTCCCGCCCACATCCAGAGGATCCCCCTTTCCCCCTCGTAGCTCGAGATGAGGAATCCTTTCCCTGCTTTCAATGGGAAAGAATTCCCGGCGTTCCCGTCGCATATCAAGCGGAGGCACTCTCAACAGGAAAGGCGAGAGGAACTCCATGGTCGTACCACCATTCCAAGAGTCCCCCAGATGTCTCAGTCCATTCCAGAGGAACCTCTTTGCCCTGCACTGGCTCATCTTTCACGCCGAGGATCGACTCACACCACGGTGGCACGTGGGACAGCCCTGTGGGAAAGCCTCGAGGGAAAGCCTCGAGGGAAAAACACAGATCCTTTGATCCACGCCACGGGAAGCGTGACATTGCTGCTACAGCCTGGAAGGAAAGCGCACGTGCATGGCCCCACTCGAGCCGAGGCCTGACTCCCCTGGGGAGACTCCAGAAGTACCCAAAGATCCATGTCAGCCCCTGAGAGGAATCCTCGGTTCCGGTCCTGACTCCATGCAAGGTTTTTGGCCCCGGTATCGACGGGAGAGTAATCCCGAGAGGCCCCCTAGCAACTCGCATGGGGACTGGCCTTTCCTGAGGCCACCAGGGCGGGTCCCTGAGGTCCCCGTCGTAACTCGAGAGCACCTGCCGCAACTCGAGAAAATCCAGGAAGTTCTCCCTTCCAGGCGAGATGAGGCCTATTTCCGATGAGGCGTCTGGAGACTAATGACACCTAACCTCTGGAACTTCGAAAAGGTCTTTCACACCCTTGCTGCAACTCAAGAAGTTCACCGCATACCCGTCTCCACTCTAGAGGAAGCACGATGGTCCCGCCCACATCCAGAGGAGCCCCGTTTCCCCCTCCTAGCTCGAGATGAGCGATCCTTTCCCTGCTTCCAACGGGAAAGAATTCCCGGCGTTCCCGTCGCATCTCAAGAGGAGGCACTCTCAACAGGAAAGGCGAGAGGAACTCCATGGTCGTACCACCATTCCAAGAGTCCCCCAGATGTCTCAGTCCATTCCAGAGGAACCTCTTTGCCCCGCACTGGCTCATCTTTCACGCCGAGGATCGACTCACACCACGGTGGCACGTGGGACAAACCTGTGGAAAAACCACAGATCCTTTGATCCACGCGATGGAAAGCGTGACATTGCTGCTACAGCCTGGAAGGAAAGCGCACGTACATGCCCCCACTCGAGATGGGGCCTGTCTCCCCTGGCGAGACTCCAGAAGTACCCAAAGATCCATATCAGCCCGTGAGAGGAATCCTCGGTTCCGGCCCTGACTCCACACAAGGTTTTTGGCCCGGGTATCGACGGGAGAGGAATCCCGAGAGGCCCCCTAGCAACTCGCATGGGGACTGGCCTCTCCTGAGGCCACCAGGGCGGGTCCCTGAGGTCCCCGTCGTAACTCGAGAACACCTGCCGCAACTCGAGAAAATCCAGGAAGTTCTCCCTTCCAGGCAGGATGAGGCCTATTTCCGATGAGGCGTCTGGAGACTAATGACACCAAACCTCTGGAACTTCGAAAGGGTCTTTCACACCCTTGCTGCAACTCAAGAAGTTCACCGCCATACCCGTCTCCACTGGAGAGGAAGCACGATCGTCCCGCCCACATCCAGAGGAGCCCCCTTTCCCCCTCGTAGCTCGAGATGAGGAATCCTTTCCCTGCTTTCAATGGGAAAGAGTTCCCGGCGTTCCCGTCGCATCTCAAGCGGATGCACTCTCAACAGGAAAGGCGAGAGGAACTCCATGGTCGTACCACCATTCCAAGAGTCCCCCAGATGTCTCAGTCCATTCCAGAGGAATCTCTTTGCCCTGCACTGGCTCATCTTTCATGCCGAGGATCGACTGACACCACGGTGGCACGTGGGACAGCCCTGTGGGAAAGCCTCGAGGGAAAGCCTCGAGGGAAAACCACAGATCCTTTGATCCACGCCACGGGAAGCGTGACATGGCTGCTACAGCCTGGAAGGAAAGTGCACGTGCATGCCCCGACTCGAGACGAGGCCTGACTCCCCTGGGGAGACTCCAGAAGTACCCAAAGATCCATGTCAGCCCGTGAGAGGAATCCTCGGTTCCGGCCCTGACTCCACGCAAGGTTTTTGGCCCCGGTATCGACGGGAGAGGAATCCCGAGAGGCCCCCTAGCAACTCGCATGGGGACTGGCCTCTCCTGAGGCCACCAGGGCGGGTCCCTGAGGTCCCCGTCGTAACTCGAGAACACCTGCCACAACTCGAGAAATTCCAGGAAGTTCCCCCTTCCAGGCGAGATGAGGCCTATTTCCGATGAGGCGTCTGGAGACTAATGACACCTAACCTCTGGAACTTCGAAAGGGTCTTTCACACCCTTGTTGCAACTCAAGAAGTTCACCGCCACACCCGTCTCCACTCGAGAGGAAGCACGATGGTCCCGCCCACATCCAGAGGAGCCCCGTTTCCCCCTCGTAGCTCGAGATGAGGGATCCTTTCCCTGCTTTCAACGGGAAAGAATTCCCGGCGTTCCCGTCGCATCTCAAGAGGAGGCACTCTCAACAGGAAAGGCGAGAGGAACTCCATGGTCGTACCACCATTCCAAGAGTCCCCCAGATGTCTCAGTCCATTCCAGAGGAACGTCTTTGCCCTGCACTGTCTCATCTTTCACGCTGAGGTTCGACTCACACCACAGTGGCACGTGGGACAGCCCTGTGGGAAAGCCTCGAGGGAAAGCCTCGAGGGAAAACCACAGATCGTTTGATTCACGCCACGGGAAGCGTGACATTGCTGCTACAGCCTTGAAGGAAAGCGCACGTGCATGCCCCCACTCGAGACGAGGCCTGACTCCCCTGGGGAGACTGCAGAAGTACCCAAAGGTCCATGTCAGCCACTGAGAGGAATCCTCGGTTCCGGCCCTGATTCCACACAAGGTTTTTGGCCCCAGTATCGACGGGAGAGGAATCCCGAGAGGCACCCTAGCAACTCGCATGGGGACTGGCCTCTCCTGAGGCCACCAGGGCGGGTCCCTGAGGTCCCCGTCGTAACTCGAGAACACCTGCCTCAACTCGAGAAAATCCAGGAAGTTCTCCCTTCCAGGCGAGATGAGGCCTATTTCCGATGAGGCGTCTGGAGACTAATGACACCTAACCTCTGGAACTTCGAAAAGGTCTTTCACACCCTTGCTGCAACTCAAGAAGTTCACCGCCATACCCGTCTCCACTCTAGAGGAAGCACGGTGGTCCCGCCCACATCCAGAGGAGCCTCGTTTCCCCCTCCTAGATCGAGATGAGCGATCCTTTCCCTGCTTTCAACGGGAAAGAATTCCCGGTATTTCCGTCCCATCTCAAGAGGAGGCACTCTCAACAGCAAAGGCGAGAGGAACTCCATCGTCGTACCACCATTCCAAGAGTCCCCCAGATGTCTCAGTCCATTCCAGAGGAACCTCTTTGCCCTGCACTGGCTCATCTTTCACGCCGAGGATCGACTCACACCACGGTGGCACGTGGGACAGCCCTGTGGGAAAGCCTCGAGGGAAAACCACAGATCCTTTGATCCACGCCTCGGGAAGCGTGACATTTCTGCTACAGCCTGGAAGGAAAGCGCACGTGCATGCCCCCACTCGAGATGAGGCCTGTCTCCCCTGGCGAGACTCCAGAAGTACCCAAAGATCCATATCAGCCCCTGAGAGGAATCCTCGGTTCCGGCCCTGACTCCACACAAGGTTTTTGGCCCGGGTATCGACGGGAGAGGAATCCCGAGAGGCCCCCTAGCAACTCGCATGGGGACTGGCCTCTCCTGAGGCCACCAGGGCGGGTCCCTGAGGTCCCCGTCGTAACTCGAGAACACCTGCCGCAACTCGAGAAAATCCAGGAAGTTCTCCCTTCCAGGCGAGATGAGGCCTATTTCCGATGAGGCGTCTGGAGACTAATGACACCTAAACTCTGGAACTTCGAAAGGGTCTTTCACACCCTTGCTGCAACTCAAGAAGTTCACCGCCATACCCGTCTCCACTCGAGAGGAAGCACGATGTTCCCGCCCACATCCAGAGGAGCCCCGTTTCCCCCTCGGAGTTCGAGATGAGAGATCCTTTCCCTGCTTTCAACGGGAAAGAATTCCCGGCGTTCCCGTCGCATCTCAAGAGGAGGCACTCTCAACAGGAAAGGCGAGAGGAACTCCATGGTCGTACCACCATTCCAAGAGTCCCCCAGATGTTTCAGTCCATTCCAGTGGAACCTCTTTGCCCTGCACTGGCTCATCTGTCACGCCGAGGATCGACTCACACCACGGTGGCACGTGGGACAGCCCTGTGGGAAAGCCTCGGGGGAAAACCACAGATCCTTTGATCCACGCGACGGGAAGCGTGACATTGCAGCTACAGCCTGGAAGGAAAGCGCACGTGCATGCCCCAACTCGAGACGAGGCCTGACTCCCCTGGGGAGACTCCAGAAGTACCCAAAGATCCATGTCACCCCTTAGAGGAATCCTCGGTTCCGGCCCTGACTCCACACAAGGTTTTTGGCCCCGGTATCGACAGGAGAGGAATCCCGAGAGGCCCCCTAGCAACTCGCATGGGCCTGGCCTCTCCTGAGGCCATCAGGGCGGGTCCCTGAGGTCCCCGTCGTAACTCGAGAACACCTGCCGCAACTCGAGAAAATCCAGGAAGTTCTCCCTTCCAGGCGAGATGAGGCCTATTTCCGATGAGGCGTCTGGAGACTAATGACACCTAACCTCTGGAACTTCGAAAGGGTCTTTCACACCCTTGCTGCAACTCAAGAAGTTCACCACCATACCCGTCTCCACTCGAGAGGAAGCACGACGGTCCCGGCCACATCCAGAGGAGCCCCGTTTCCCCCTCGTAGCTCGAGATGAGGGATCCTTTCCCTGCATTCGACGGGAAAGAATTCCCGGCGTTCCCGTCGCATCTCAAGAGGAGGCACTCTCAACAGGAAAGGCGAGAGGAACTCCATGGTCGTACCACCATTCCAAGAGTCCCCCAGATGTCTCAGTCCATTCCAGAGGAACCCCTTTGCCCTGCACTGGCTCATCTTTCACGCCTAGGATCGACTCACACCACGGTGGCACGTGGGACAGCCCTGTGGGAAAGCCTCGAGGGAAAGCCTCGAGGGAAAACAACAATCCTTTGATCCACGCGACGGGAAGCGTGCCATTGCTGCTACAGCCTGGAAGGAAAGCGCACGTGCATGCCCCCACTCGAGACGAGGCCTGACTCGCCTGGGGAGACTCCAGAAATACCCAAGATCCATGTCACCCGTGAGAGGAATCCTCGGTTCCGGCCCTGACTCCACACAAGGTTTTTGGCCCCGGTATCGACGGGAGAGGAATCCCGAGAGGCCCCCTATCACCTCGCATGGGGACTGGCCTCTCCTGAGGCCACAAGGGCGGGTCCCTGAGGTCCCCGTCGTAACTCGAGAACACCTGCCGCAACTCGAGAAAATCCAGGAAGTTCTCCCTTCCAGGCGAGATGAGGCCTATTTGCGATGAGGCGTCTGGAGACTAATGACCCCTAACGTTTGGAACTTCGAAAGGGTCTTTCACACCCTTGCTGCAACTCAAGAAGTTCACCGCCATACCCGTCTCCACTCGAGAGGAAGCACGATGGTCCCGCCCACATCTATAGGAGCCCCGTTTCCTCCTCGGAGCTCGAGATGACGGATCCTTTCCCTGCTTTCAACGGGAAAGAATTCCCGGCGTTCCCATCGCATCTCAAGAGGAGGCACTCTCAACAGGAAAGGCGAGAGGAACTCCATGGTCGTACCACCATTCCAAGACTCCCCCAGATGTCTCAGTCCATTCCAGAGGAACTTCTTTGCCCTGCACTGGCTCATCTTTCACCCCGAGGATCGATTCACACCACGGTGGCACGTGGGACAGCCCTGTGGGAAATCCTCGAGGGAAAGCCTCGAGGGAAAACCACAGATCCTTTGATCCACGCCACAAGAAGCGTGACATTGCTGCTACAGCCACGAAGGAAAGCGCACGTGCATGCCCCCACTCGAGACGAGGCCTGACTCCCCTGGGGAGACTCCAGAAGTACCCAAAGATCCATGTCAGCCCCTGAGAGGAATCCTCGGTTCCGGCCCTGACTACACACAAGGTTTATGGCCCCGGAATTGACGGGAGAGGAACCCCAAGAGGCCCCCTAGCAACTCGCATGGGGACTGGCCTCTCCTGAGGCCACCAGGGCGGGTCCCTGAGGTCCCCGTCGTAACTCGAGAACACCTGCCGCAACTCGAGAAAATCCAGGTTAGTTCTCCCTTCCAGGCGAGATTAGGCCTATTTCCGATGAGGCGTCTAGAGACTAATGACACCTAACCTCTGGAACTTCGAAAGGGTCTTTCACACCCTTGCTGCAACTCAAGAAGTTCACCTCCATACCCGTCTCCACTCGAAGGGAAGCACGATGGTCCCGCCCAGATCCAGAGGAGCCCCGTGTCCCCCTCGTAGCTCGAGATGAGGGATCCTTTCCCTGCTTTCCACGGGAAAGAATTGCCGGCGTTCCCGTCGCATCTCAAGAGGAGGCACTCTCAACAGGAAAGGCGAGAGGAACTCCATGGTCGTACCACCATTCCAAGAGTCCCCCAGATGTCTCAGTCCATTCCAGAGGAACCTCTTTGCCCTGCACTGGCTCATCTTTCACGCCGAGGATCGACTCACACCACGGTGGCACGTGGGACAGCCCTGTGGGAAAGCCTCGAGGGAATGCCGCGAGGGAAAATCACAGATCCTTTGATCCACGCGACGGGAAGCGTGACATTGCTGCTACAGCCTGGAAGGAAAGCGCACGTGCATGCCCCCACTCGAGATGAGGCCTGACTCCCCTGGGGAGACTCCACAAGTACCCAAAGATCCATGTCAGCCCCTGAGAGGAATCCTCGGTTCCGGCCCTGACTCCACACAAGGTTTTTGGCCCCGGTATCGAAGGGAGAGGAATCCCGAGAGACCCCCTAGCAACTCGCATGGGGACTGGCCTCTCCTGAGGCCACCAGGGCGGGTCCCTGAGGTCCCCATCGTAATTCGAGAACACCGGCTGCAACTCGAGAAAATCCAGGAAGTTCTCCCTTCCAGGCGAGATGAGGCCTATTTCCGATGAGGCGTCTGGAGACTAATGACACCTAACCTCTGGAACTTCGAAAGGGTCTTTCACACCCTTGCTGCAACTCAAGAAGTTCACCGCCATACCCGTCTCCACTCGAGAGGAAGCACGATGGTCCCGCCCACATCCATAGGATCCCCGTTTCCCCCTCGTAGCTCGAGATGAGGGATCCTTTCCCTGCTTTCAACGGGAAAGAATTCCCGGCGTTCCCGTCGCATCTCAAGAGGAGGCACTCTCAACAGGAAAGGCGAGAGGAACTCCATGGTCGTACCACCATTCTAAGAGTCCCCCAGAAGTCTCAGTCCATTCCAGAGGAACCTCTTTGCCCTGCACTGGCTCATCTTTCACGCCGAGGATCGACTCACACCACGGTGGCACTTGGGACAGCCCTGTGGGAAAGCCTCGAGGGAAAGCCTCGAGGGAAAACCACAGATCCTTTGATCCAGGCCACGGGAAGCGTGACATTACTGCTACAGCCTGGAAGGAAAGCACACGTGCATGCCCCCACTCGAGACGAGGCCTGACTCCCCTGTGGAGACTCCACAAGTACCCAAAGATCCATGTCAGCCCCTGAGAGGAATCCTCGGTTCCGGCCCTGACTCCACACAAGGTTTTTGGCCCCGGTATCGACGGGAGAGGAATCCCGAGAGGCCCCCTAGCAACTCGCATGGGGACTGGCCTCTCCTGAGGCCACCAGTGCGGGTCCCTGAGGTCCCCGTCGTTACTCCAGAACAGTTGCCGCAACTCGAGAAAATCCAGGAAGTTCTCCCTTCCAGGCGAGATTAGGCCTATTTCCGATGAGGCGTCTGGAGACTAATGACACCTAACCTCTGGAACTTCGAAAGGGTCTTTCACACCCTTGCTGCAACTCAAGAAGTTCACCGCCATACCCGTCTCGACTCGAGAGGAAGCACGATGGTCCCGCCCACATCCAGAGGAGCCCCGTTTCCCCCTCGTAGCTCGAGATGAGGGATCCTTTCCCTGCTTTCAACGGGAAAGAATTCCCGGCGTTCCCGTCGCATCTCAAGAGGAGGCACTCTCAACAGGAAAGGCGAGAGGAACTCCATGGTCGTACCACCATTCCAAGAGTCCCCCAGATGTCTCAGTCCATTCCAGAGGAACCTCTTTGCCCTGCACTGGCTCATCTTTCACGCCGAGGATCGACTCACACCACGGTGGCACGTGGGACAGCCCTGTGGGAAAGCCTCGAGGGAAAACCACAGATCCTTTGATCCACGCGACGGGAAGCGTGACATTGCTGCTACAGCATGGAAGGAAATCACACGTGCATGCCCCCACTCGAGACGAGGCCTGACTCCCCTGGGGAGACTCCAGAAGTACCCAAAGATCCATGTCAGCCCCTGAGAGGAATCCTCGGTTCCGGCCCTGACTCCACACAAGGTTTTTGGCCCCGGTATCGACGGGAGAGGAATCCCGAGAGGCCCCCTAGCAACTCGCATGGGGACTGGCCTCTCCTGAGGCCACCAGGGCGGGTCCCTGAGGTCCCCGTCGTAACTCGAGAACACCTGCCGCAACTCGAGAAAATCCAGGAAGTTCTCCCTTCCAGGCGAGATGAGGCCTATTTCCGATGAGGCCTCTGGAGACTAATGACACCTAACCTCTGAAACTTCGAAAGGGTCTTTCACACCCTTGCTGCAACTCAAGAAGTTCACCGCCATACCCGTCTCCACTCGAGAGGAAGCACGATGGTCCCGCCCACATCCAGAGGAGCCCCGTTTCCCCCTCGTAGCTCGAGATGAGGGATCCTTTCCCTGCTTTCAACGGGAAAGTATTCCCGGCGTTCCCGTCGCATCTCAAGAGGAGGCACTCTCAACAGGAAAGGCGAGAGGAACTCCATGGTAGTACCACCATTCCAAGAGTCCCCCAGATGTCTCAGTCCATTCCAGAGGAACCTCTTTGCCCTGCACTGGCTCATCTTTCAAGCCGAGGATCGACTCACAACACGGTGGCACGTGGGACAGCCCTGTGGGAAAGCCTCGAGGGAAAGCCTCGAGGGAAAACCACAGATCCTTTGATCCACGCGACGGGAAGCGTGACATTGCTGCTACAGCCTGGAAGGAAAGCGCACGTGCATGCCCCCACTCGAGACGAGGCCTGACTCCCCTGGGGAGACTCCAGAAGTACCCAAAGATCCATGTCAGCCCCTGAGAGGAATCCTCGGTTCCGGCCCTGACTCCACACAAGCTTTTTGGCCCCGGTATCGACGGGAGAGGAATCCCGAGAGGCCCCCTAGCAACTCGCATGGGGACTGGCCTCTCCTGAGGCCACAAGGGCGGGTCCCTGAGGTCCCCGTCGTAACTCGAGAACACCTGCCGCAACTCGAGAAAATCCAGGAAGTTCTCCCTTCCAGGCGAGATGAGGCCTATTTCCGATGAGGCGTCTGGAGACTAATGACACCTAACCTCTGGAACTTCGAAAGGGTCTTTCACACCCTTGCTGCAACTCAAGAAGTTCACCGCCATACCCGTCTCGACTCGAGAGGAAGCACGATGGTCCCGCCCACATCCAGAGGAGCCCCGTTTCCCCCTCGTAGCTCGAGATGAGGGATCCTTTCCCTGCTTTCAACGGGAAAGAATTCCCGGCGTTCCCGTCGCATCTCAAGAGGAGGCACTCTCAACAGGAAAGGCGAGAGGAACTCCATGGTCGTACCACCATTCCAAGAGTCCCCCAGATGTCTCAGTCCATTCCAGAGGAACCTCTTTGCCCTGCACTGGCTCATCTTTCACGCCGAGGATCGACTCACACCACGGTGGCACGTGGGACAGCCCTGTGGGAAAGCCTCGAGGGAAAACCACAGATCCTTTGATCCACGCGACGGGAAGTGTGACATTGCTGCTACAGCCTGGAAGGAAATCACACGTGCATGCCCCCACTCGAGACGAGGCCTGACTCCCCTGGGGAGACTCCAGAAGTACCCAAAGATCCATGTCAGCCCCTGAGAGGAATCCTCGGTTCCGGCCCTGACTCCACACAAGGTTTTTGGCCCCGGTATCGACGGGAGAGGAATCCCGAGAGGCCCCCTAGCAACTCGCATGGGGACTGGCCTCTCCTGAGGCCACCAGGGCGGGTCCCTGAGGTCCCCGTCGTAACTCGAGAACACCTGCCGCAACTCGAGAAAATCCAGGAAGTTCTCCCTTCCAGGCGAGATGAGGCCTATTTCCGATGAGGCCTCTGGAGACTAATGACACCTAACCTCTGGAACTTCGAAAGGGTCTTTCACACCCTTGCTGCAACTCAAGAAGTTCACCGCCATACCCGTCTCCACTCGAGAGGAAGCACGATGGTCCCGCCCACATCCAGAGGAGCCCCGTTTCCCCCTCGTAGCTCGAGATGAGGGATCCTTTCCCTGCTTTCAACGGGAAAGTATTCCCGGCGTTCCCGTCGCATCTCAAGAGGAGGCACTCTCAACAGGAAAGGCGAGAGGAACTCCATGGTAGTACCACCATTCCAAGAGTCCCCCAGATGTCTCAGTCCATTCCAGAGGAACCTCTTTGCCCTGCACTGGCTCATCTTTCAAGCCGAGGATCGACTCACAACACGGTGGCACGTGGGACAGCCCTGTGGGAAAGCCTCGAGGGAAAGCCTCGAGGGAAAACCACAGATCCTTTGATCCACGCGACGGGAATCGTGACATTGCTGCTACAGCCTGGAAGGAAAGGGCACGTGCATGCCCCCACTCGAGACGAGGCCTGACTCCCCTGGGGAGACTCCACAAGTACCCAAAGATCCATGTCAGCCCCTGAGAGGAATCCTCGGTTCCGGCCCTGACTCCACACAAGCTTTTTGGCCCCGGTATCGACGGGAGAGGAATCCCGAGAGGCCCCCTAGCAACTCGCATGGGGACTGGCCTCTCCTGAGGCCACCAGGGCGGGTCCCTGAGGTCCCCGTCGTAACTCGAGAACACCTGCCGCAACTCGAGAAAATCCAGGAAGTTCTCCCTTCCAGGCGAGATGAGGCCTATTTCCGATGAGGCCTCTGGAGACTAATGACACCTAACCTCTGGAACTTCGAAAGGGTCTTTCACACCCTTGCTGCAACTCAAGAAGTTCACCGCCATACCCGTCTCCACTCGAGAGGAAGCACGATGGTCCCGCCCACATCCAGAGGAGCCCCGTTTCCCCCTCGTAGCTCGAGATGAGGGATCCTTTCCCTGCTTTCAACGGGAAAGTATTCCCGGCGTTCCCGTCGCATCTCAAGAGGAGGCACTCTCAACAGGAAAGGCGAGAGGAACTCCATGGTAGTACCACCATTCCAAGAGTCCCCCAGATGTCTCAGTCCATTCCAGAGGAACCTCTTTGCCCTGCACTGGCTCATCTTTCAAGCCGAGGATCGACTCACAACACGGTGGCACGTGGGACAGCCCTGTGGGAAAGCCTCGAGGGAAAGCCTCGAGGGAAAATCACAGATCCTTTGATCCACGCGACGGGAATCGTGACATTGCTGCTACAGCCTGGAAGGAAAGCGCACGTGCATGCCCCCACTCGAGACGAGGCCTGACTCCCCTGGGGAGACTCCAGAAGTACCCAAAGATCCATGTCAGCCCCTGAGAGGAATCCTCGGTTCCGGCCCTGACTCCACACAAGCTTTTTGGCCCCGGTATCGACGGGAGAGGAATCCCGAGAGGCCCCCTAGCAACTCGCATGGGGACTGGCCTCTCCTGAGGCCACCAGGGCGGGTCCCTGAGGTCCCCGTCGTAACTCGAGAACACCTGCCGCAACTCGAGAAAATCCAGGAAGTTCTCCCTTCCAGGCGAGATGAGGCCTATTTCCGATGAGGCGTCTGGAGACTAATGACACCTAACCTCTGGAACTTCGAAAGGGTCTTTCACACCCTTGCTGCAACTCAAGAAGTTCACCGCCATACCCGTCTCGACTCGAGAGGAAGCACGATGGTCCCGCCCACATCCAGAGGAGCCCCGTTTCCCCCTCGTAGCTCGAGATGAGGGATCCTTTCCCTGCTTTCAACGGGAAAGAATTCCCGGCGTTCCCGTCGCATCTCAAGAGGAGGCACTCTCAACAGGAAAGGCGAGAGGAACTCCATGGTCGTACCACCATTCCAAGAGTCCCCCAGATGTCTCAGTCCATTCCAGAGGAACCTCTTTGCCCTGCACTGGCTCATCTTTCACGCCGAGGATCGACTCACACCACGGTGGCACGTGGGACAGCCCTGTGGGAAAGCCTCGAGGGAAAACCACAGATCCTTTGATCCACGCGACGGGAAGCGTGACATTGCTGCTACAGCCTGGAAGGAAATCACACGTGCATGCCCCCACTCGAGACGAGGCCTGACTCCCCTGGGGAGACTCCAGAAGTACCCAAAGATCCATGTCAGCCCCTGAGAGGAATCCTCGGTTCCGGCCCTGACTCCACACAAGGTTTTTGGCCCCGGTATCGACGGGAGAGGAATCCCGAGAGGCCCCCTAGCAACTCGCATGGGGACTGGCCTCTCCTGAGGCCACCAGGGCGGGTCCCTGAGGTCCCCGTCGTAACTCGAGAACACCTGCCGCAACTCGAGAAAATCCAGGAAGTTCTCCCTTCCAGGCGAGATGAGGCCTATTTCCGATGAGGCCTCTGGAGACTAATGACACCTAACCTCTGGAACTTCGAAAGGGTCTTTCACACCCTTGCTGCAACTCAAGAAGTTCACCGCCTTACCCGTCTCCACTCGAGAGGAAGCACGATGGTCCCGCCCACATCCAGAGGAGCCCCGTTTCCCCCTCGTAGCTCGAGATGAGGGATCCTTTCCCTGCTTTCAACGGGAAAGTATTCCCGGCGTTCCCGTCGCATCTCAAGAGGAGGCACTCTCAACAGGAAAGGCGAGAGGAACTCCATGGTCGTACCACCATTCCAAGAGTCCCCCAGATGTCTCAGTCCATTCCAGAGGAACCTCTTTGCCCTGCACTGGCTCATCTTTCAAGCCGAGGATCGACTCACAACACGGTGGCACGTGGGACAGCCCTGTGGGAAAGCCTCGAGGGAAAGCCTCGAGGGAAAACCACAGATCCTTTGATCCACGCGACGGGGAGCGTGATATTGCTGCTACAGCCTGGAAGGAAAGCGCACGTGCATGCCCCCACTCGAGACGAGGCCTGACTCCCCTGGGGAGACTCCAGAAGTACCCAATGATCCATGTCAGCCCCTGAGAGGAATCCTCGGTTCCGGCCCTGACTCCACACAAGCTTTTTGGCCCCGGTATCGACGGGAGAGGAATCCCGAGAGGCCCCCTAGCAACTCGCATGGGGACTGGCCTCTCCTGAGGCCACCAGGGCGGGTCCCTGAGGTCCCCGTCGTAACTCGAGAACACCTGCCGCAACTCGAGAAAATCCAGGAAGTTCTCCCTTCCAGGCGAGATGAGGCCTATTTCCGATGAGGCGTCTGGAGACTAATGACACCTAACCTCTGGAACTTCGAAAGGGTCTTTCACACCCTTGCTGCAACTCAAGAAGTTCACCGCCATACCCGTCTCCACTCGAGAGAAAGCACGATGGTCCCGCCCACATCCAGAGGAGCCCCGTTTCCCCCTCGTAGCTCGAGATGAGGGATCCTTTCCCTCCTTTCAACGGGAAAGAATTCCCGGCGTTCCTGACGCATCTCAAGAGGAGGCACTCTCAACAGGAAAGGCGAGAGGAACTCCATGGTCCTACCACCATTCCAAGAGTCCCCCAGATGTCTCAGTCCATTCCAGAGGAACCTCTTTGCCCTGCACTGGCTCATTTTTCACGCCGAGAATCGACTCACACCACGGTGTCACGTGGTACAGCCCTGTGGGAAAGCCTCGAGGGAAAGCCTCGAGGGAAAACCACAGATCCTTTGATCCACGCGACGTGAAGCGTGACATTGCTGCTACAGCCTGGAAGGAAAGTGCACGTGCATGCCCCCACACGAGACGAGGCCTGTCTCCCCTGGCGAGACTCCAGAGGTACCCAAAGATCCATATCAGTCCCTGAGAGGAATCCTCGGTTCCAGCCCTGTCTCCACACAAGGTTTTTGGCCCCGGTATCGACGGGAGAGGAATCCCGAGGGGCCCCCTAGCAACACGCATAGGGACTGGCCTCTCCTGAGGCCAACAGGGCGGGTCGCTGAGGTCCCCGTCGTAACTCGAGAACACCTGCCGCAACTCGAGAAAATCATGGAAGTTCTCCCTTCCAGGCGAGATGAGGCCTATTTCCGATGAGGCGTCTGGAGACTAATGACACCTAACCTCTGGAACTTCGAAAGGGTCTTTCACACCCTTGCTGCAACTCAAGAAGTTCACCGCCATACCCGTCTCCACTCGAGAGAAAGCACGATGGTCCCGCCCACATCCAGAGGAGCCCCGTTTCCCCCTCGTAGCTCGAGATGAGGGATCCTTTCCCTGCTTTCAACGGGAAAATATTCCCGGCGTTCCCGTCGCATCTCAAGAGGAGGCACTCTCAACAGGAAAGGCGAGAGGAACTCCATGGTCGTACCACCATTCCAAGAGTCCCCCAGATGTCTCAGTCCATTCCAGAGGAACCTCTTTGCCCTGCACTGGCTCATCTTTCACGCCGAGGATCGACTCACACCACGGTGGCACGTGGGACAGCCCTGTGGTAAAGCCTCGAGGGAAAACCACAGATCATTTGATCCACGCGACAGGTAGCGTGACATTGCTGCTACAGCCTGGAAGGAAAGTGCACGTGCATGCCCCCACTCGAGACGAGGCCTGACTCCCCTGGGGAGACTCCAGAAGTACCCAAAGATCCATGTCAGCCCCTGAGAGGAATCCTCGGTTCCGGCCCTGACTCCACACAAGGTTTTTGGCCCCGGTATCGACGGGAGAGGAATCCCGAGAGGCCCCCTAGCAACTCGCATAGGGACTGGCCTCTCCTGAGGCCACCAGGGCGGGTCCCTGAGGTCCCCGTCGTAACTCGAGAACACCTGCCGCAACTCGAGAAAATCCAGGAAGTTCTCCCTTCCAGGCGAGATGAGGCCTATTTCCGATGAGGCGTCTGGAGACTAATGACACCTTACCTCTGGAACTTCGAAAGGGTCTTTCACAGCCTTGCTGCAACTCAAGAAGTTCACCACCATACCCTGCCGGAAGCCAGTGTGAGGAATCCCGCCCGTGACAAGGTCATGAGGAAGGAAGCTGACATACGCAAGGCGAGCTCAGACTTCAGGGACCCCTCTGGATATTCCTAAGCATGTACCCCAGCAAAAATCTGCTGGCTTTTGTGCTCTGCTTTTCCACTTTTCTGATATTCTCTGGAAAAAAGTCAATTCAGGGTTTTAGTCTTCTGCATTTGAAAGGGATGTTTCAGTTAAACCCCTCTGATAGCTCTCTAGTCTGCCTAACAGGTTCCCCAGACCTCTTACAGCTTGTGAATTGCTTACAGCCCCCCAACCGCGAGAGGCACAAAGCTTACAGCTTGTGAATTGCTTACAGCCCCCCAACCGCGGGAGGCACAAAGCTTAAAAGCATCTTAAAGATACAGAGCCTTTTCTAAAGAGTTAAAAATTATATTGGTAGAGGGTTTTCACTGTTGACTCAAGGATTGCTGCCAGACCTCCTTATTCTTTATCTTTTAGGCACCTGGAAGGATGTTAATGTAAGCAGGATGTAGAAAAAGATACATAGTAGTTTTGATGTTAGCAACACTAGACTTTTGAGTTAATTGCTTCTCTTTTGCTATAAATCACTGCACTCCCTCTACTTGTTATAAGTTGCTGTATCCTTGCTGTCTAAGAATGTAACTTTCTTTAGTGCTTTCCGAGAGTGGCACCAGACCTTGGGAAGATCAACACAAATAAGTCTTGTGGTTGACAAACCCTTATCAGAAAAAAGGCTGTAAAATGTTAATTGGCCCTTTTGGTTGGAAGATGATGTAAATTACCTAAGACTTGTGTATACAATTAGGTATGCAGAGAGAAAAGCCTGGTTTTGATAAGAGTCTGGACTGCTAACGCTGCATAACTTTGTGTTACCCATTGATCTCCATGTTTTATCAAAAGTATAAAAGGCCTTCTGAACAATAAAGGACGGGACCAGATTCTCAGACCAGTTTCTCGGACTAGTCTCGGCCTGGTTTCTTGGGAATCTGGCTCCCCCCCTGTCTCTCTCTCTCTCTCTTTTTCTCTCCCTTTTCTTCCCTCTGCTCTTTACTTTAATTTCAGGCTGAATTTCCATCTGGGGCGCGGAGGCTCTCCAGGTCTACTTATTTGCCCTGGTTATTAAGATCCGCGAGAAAGGGAGCTTAAGGCGAGGCACCCTTAGATATTCAAGCGGGCACCGGTGGCCCAACGTAGATGGTGCAAATTCCTTGTCTGGAATTTTATTGGTCTTCCGCGTAAACCAAGCTATTCAGCCCTCTTTCTCCACTTAATCTTCCTACTGCACTACAGTTTCTTAATCTAATCTTATATTAATAAATAAACAAGTCTTTCCACGCCAACGCCGTCCACCCTTCGAATTCCCTGGATCCACCGGGGCTGGACCCCGGCAAGTGGCGCCCGGAACAGGCTATTCGAAGGTAGGTTCCTCGGAGCAAAAGCTCCCCCCGGAGCACTCTCTGTAGCTCCCCCCGGAGCACTCTCTGTTGCTCCCCCCGGAGCACTCTCTGTTGCTCCCCCCCGGAGTGACTTAATCACTCCCCCCGGAGTACTTTCGGGTACTCCCCCAGTGTTGAGTGTTCGGGACGGCTAGGACCCCACTCAGGGTGCCGCGGACCCCCCTGTAGGATAGACAGGGTGAGGAGGAGTGGGAAGTGTTCAAGGGTTTAAGAGAAACCTGGTGCTCTAGAGGTTGAAAAGAAACCTGCTATCTTAGGGTTGAAAACAAAACCCCCCTCGCCAAAGGTAAAACCTTTTTGTTGAGGTAGACTTTTCTATAAGACTTAATTTTCTGACATGGGTAACAGTGAATCAAAAGAAAGACAGCTTTTTACAGGAGTAATCTTGCAGTTACTAACTAAACGAGGAATTAAAGTTAAAAAATCCAATATTCATTCATTTTTTTCCTTTGTACAAGAACAGTGTCCCTGGTTTCCAGAAGAAGGCACTGTTAACTTAGACACCTGGGAGAGAGTAGGAAAACAACTAAAAACTTACCATGCTGAACATGGCTCACAAAAGGTGCCTACTGACGCCTTTTCCTTATGGAATATAATTAGGGACGCTCTAGACCCTGCCCCTGAATCTGAAAAGGTACATCTTAAAGAGGAAAGTGCAGAGAAAAAGGTATCTATCGAAGAGGAGAGTGATGAAAAGGAGGCTACACCTAACTATCGGCAGTTGAGTCAAATGATAGCTGCAATGACTGCCCAAGAAAAGGTAATAGATAGAGATGACAAAAAAGAGCAGCTTTCAGATGAGGAAGATTTGGAAGAGGAAGTAAGTCAAGATCATTCTGATGAGGACTGGTCTTTATTAAATAAAGATGCTCCAAGGAGTTTAAGAGAAACTTCTCCAATTAGATTATCTGCTCCAAAGAGCTTAATAAAAACTTCCCCAACCAGACCACCTGCTTCCACAAATTCAAGAGAAATTTCCTTAATTAAGCCTTCTGCTTCCAGAGGCTCAAGACAAATGTCCCCCATCAGATTATATGCACCTGAGAGTTTAAGGCCAGATTCCCCAGATAAAACATCCGTAAGACCTAAACACAGAACGGATAAAAAATTCCCAAAGTACGAAGAAAGTGACATAGGACACCCCTTGCCCCCCCCTCCCTATAAGGGTGAGGGGCCTCCACTAGAAGCTCCCCGAAGAAGAGTTTTCTCTAGCCCAGATGATGAACTTGATCCCCACCTTGAGGCTTGTTTCCCCATAATATTTGGTGGAAGTGGTGGGAGAACAGCCCCCCACTGGGAACCCATTCCAATGAAAATGATTAAAGAACTCAAACAGGCTTGTGCTTTGTATGGGCCTAAAGCCCCGTACACTGTATCATTGGTGGAAGCTTTAGCGGGCAGATGGATGACACCCCATGACTGGAAGACAGTCGCTAAAGCTTGTCTGTCTGGAGGTCAATATGTACTTTGGAGAACTGAATATGAAGATCTAGCCCAAAAACAGGCTGATGCTAACCAAAAATATGGCCCAAGATATATTATAAAAAATATGTTGGCAGGGACTAATGATTTTGGAACACTTAGAGATCAAATGGGATTAGATAAAACCACTTTAGATCAAGTAACCGCCTGCGCCCTTGGGGCTTGGCGTTTGTTGCCTGAAGGGAAAGAATCTACCTCTTCCTTCTCAAATGTTAAACAAAAACCAGAAGAGCCATATGAAGACTTTATATCAAGACTTGCAGAGGCAGTCAACAGAGTAATTTCCAACACTGAGGCAGCTAGTATATTGATAAAACAACTGGCATTTGAAAATGCTAATTCTACCTGCCAGGCCATTTTACGTCCTATTAAAAAAACTGGGGAAATAATAGATTATATCAGGCAATGTGCAGATGTAGGACCAGCGATGATGCAGGGCGTTGCCATAGCTGCAGCCATAAAGGGAAATTCTTACCAGCAGGCAGTACAGTCCTTTTTTACAAATAGAAATAACCCGTCAAAGAGTCATTCCAGTAGTCCAGGCCAGAATATTGGTTTATCCAAGGCCTGCTTCTCTTGCGGACGGGAAGGGCACCTTATGCGAGCTTGTCCCCAAAAAGCAGCCGGTTCTTCTCTGCCGAATTCTCCCTCCCCGGCTGTGCCTACTAATCTCCCTAGATCTCTCTGCCCTCGTTGTCAAAAAGGATATCACTGGGCAAAAGAATGTAGGTCACAATTCCATAGAAATGGAGCCTTTTTGGGCCCCGACCAGCAGTCGGGAAACGGATTGAGGGGCCAGCCTCAGGCCCCGACAACAATTGGGGCAGCCTCACTGAACCCATTCATTCCCTTCGTCCCATCGCAGAACTCATCAGAGCAACCCCAGGCAGCGCAGGACTGGACCTCAGTTCCACCACCTCAGCAATATTAACACCAGATAGCCCCACTGTAAAAATACCTACAGGAGTTAAAGGCCCATTACCAACAGGTTTAGTAGGAATTATACTAGGCAGAAGTTCCTTAGCTATGCAAGGTCTCACAATCATCCCTGGAGTAATTGGCTCAGATTATACAGGAGAAATCCAGATAATGATTTCACCCCCAACTAAAACTTTCCAAATACATCAGGGACAAAGAATAGCCCAACTTTTGCTTTTGCCTTACCACACTGCAATTGGGCGCACAGCTACTCAAAATGAAAGGCAGGATAAAGGATTTGGGTCTAGTGATATGGTTTTTTCGATAACAGAAATTACTCAGAAACGTCCTATGAAGACTATCCTGATTAATGGCAAGTCTATTGTGGGGTTATTAGACACAGGAGCAGATGTTTCTTGCATTTCAGGAAAAGACTGGCCCAGCTCCTGGCCCACGCATACTACTGAAAATAACTTGGTGGGGATAGGAAGAGCCCCCACAATAGCCAAAAGTGCAAAAATTTTAGATTGGCAATTTGAGGATACCCGTGGAACTTTCCAACCTTATGTCGTTCCTTCGCTCCCCCTTACCCTGTGGGGGAGGGACGTGCTATCTCAAATGGGAGTGTTACTTTTTAGCCCTGATGATAAAGTGACCTCTCAGATGTTGCAGATGGGCTATGATCCATCAAAAGGATTGGGTAAACAACAGACAGGAATAATTGAGCCAATTTGCCCAACTCCTCGCAAGCTACGTGCTGGATTGGGATATCCAAATTTATAATTGAGGCCATTGTTTTTGCTGCCGACCCCATCACATGGAAATCTCAAGATCCGGTGTGGGTAGAACAGTGGCCTCTGCATAAGGAAAAATTATTGGCAGCTAAAGCATTAATCTTTGAACAATTAGAATTGGGACATATTGAGCCCTCCAATAGCCCCTGGAACACTCCTATTTTTGTCATTAAGAAAAAATCTGGTAAATGGCGACTTTTACAGGATTTGAGAGCTATTAATGCCACCATGGAGGACATGGGGGCCTTACAGCCTGGGCTCCCTTCCCCAGTAGCCGTTCCAGAGGGATATAATATAATTGTTATTGATTTACAAGATTGTTTTTTCACTATTCCCTTAAATCCTGAGGATAAAAAGCGATTTGCCTTTAGTCTGCCATCAGAAAATCTTAAACAGCCTTATTTACGGTTTCAGTGGAAGGTTCTGCCTCAGGGAATGAAAAATAGCCCTACTTTATGTCAAAAATTTGTTAATGCCGCTCTAGAAGATACTAGGGCTAAATATGAACACGTGTATATGATTCACTATATGGATGATATTTTAATAGCTCATCCTGATAGAGTTCACCTGCAGACTGTGCTCCAGGACCTGACCCAGGCATTGACAGACAGAGGCCTAAAAATTGCCCCAGAAAAAATTCAAATCAATCCGCCCATAACTTACTTAGGAAGAGTCATAAATTCGGAAACGGTGACTCATACCCCGCTGCAATTGAGAAAAGACCATCTTATTACTTTAAATGATTATCAAAAACTCTTAGGTGATATTAATTGGATTAGACCATATTTAAAATTAACCACTGCCGAATTAAAACCTCTTTTTAACACTTTACGCGGGGATCCTGATCCAACCTCAAAAAGACAATTAACAGCTGAGGCTCAAGAAGCCCTAGGCAAAGTAGAAGCAGCCTTATCAAATAGCTATGTAAAAAGAATTGATTTGACGATGACGTGGCAGTTCCTTTGCCTAGCTACTCCAACGGCGCCTACGGGAGTTCTGTGGCAACGCGGCCCTTTAGAATGGATCCATCTTCCTACCCAAGCTAAAAAAGTCGTGGCTTCTTATCCTGGTTTAATTGCCACATTAATGCTAAAAGGAAGGAAGCGGAGCATTGAATTGTTTGGTAAAGAGCCATCAGAGATTGTAATTCCATATAATAAGGAGCAGCTTGATGCTCTTTTAATGTTTGATGAAGACTGGCAGATTGCCATAGGGAATTACTGTGGTCAAATTTTGCATCATTTACCCTCGCATGTTTTACTAAATTTTATGTCTAACCATCCAGTTATTTTTCCTGTCCGGTGTAAACAGTTCCCTATTTCAGATGCTCAGGTAGTCTTTACTGATGGATCGGCTAACGGTAGAGCCTCTATAGTCACAAGAGATCATCAAAAACTTTTGGAAACACAAGAAACTTCAGCTCAAAGGGCTGAAATCACAGCTGTTATTGAGGCCTTTGTTATGTTTGCGGAGAAAGAATTTAACCTTTATTCTGACTCTCAGTATGTGGTCAGGCTGTTTCCACACATTGAGACTGCAGTTTTGCCTGAAAACAAAACTGCTATCTTCCATTTGTTAACTAAACTGCAGCAGCAAATATGGAAAAGAAATCGGGCGTTCTTTATCGGCCACATTCGGGCTCATTCCGGCCTGCCTGGCCCTTTAAATGCTCTCAATGAATTGGCAGATTCGTTAACCAGGATTTCAGTGGCTTCTGTTTTTGAAGAAGCTCGAGCTTCTCACTCACTTCATCACCAAAATGCCACTGCCTTACGATACCAGTTTCAAATTCCTCGAGAATCTGCCCGAGAGATTGTTCGTTCTTGTTCACATTGTCCTACTACCGTGAATGCTTTGCCTCTGGGAGTTAACCCTCGCGGTCTCAAACCTAATGCACTCTGGCAAATGGATGTAACCCATGTCTCTTCATTTGGAAAACTGTCTTTTGTTCATGTAACTGTAGATACCTTCTCTCATGTTATTATTGCCACTGCTCGTACAGGGGAAGCAGTTAAAGATGTAATACAACATCTTTTTACATGCTTTTCCTATCTGGGCTTGCCAAAAGCTTTAAAAACTGATAATGCTCCTGCTTACACTTCTAAATCTTTTCAGCAATTCTGTACAAGATTTCAAATTAAACATAACACCGGCATCCCTTATAACCCACAAGGACAAGCCATTGTGGAAAGAGCACATCAAACACTGAAAATCCATATTCAAAAACTAAAAGAAGGGGAATTTAAATATAGTTCCCCCCATCAGATTTTGCAACATGCTCTTTTCGTAATAAATAACTTAAATGCTGATTCATCCGGAAACACTGCAATGCTTCGCCATTGGTGCCCAGAGCAATTGAATGCAAAACCATTAGTAAAATGGAGGGACCTTCTTTCCGGACAATGGAAAGGTCCTGACCCCTTATTAACCAATGGGCGAGGGTATGCTTGTGTTTTTCCACAGGACGCGGACGCTCCGATTTGGGTTCCAGACAGACTAATTCGCCATGTCTCAGCTCCCCGGATACCAGAATCCCCCGCCACCGCGATCTCTAAAAAGGAAGAAACTCCCTCTTCCCCCGCTCCCTCCGCCAGCACGGGAAACGCCGCTGACCCCAGGACAGCTGACATTGGAGATCCCGGATAGGCGCGGATCGGAGCCACCCACTGGACAGATGTCACGACTTCAGATACAGGATATTGCACCCCCTGATTTTTTGCCTCGCAGGAATCCATTAGGACGCCCAGCTCAGTCAACCCAACAAGCCTCCTTGCCCACCTGGGGACAGATTAAAGCTCTCTGTCGCCAGGCACAGGGGATAGCTACCCTACAGGGATCGTCAGTCTCTCCTGAAAAGGTGTTTATTGCCATGCTTGCCTTGCTCTCTTGCCAGGTAAGCGCTGCTCCCATTCCAACCAAATATTGGGCGTTTCTCCCGGATCCTCCAACTTTCCAAGTTGTTACTTGGAACAGTGACCCCATACGAGTTAGTACAGACCAGCCTCGCCTTTTGGGAGGATCTTATACTTCCTATACAAAAGACCAATACCCTATTAATTTCAATTATACCTTTAAAGGACTAGCAGATGATTTTCCTGTCTGCTTTAATTTTCCTCCTGGCCTTACAGGAGACTTCTTTACCAAGACAGGATGCATTGGAGCCTCCACAAAAGCAGTTATGACAGATTCCCCAACCTCTAAATTTGCATCTATAGGGGATCGGTCTGCTTGGATATTACGAGCCCGTATGCCTGGGGTCCTTGGCCCCTATAAGTCTTTGTCTCTCAAAACTCCATCAGAATATCCAAATTGTGATGATGTTGCTCCCTCAGATGTTATTTGGAAAACTATAGATGATCATTCAGGATATCCGATTTGGAAATCTTGTATTTATAATTCGAGAGTAGATTACAATATGCCGGGAGGAAGAAATTGTGCGATTCAGGACTGGAGCAACCCAAATCCAGGTCAAGACCCTGAGTCTGACGATGACTTTATCAATAGATTGGATAATTGGAAAGAATATTCAATTTCTTGGCCGTTAGTTGCCACCAGACGGCATCATAACCAATTTGTTCCCCCTATGCTGTCTTATATAACTAGAGGTAAAACCTTTTGGCAGCCAGAAATTTGGAGAGCCCTTGCGGCTACCGCCCCTATTATTTTAATCCGACCAAAAAATACCTCTATTTACTCTATTTTAGCTTGTCTACCCTCTCCTTATGTTTTTCTTTTCACTAATGATTCTGAAAGACTTAACATACAATTGAATTATACAGGTGGACCCCATGTAGTGTCTTGTGAACAATGTATGCTTTCATCCTGTTTAACTCCTCAATATAAAGTTTGCTCTTTCATGGTTTTAAAACGTCCGCCCTATCTCATGGTACCTGTAACTGTAGCCACGTATTGGTATGATAACCATGGCCTAGCTGTACTGCAACAGCTACAAGATTTAATGCGAACACGACGGTTTGTGGGCTTACTTGTTTTGGGAATATCAGCTTTGATAACCGCAATTACTTCTGTTACTGTGGCGGCATTATCATTGTCTCAACAAGTGTATACTGCCCAATATGTTGACACCGTATCCAAAAATGTTTCTCTAACGCTGGCAACCCAGGAAATTATAGATAGGAAGCTAGAAATAAGGATTGATGCCTTAGAAGAAGCAGTAATGCATATTGGGAATGAATTACAGAGTCTGAAAATGAAATTGGCTCTTTCATGTCATGCCGATTACCGGTGGATATGTGTTACATCCCTGAAAGTAAATGAGACAGATTTTAAATGGGAGAGGGTCAAAAATCATATTTTAGGTGTCTGGAACAGCTCAGATATTAGTTTAGATTTAGGGAAACTTCATAATCAGATTCAGCCCTTGGAACACTCCCGATTAGATTTTACCGCCGCAGGAGAAGCCAATGACTTTTTCCACACCTTCTCTGACTTCATTTCTGGAAAAACTCTTCTGACTACTGTCTCTAGCTATGCTGCTGTGGGTGCCATAATCCTGCTCCTTGTAATCGTGCTTCCTTGTGTTGTCAGGACTCTTCGGCAGAGCATTCGGAATCTCGCGACTGAACTGCACCTAATTTTTTTAAAAAACTAATAAAGAAGGGGGAGTTGCCGGAAGCCAGTGTGAGGAATCCCGCCCGTGACAAGGTCATGAGGAAGGAAGCTGACATACGCAAGGCGTGCTCAGACTTCAGGGACCCCTCTGGATATTCCTAAGCATGTACCCCAGCAAAAATCTGCCGGCTTTTGTGCTCTGCTTTTCCACTTTTCTGATATTCTCTGGAAAAAAGTCAATTCAGGGTTTTAGTCTTCTGCATTTGAAAGGGATGTTTCAGTTAAACCCCTCTGATAGCTCTCTAGTCTGCCTAACAGGTTCCCCAGACCTCTTACAGCTTGTGAATTGCTTACAGCCCCCCAACCGCGAGAGGCACAAAGCTTACAGCTTGTGAATTGCTTACAGCCCCCCAACCGCGGGAGGCACAAAGCTTAAAAGCATCTTAAAGATACAGAGCCTTTTCTAAAGAGTTAAAAATTATATTGGTAGAGGGTTTTCACTGTTGACTCAAGGATTGCTGCCAGACCTCCTTATTCTTTATCTTTTAGGCACCTGGAAGGATGTTAATGTAAGCAGGATGTAGAAAAAGATACATAGTAGTTTTGATGTTAGCAACACTAGACTTTTGAGTTAATTGCTTCTCTTTTGCTATAAATCACTGCACTCCCTCTACTTGTTATAAGTTGCTGTATCCTTGCTGTCTAAGAATGTAACTTTCTTTAGTGCTTTCCGAGAGTGGCACCAGACCTTGGGAAGATCAACACAAATAAGTCTTGTGGTTGACAAACCCTTATCAGAAAAAAGGCTGTAAAATGTTAATTGGCCCTTTTGGTTGGAAGATGATGTAAATTACCTAAGACTTGTGTATACAATTAGGTATGCAGAGAGAAAAGCCTGGTTTTGATAAGAGTCTGGACTGCTAACGCTGCATAACTTTGTGTTACCCATTGATCTCCATGTTTTATCAAAAGTATAAAAGGCCTTCTGAACAATAAAGGACGGGACCAGATTCTCAGACCAGTTTCTCGGACTAGTCTCGGCCTGGTGTCTTGGGAATATGGCTCCCCCCGTGTCTCTCTCTCTCTCTCTTTTTCTCTCCCTTTTCTTCCCTCTGCTCTTTACTTTAATTTCAGGCTGAATTTCCATCTGGGGCGCGGAGGCTCGCCAGGTCTACTTATTTGCCCTGGTTATTAAGATCCGCGAGAAAGGGAGCTTAAGGCGAGGCACCCTTAGATATTGAAGCGGGCACCGGTGGCCCAACGTAGATGGTGCAAATTCCTTGTCTGGAATTTTATTGGTCTTCCGCGTAAACCAAGCTATTCAGCCCTCTTTCTCCACTTAATCTTCCTACTGCACTACAGTTTCTTAATCTAATCTTATATTAATAAATAAACAAGTCTTTCCACGCCAACGCCGTCCACCCTTCGAATTCCCTGGATCCACCGGGGCTGGACCCCGGCAATACCCGTCTCCACTAGAGAGGAAGCACGATGGTCCCGCCCACATCCAGAGGAGCCCCGTTTCCCCCTCGGAGCTCGAGATGAGGGATCCTTTCCCTGCTTTCAACGGGAAAGAATTCCCGGCGTTCCCGTCGCATCTCAAGAGGAGGCACTCTCAACAGGAAAGGCGAGAGGAACTCCATGGTCGTACCACCATTCCAAGAGTCCCCCAGATGTCTCAGTCCATTCCAGAGGAACCTCTTTGCCCTGCACTGGCTCATCTTTCACGCCGAGGATCGACTCACACCACGGTGGCACGTGGGACAGCCCTGTGGGAAAGCCTCGAGGGAAAACCACAGATCCTTTGATCCACGCGACGGGAAGCGTGACATTGCTGCTACAGCCTGGAAAGAAAACGCACGTGCATGCCCACACTCGAGACGAGGCCTGACTCCCCTGCGGAGACTCCAGAAGTACCCAAAGATCCATGTCAGCCCCTGAGAGGAATCCTCGGTTCCGGCCCTGACTCCACACAAGGTTTTTGGCCCCGGTATCGACGGGAGAGGAATCCCGCGAGTCCCCCTAGCAACTCGCATGTGGACTGGCCTCTCCTGAGGCCACCAGGGCGGGTCCCTGAGGTCCCCGTCGTAACTCGAGAACACCTGCCGCATCTCGAGAAAATCCAGGAAGTTCTCCCTTCCAGGCGAGATGAGGCCTATTTCCGATGAGGCGTCTGGAGACTAATGACACCTAACCTCTGGAACTTCGAAAGGGTCTTTCACACCCTTGCTGCAACTCAAGAAGTTCACTTCCATACCCGTCTCCACTAGAGAGGAAGCAGGATGGTCCCGCCCACATCCAGAGGAGCCCCGTTTCCCCCTCGTAGCTCGAGATGAGGGATCCTTTGCCTGCTTTCAACGGGAAAGAATTCCCGGCGTTCCCGTCGCATCTCAAGAGGAGGCACTCTCAACAGGAAAGGCTAGAGGAACTCCATGGTCGTACCACCATTCCAAGAGTCCCCCAGATGTCTCAGTCCATTCCAGAGGAAGCTCTTTGCCCTGCACTGGCTCATCTTTCACGCAGAGGATCGACTCACACCACGGAGGCACGTGGGACAGCCCTGTGGGAAAGCCTCGAGGGAAAGCCTCGAGGGAAAATCACAGATCCTTTGATCCACGCGACGGGAAGCGTGACATTGCTGCTACAGCCTGGAAGGAAAGCACACGTGCATGCCCCCACTCGAGACGAGGCCTGACTCCCCTGGGGAGACTCCAGAAGTACCCAAAGATCCATGTCAGCCCCTGAGAGGAATCCTCGGTTCCGGCCCTGACTCCACACAAGGTATTTGGCACCGGTATCGACGGGAGAGGAATCCCGAGAGGCCCCCTAGCAACTCGCATGGGGACTGGCCTTTCCTGAGGCCACCAGGGAGGGTCCCTGAGGTCCACGTCGTAACTCGAGAACACCTGCTGCAACTCGAGAAAATCCAGGAAGTTCTCCCTTCCAGGCGAGATGAGGCCTATTTCCGATGAGGCGTCTGGAGACTAATGACACCTAACCTCTGGAACTTCGAAAGGGTCTTTCACACCCTTGCTGCAACTCAAGAAGTTCACCGCCATACCCGTCTCCACTCGAGAGGAAGCACGATGGTCCCGCCCACATCCAGAGGAGCCCCGTTTCCCCCTCGTAGCTCGAGATGAGGGATCCTTTCCCTGCTTTCAACGGGAAAGAATTCCAGGCGTTCCCGTCGCATCTCAAGAGGAGGCACTCTCAACAGGAAAGGCGAGAGGAACTCCATGATCGTACCACCATTCCAAGAGTCCCCCAGATGTATCAGTCCATTCCAGAGGAACCTCTTTGCCCTGCACTGGCTCATCTTTCACGCCGAAGATCGACTCACACCACGGTGGCACGTGGGACAGCCTTGTGGGAAAGCCTGGAGGGAAAACCACAGATCCTTTGATCGACGGGTCGAGAAGCGTGACATTGCTGCTACAGCTTGGAAGGATAGCGCACGTGCATGCCCCCACTCGAGACGAGGCCTGACTCCCCTGCGGAGACTCCAGAAGTACCCAAAGATCCATGTCAGCCCCTGAGAGGAATCCTCGGTTCCGGCCCTGACTCCACACAAGGTTTTTGGCCCCGGTATCGACGGGAGAGGAATTCCGAGAGGCCCCCTAGCAACTCGCATGTGGACTGGCCTCTCCTGAGGCCACCAGGGCGGGTCCCTGAGGTCCCCGTCGTAACTCGAGAACACCTGCCGCATCTCGAGAAAATCCAGGAAGTTCTCCCTTCCAGGCGAGAAGAATCCTATTTCCGATGAGGCGTCTGGAGACTAATGACACCTAACCTCTGGAATTTCGAAAGGGTCTTTCACACCCTTGCTGCAACTCAAGAAGTTCACTTCCATACCCGTCTCCACTCGAGAGGAAGCAGGATGGTCCCGCCCACATCCAGAGGAGCCCCGTTTCCCCCTCGTACCTCGAGATGAGGGATCCTTTGCCTGCTTTCAACGGGAAAGAATTCCCGGCGTTCCCATCGCATCTCAAGAGGAGGCACTCTCAACAGGAAAGGCGAGAGGAACTCCATGGTCGTACCACCATTCCAAGAGTCCCCCAGATGTCTCAGTCCATTCCAGAGGAACCTCTTTGCCGTGCACTGGCTCATCTTTCACGCCGAGGATCGACTCACACCACGGTGGCACGTGGGACAGCCCTGTGGGAAAGCCTCGAGGGAAAACCACAGATCCTTTGATCCACGCGACGGGAAGCGTGACATTGCTGCTACAGCATGGAAAGAAAACGCACGTGCATGCCCCCACTCGAGACGAGGCCTGACTCCCCTGCGGAGACTCCAGAAGTACCCAAAGATCCATGTCAGCCCCTGAGAGGAATCCTCGTTTCGGCCCTGACTCCACACAAGGTTTTTGGCCCCGGTATCGCCGGGAGAGGAATCCCGAGAGGCCCCCTAGCAACTCGCATGGGGACTGGCCTTTCCTGAGGCCACCAGGGCGGGTCCTTGAGGTCCCCGTCGTAACTCGAGAACACCTGCCGCAACTCGAGAAAATCCAGGAAGTTCTCCCTTCCAGGCGAGATGAGGCCTATTTCTGATGAGGCGTCTGGAGACTAATGACACCTAACCTCTGGAACTTCGAAAGGGTCTTTCACACCCTTGCTGCAACTCAAGAAGTTCACCGCCATACCCGTCTCCACTCGAGAGGAAGCACGATGGTCCCGCCCACATCCAGAGGAGCCCCGTTTCCCCCTCGTAGCTCGAGATGAGGGATCCTTTCCCTGCTTTCAACGGGAAAGTATTCCCGTCATTCCCGTCGCATCTCAAGAGGAGGCACTCTCAACAGGAAAGGCGAGAGGAACTCCATGGTCGTACCACCATTCCAAGAGTCCCCCAGATGTCTCAGTCCATTCCAGAGGAAACTCTTTGCCCTGCACTGGCTCATCTTTCATGCCGAGGATCGACTCACACCACGGTGGCACGTGGGACAGCCCTGAGGGAAAGCCTCGAGGGAAAGCCTCGAGGGAAAACCACAGATCCTTTGATCCACGCGAAGGGAAGCGTGACATTGCTGCTACAGCCTGGAAGGAAAGCGCACGTGCATGCCCCCACTCGAGACGAGGCCTGACTCCCCTGGGGAGACTCCAGAAGTACCCAAAGATCCATGTCAGCCCCTGAGAGGAATCCTCGGTTCCGGCCCTGACTCCACACAAGGTTTTTGGCCCCGGTATCGACGGGAGAGGAATCCCGAGAGGCCCCCTAGCAACTCGCATGGGGACTGGCCTCTACTGAGGCCACCAGGGCGGGTCCCTGAGGTCCCCGTCGTAACTCGAGAACACCTGCCCCAACTCGAGAAAATCCAGGAAGTTCTCCCTTCCAGGCGAGATGAGGCCTATTTCTGATGAGGCGTCTGGAGACTAATGACACCTAACCTCTGGAACTTCGAAAGGGTCTTTCACACCCTTGCTGCAACTCAAGAAGTTCACCGCCATACCCGTCTCCACTCGAGAGGAAGCACGATGGTCCCGCCCACATCCAGAGGAGCCCCGTTTCCCCCTCGTAGCTCGAGATGAGGGATCTTTTTCCTGCTTTCAACGGGAAAAAATTCCCGGCGTTCCCGTCGCATCTCAAGAGGAGGCACTCTCAACAGGAAAGGCGAGAGGAACTCCATGGTCGTACCACCATTCCAAGAGTCCCCCAGATGTCTCAGTCCATTCCATAGGAAACTCTTTGCCCTGCACTGGCTCATCTTTCATGCCGAGGATCGACTCACACCACGGTGGCACGTGGGACAGCCCTGTGGGAAAGCCTCGAGGGAAAACCACAGATCCTTTGATCCACGCGAAGGGAAGCGTGACATTGCTGCTACAGCCTGGAAAGAAAACGCACGTGCATGCCCCCACTCGAGACGAGGCCTGACTCCCCTGCGGAGACTCCAGAAGTACCCAAAGATCCATGTCAGCCCCTGAGAGGAATCCTCGTTTCCGGCCCTGACTCCACACAAGGTTTTTGGCCCCGGTATCGACGGGAGAGGAATCCCGCGAGGCCCCCTAGCAACTCGCATGGGGACTGGCCTCTCCTGAGGCCACCAGGGCGGGTCCCTGAGGTCCCAGTCGTAACTCGAGAACACCTGCCGCATCTCGAGAAAATCCAGGAAGTTCTCCCTTCCAGGCGAGATGAGGCCTATTTCCGATGAGGCGTCTGGAGACTAATGACACCTAACCTCTGGAACTTCGAAAGGGTCTTTCACACCCTTGCTGCAACTCAAGAAGTTCACCGCCATACCCGTCTCCACTCGAGAGGAAGCATGATGGACCCGCCCACATCCAAAGGAGCCCCGTTTCCCCCTCGGAGCTCGAGATGAGGGATCCTTTCCCTGCTTTCAACGGGGAAGAATTCCCGGCGTTCCCATCGCATCTCAAGAGGAGGCACTCTCAACAGGAAAGGCGAGAGGAACTCCATGGTCGTACCACCATTGCAAGAGTCCCCCAGATGTCTCAGTCCATTCCAGAGGAACCTCTTTGCCCTGCACTGGCTCATCTTCCACGCCGAGGATCGACTCACACCACGGTGGCACGTGGGACAGCCCTGTGGGAAAGCCTCGAGGGAAAACCACAGATCCTTTGATCCACGCGACGGGAAGCGTGACATTGCTGCTACAGCCGGGAAGGAAAGCGCACGTGCATGCCCCCACGCGAGAAGAGTCCTAACTCCCCTGGGGAGACTCCAGAAGTACCCAAAGATCCATGTCAGCCCCTGAGAGGAATCCTCGGTTCCGGCCCTGACTCCACACAAGGTTTTTGGCCCCGGTATCGACGGGAGAGCAATCCCGAGAGGCCCCCTAGCACCTCGCATGGGGACTGGCCTCTCCTGAGGCCACCAGGGCGGGTCCCTGAGGTCCCCGTCGTAACTCGAGAACACCTGCCGCAACTCGAGAAAATCCAGGAAGTTCTCCCTTTCAGGCGAGATGAGGCCTATTTCCGATGAGGCGTCTGGAGACTAATGACACCTAACCTCTGGAACTTCGAAAGGGTCTTTCACACCCTTGCTGCAACTCAAGAAGTTCACCGCCATACCCGTGTCCACTCGAGAGGAAGCACGATGGTCCCGCCCACATCCAGAGGAGCCCCGTTTCCCCCTCGTAGCTCAAGATGAGGGATCCTTTCCCTGCTTTCAACGGGAAAGAATTCCCGGCGTTCCCGTCGCATCTCAAGAGGAGGCACTCTCAACAGGAAAGGCGAGAGGAACTCCATGGTCGTACCACCATTCCAAGAGTCCCCCAGATGTCTCAGTCCATTCCAGAGGAACCTCTTTGCCCTGCACTGGCTCATCTTTCACGCCGAGGATCGACTCACACCACGGAGGCACGTGGGACAGCCCTGTGGGAAAGCCTCGAGGGAAAGCCTCGAGGGAAAACCACAGATCCTTTGATCCACGCGACGGGAAGCGTGACATTGCTGCTACAGCCTGGAAGGAAAGCGCACGTGCATGCCCCCACTCGAGACGAGGCCTGTCTCCCCTGGCGAGACTCCAGAAGTACCCAAAGATCCATATAAGCCCCTGAGAGGAATCCTCGGTTCCGACCCTGACTCCACACAAGGTTTTTGGCCTTGGTATCGACAGGAGAGGAATCCCGAGAGGCCCCCTAGCAACTCGCATGGGGACTGGCCTCTCCTGAGGCCACCAGGGCGGGTCCCTGAGGTCCCCGTCGTAACTCGAGAACACCTGCCGCAACTCGAGAAAATCCAGGAAGTTCTCACTTCCAGGCGAGATGAGGCCTATTTCCGATGAGGCGTCTGGAGACTAATGACACCTAACCTCTCGAACTTCGAAAGGGTCTTTCACACCCTTGCTGCAACTCAAGAAGTTCACCGCCATACCCGTCTCCACTCGAGAGGAAGCACGATGGTCCCGCCCACATCCAGAGGAGCCCCGTTTCCCCCTCTTAGCTCGAGATGAGGGATCCTTTCCCTGCTTTCAACGGGAAAGAATTCCCGGTGTTCCCGTCGTATCTCAAGAGGAGGCACTCTCAACAGGAAAGGCGAGAGGAACTCCATGGTCGTACCACCATTCCAAGAGTCCCCCAGATGTCTGAGTCCATTCCAGAGGAACCTCTTTGCCCTGCACTGGCTAATCTTTCACACCGAGGATCGACTCACACCACGGTGGCACGTGGGACAGCCCTGTGGGAAAGCCTCGAGGGAAAGCCTCGAGGGAATACCACAGATCCTTTGATCCACGCGACGGGAAGCGTGACATTGCTGCTACAGCCTGGAAGGAAAGCGCACGTGCATGCCCCCACTCGAGTCGAGGCCTGACTCCCCTGGGGAGACTCCAGAAGTACCCAAAGATCCATGTCAGCCCCTGAGAGGAATCCTCGGTTCCGGCCTTGACTCCACACAAGCTTTTTGGCCCCGGTATCGACGGGAGAGGAATCCCGAGAGGCCCCCTAGCACCTCGCATGGGGACTGGCCTCTCCTGAGGCCACCAGGGCGGGTCCCTGAGGTCCCCGTCTTAACTCGAGAACACCTGCCGCAACTCGAGAAAATCCAGGAAGTTCTCCCTTCCAGGCGAGATGAGGCCTATTTCCGATGAGGCGTCTGGAGACTAATGACACCTAACCTTTGGAATTTCGAAAGGGTCTTTCACACCCTTGCTGCAACTCAAGAAGTTCACCGCCATACCCGTCTCCACTCGAGAGGAAGCACGATGGTCCCGCCCACATCCAGAGGAGCCCCGTTTCCCCCTCTTAGCTCGAGATGAGGGATCCTTTCCCTGCTTTCAACGGGAAAGTATTCCCGGTGTTCCCGTCGTATCTCAAGAGGAGGCACTCTCAACAGGAAAGGCGAGAGGAACTCCATGGTCGTACCACCATTCCAAGAGTCCCCCAGATGTCTCAGTCCATTCCAGAGGAACCTCTTTGCCCTGCACTGGCTCATCTTTCACGCCGAGGATCGACTCACACCACGGTGGCACGTGGGACAGCCCTGTGGGAAAGCCTCGAGGGAAAGCCTCGAGGGAATACCACAGATCCTTTGATCCACGCGACGGGAAGCGTTACATTGCTGCTACAGCCTGGAAGGAAAGCGCACGTGCATGCCCCCACTCGAGACGAGGCCTGACTCCCGTGGGGAGACTCCAGAAGTACCCAAAGATCCATGTCAGCCCCTGAGAGGAATCCTCGGTTCCGGCCCTGACTGCACACAAGGTTTTTGGCCCCGGTATCGACGGGAGAGGAATCCCGAGAGGCCCCCTAGCACCTCGCATGGGGACTGGCCTCTCCTGAGGCCACCAGGGCGGGTCCCTGAGGTCCCCGTCGTAACTCGAGAACACCTGCCGCAACTCGAGAAAATCCAGGAAGTTCTCCCTTCCAGGCGAGATGAGGCCTATTTCCGATGAGGCGTCTGGAGACTAATGACACCTAACCTCTCGAACTTCGAAAGGGTCTTTCACACCCTTGCTGCAACTCAAGAAGTTCACCGCCTTACCCGTCTCCACTCGAGAGGATGCACGATGGTCCCGCCCACATCCAGAGGAGCCCCGTTTCCCCCTCGTAGCTCAAGATGAGGGATCCTTTCCCTACTTTCAACGGGAAAGAATTCCCGGCGTTCCCGTCGCATCTCAAGAGGAGGCACTCTCAACAGGAAAGGCGA